>NC_034593.1:5861536-5875259 GCF_900095145.1 Mus pahari | reverse complement strand
AATCAGTAGGAGAGCACTTGTCTCACGTGGATGGAGGACTAGGGATAAATCAGTAGGAGAGCACTTGTCTTACGTGGTTAAGACCTCGGGTTCCACTCCTAGCCTCATCACAGGTACAAGGATAAGGTGGCCACTAGAGAGATATCTCAGAGGTTAGGAGGGCTTGCAGCTCTTGCAAAGGGTTGGAGTACTGAGTAACCCACAACTGGAGTAATGCTCCAGCTCCAGAGCACCCAGCACTCTCTTCTGGACTCTCTGGACACCTGCAGTACACAGATGGGAGGGAGGGAGAGCTTGGTTATAAAGGTGGCTTTCCAAAGTGAGGCTGGGCCTCAGCACTCTGGATATGCTGACCTCCCCAGATATGGCAACATCCACTGCATAATTTATCGTAGTGGGGAACTGCTCCCCTATTATTTTGAAATGAAAGAAATATTTAGCAAAGAAAAGGAATTTACATAAGGAAAAGTAGAAAGAGAAAGAAGAGCTGGAAGAATGAAAGGGCTACGTGAGATTTAAGCTCCGCCATCTGGCTGCTGACTGTGTGGTTGCTGTTAGGAGATGTTCCAGTGACCTTGTGCTGCTCAGGGCAGAGCTCCAGCATCTGTGAGAAAGAGGATAAAGGAGTGGGTGGAAGGCTGTGGGATGGAGGCAGGGGTGAGGGTCTGAGTGTGAAGTCTAGAACTGAGGTGGAAGGCTGTGGGATGGAGGCAGGGGCGAGGGTCTGAGTGTGAAGTCTAGAACTGAACTGTTGGAATTGTCTTCTGTCTCTCACTGTCCCCAGGCCTAGCTCTGACCTCTCCACGCTTCAGTTTTCTCCTGTGTGAGTGGGGATCACGCAGTCCCCGTGGGAGCCTGGTGCTGGCAGAGAATGCAATAGTGTCAGGTGCATTGTCAGCCACAGCGCTTGCCACTGTAGAAGACAGGCACGTGGCACAAGAATGGCGGAGACGTGCACTTGACAGAGCCATGCTTGGGCTTGGGACTTTGTCATCCGTGAGTTTTTCCTGATGTCTCATTAGAACACCCATTTCTGCCTTTAGATATTTGCTCTGACTTAGCCTGTGTGCTAAACCCAGATATTTCAGTGTGTTCAAGACACACCAATTTGTGGCATAGAATACTTTGGCAAGACCTTGGCCAGGAAAGAGACCTAAGGTTTTGTTTGTTCATTCCTAAGACCCAGCAAAGAAAAGTCTTCCACATACAGGGAATTAATTGACTGGCCTCAGGTTTTGTTTGTTTTGTTTGGAGAGTACGGTTGTTTCGGAGTGCTGTTGCTGTTGTTTGGAGACATTCTTCCTTAGGCTGGCTTTACACTGTAACCCAGGCGGAGTTAGGCTCAGAGCATCCCTCTGCAGCAGTCTCCTGGTGCTTACTCACAACTCCTGCCTTAGCATCAAGTCTTTTCAGATATTTGTTTTTAAAGTATCATTAATAATAGATTTTAAAGTTTTGAAGTTGATTTTAAACAGGTTAAATTCACTTTGCCAGAATAAACAGGTACGTGAAAAAGTATACAACTAAATAATGTATGCCAAAAAAAAAACCATACAACTAAGTGATGTATACTCAAATAAGATAAAACTAAGTGATGTATACCAAAAAAACCCCATATATACCCCCCCCCAAGACCTTGATAGGCATAAGCCAGCAGAAACCTTCCATGTTTTTAATTTTGAGTGTTCAAAGCCATTCATACCATTGGACCTGTACGTGCGCTCTCATAGCAGTGGACCTGTAGGGGCGCTCTGGCTCTTCATGGATCTACCTCCTTTTACATGAGCTTGATGGTTGTGGGACCACAGGCACCAGAGCAGTGATTCCCAAGTCTGAAAGGCTGGGGTCCCATCTCAGGGAACTGCCGTTCCTCCTCTCCCAGAGCTCTTGCTGAGTGGGTTTCAGGATGTAAGGAAGGATCAGCATACGCAATCAGCATTCTGACTGGAGAGCAGAAAGACTGGTTTGAACTGGGTAGGTGGGGAGTCGGAAAGATCAAGTCCAGGGGGAGGTGACAGGTTGGTAGCATCCTGTGCCAAAGTCCCAACTCACAAGGGAGTCGGGTGAACCAGGGACCCCACAGCCCTTCCCAGAGAGCAATAGTTTATTTGGGAAGCTCTAGAACATAGATCAATCAATCCCCTTGCACCGATTCTCACTGTGTTACTTTCAGCAACATTTTAATATTCTTCCTACATCCTGAGTTATTGATTGAACATGTTAGTGTTTTTTAAGCCTGCCCCCTTCAGCATAGCACCCTTGTATCCAGTGTATCATTTTCTGATTCTGAAATTGGATGAAATCTTAGTTATGGACAAAAATACAATCTCTTCACACCTAGAAAAATTAATTTTTTTTCCAGAAAAGGTACCATATGATGGGAGAGACCAGTTGCTATTTGCATGTGAGTGGAGACGGATGTCTGCCAGACAGATTGAGTAAAGAGCCCGCCTGTCCCTTTCAGCCTCTTAAAATATTAGAGGTGCAACACGGATGTAATCTGAATATTACTGGATAGCCTTCACGTTCTGGCTACTTTCACAGCTGAAATCTAGGGGGAAATAACCATAATCAAATTCTCCTGCTTAGAAAGTAATGTTCCGAGTCTGTTTTAGGAAATATATAATAACCGCGCTGGCAGGGTATGGGAGTAGCTGCTTTAGAAGATGTCTCAGAAAACGTACAGACCACTGGCAACTCAAGTATGGTTCTGGGATTGTTAGTGATTCTAAGCTGATTTGCAGTGCACATCCTTGTGACTTTGGCAGTTTGGTGGGGCTCTCAAATGCCAAGGCAATGCTTTATATAAGCTATGACTTTAAAGCTTGCCATAAGGTAAAAAACGGGGTCAGAGAAGAACAGTGGTCACGGCTACATCACTGGACCACAGATATGTAGAAATTCAGAAACTTTGAGCTCACCGCCAAAAAGCAGGGTGTCCAGTCTTTACTCCCCCAAAGCAGCATGTGGTGAACAAGCCTACTCCTGAGCAATGTTCATCTCTAACTCCGTCCCAGCATCTTGGAAATGTATTTAGAGCATTGGAAGAATGCCTTGCGTCAGGTAGAGTGATGGCTCAGTTGTTAAGAACATGTGCTGTTCTTTCAGAGAACCTGAGTTCAACTCCCAGCATCCAGGTCAGGCAGTGTACAACCAACCGCCTGTAACTCCTGCTCCAGGGGATGCCATGCCCTCATCTGAATTCCACAGGCAACAGCACTCACGTGTACAGAAACCTCCATGCAGATGTCTATACACATAACTAAGGCTTTAGAGAAAGAATACAGACCCGTGACAAGCAAACACAAGCAGTCTGACATGCTTCTCTGTATGGCACAGAGTGTGGCTTATTCACATTCTAAATCCCAACACCCCATAGTAGGGTCAGGTGAAGAAAAGCATTGCGGAGTGAGCCAAAGGCTGTACAACACTGGAATCTAGATGTTGGAGTCCCACAAAAGGACAGGTTACTAGTCCCACAGCCTGTCTAGGCCTGATACCTCTTTACTTGTAAAATGACGCAGTTGAACTGGACAGGCCTTGAGTCTATGCTTCCTTGACTAACATGCATAGGAGGAACTAAGGTATCCTGTAAATTGCAGATCCTGACTCGGTAGGTGTGGCCTGTGGCCTGCGTTTTGTTTTCCTGTAGAGGAGTCCTGATACTGCTCTACAATGTTGATACTGCTGGTCCACCGATCTTACGACATTTAGTTAGTTTTGTTGATCCTGTGCATAAGTGTCTGTGAACAAGATGGTCCTATGAGATTGCAGGAAAGGCAGGGGGCTTTCACCAGTGACCCTCCCATGGAATCAACAGTCCTCATTCTTCATAATTAATCTCTATCAGACATTCTTTAATGTGTAATTACGCATAACAATTTCATGTGCACACCAGAAAGCACTGATAGATGTGGTCCCAGCTTACCAGACTTGACAACAGAAGACAGAAATATGTATAAAGACAGTAATAAATACTAAGTCATGATATATGCCCATTCAGACATTGGGTACATTCGAATAGAACAAGCATATATTTAGATGGACCATAGAATATTTGTACTCAACATCTTTTTTCCCTTTTAATCTCTGGTAAACTAAGTATATTTTTGACATGAAAACAAGATTTCTGTTTCTCTCTTCCTGGTGAGAGCTGGGAGTAGAAAGGTCAATTTCTGAGTCTCTTTTGGTGAAGACTGATTGATTCTGGCTTCACTGACTTCAAAAGAAATATTTCATCAGCCCCAAACCTTAACCTGTGCAGGTGCCTGGGCTTCACTTGGTGTTAAACCCCGAGTGTGTCCCCACAGGTTCATTGAATGACTCTCAGTGCTTCCTGTCCAGGGCTTTGACCCAGCCGTCACCCTTGTGAATCAGTGTGGGGAGAAGTGAACAGCACTCTGAATCATACAGTAGTGGGCACTACCGAGGAGGAGGCCGCGTCCGAAGTCTCTTGGTCCTTACATAGAGGAGGCTGGCTTGGTGCTCGCTCTTCTGTACACATGTCCGCTGACCTAGCCTGAGGATGGGATTAAAGGAACAGCAGTAGGCAGCATTGACTCCTGAAGGCAAAGCTGGATCTACTCCTGAGGGCCATCCAGACAGCATGCTGGAAACAACATCTGGTACCCATGGTGACAAGCCAGTTTATTAGAACTGTATCCCTGGTTAGAAGAGAGATGCTAGGATGACTCAGGGAACTGATTTATTCTAACTCAGCAAGAACTGAATTATCATAGGTGTGTTCTATCCACTTGAGGGTTTCCCAACTAAATACTAGTAGTGAAGTTAGAAGCCCTTCATTTAACCTTCTCTGACTCATGTGAGCACATATGATAATTAATGATGATCATATGCACATAGGAATACAGCCATGCAGAGAAGACAATACATACCATGCCCTCAGCATACAGGAGGGCATACATCCGTGGGAGGAGTCACTGTGAAACCATCGCCTTGCTGCATCACTTCACCTTTCGGACTGCAGCCATCCCACCAGCAGGGTGATGTTGGCGTGGCTCCCGTGCAGTACGCGTGTGCACTGTCTGAGGTGTAGATGGGTGGAGTTATGTAGCATGATGTCTGAAAACCTGATCACAGTCAGCACATAAGAAACCTGATTATGTGACAGCCCCTGAAATTGTGCCTCAGGGGACAAAACAGAAGGAAAGCTTCCGCATTCGTGATTGTCTCTTGCTTCCTGTGCAGGCCTCTGTGCGGGAGGCTGTGTCTGGGTCATAAAATGTCACGCTGCTTGTCAGGAACGAAGCTGCCGTGAGGACAAAGCCCGCATTGATTAGGTAGGCTCAGCCCTGTTCACTCAGTATTGTCGCACACAGCTGCTGTTTCCCCGTTAACTATAGACATAAACCTAGCAATAAAGGGTGAAGACAGCCCACTCATATTGAGGAAAACACGAACCCATAGATGATTACTGAATTGGAAAGCTAAATCTTAAAAAGCCATAAATGACAGGCCATCTACTTTGCACCAATGCCTCTTACTGTCTCTATGAGCATACAGAGTTGTACAGGCATGACAGGATGCTGCACATCCCGCTCACCGCTCACAGGTAGGTAAGGAGAATGGAGGAGTGGGAAGCAAAGGATGCCCTCCACCTGCAGCCAGGGAGAAGAGGCAAGGGGAGGAGTGGTGCTCAGGCCTTCCACCCGTGTTATAAGGGCACGAGGACCCCAGGCTGAGGGTGTGAGGCAGACTAAAAACTCAAGTGCTCCATAGGGGCCAAGTCTGAGGCAGGCCTTGGAAGGGCCATCACCTCGAACCTGCTCACACACCGTCTGAACAGGGTGTTACTGTTTCTAGGCAAGGAGAGACTCGTTCACCTTAGAGTGCATGTAACAGTAACTAGGACAGCTAGTTCTTTCCCAGATTTATCGTGCACTTGAGTCATCTGTGACAGTATTAAAATGCAGACCCTATAGGTCTGAGACCTGCATTTCTAAAGAGCCCCTAGGTATTGCTGAAGCTGCTGATTCAAAGACTGGATTTTGAGTAGAAAGTGTCTAACCCATTCTCTTCCCGGACTCCTCTCTGTTCCCCACTCCCATCCCACTTACCTCTGTCCCTCCCTCCGTGCTCACGTGCCCCTCCTCGCTCTTTCTCCAGTAGTCCCTTCCTGCTTGCTGAACTAGCTCTCGTGGTGTCTCCTTGGAGTCACTCTTGCCCCCAGCCTAAGTCTTTGCTTAGGCTTTCTCCCTCTCGTCTTTAAACTCGCCTGGTAAAGCCCTAGTCCTCCAAAACTCACCGTTTCCTGACTCCATCACCTCCCTTCTGCTACAAGTAGGGCTGAGAGAGCCTACATGGCCATGCTTGCAAGTCTCATGTCTGCTGATCGTTCACTCCTCCTTTATTCTGTATAACTGCCCGCTAGTCCTGTTGTCACAGGGTGAATCAAAATCTCCATAGACTCAAGTCCGGAGAGCTTGTTCCCCAGCTCTGGTGCTGTTTTGGAAAGCTGTGAAGTGTTTAAGGGATGAAGACTGGCTGGGACAAAGCACTAGGGACAAGCCCTTGGGGGTTTCAGCAAGGCTCTGGCCACAGTTGAGCTCTCTGCTTTCCTCTGATCCATCCGTGTGAGAAGCTGCTCTACCTCATGTCCTACCAAAAGAAGGGACCAACAGCTTGCCTTCCCCACCATGATGGCCCATAATCCCTCTGAAACCATGGGTCAAATGAAGACTTCCTCCTGTGCGTGGATTGCCTCTGGTAGATAGCACAGTCTCCAGATCTTAAGTCCTTCCTTCCTCCCCTCCCCCACTGTGGGCTAGCCTCCCCTCCCCCACTGTGGGCTAGCCCCTCATGCTCCTGAGCTTTCGTTCCTTCAGTAAGCACCACAGCTGCCCCGCCAGGTGGACAGCCCAACCTCTTCCCCACCACAATGCTCCATGAGGACAGGGAAATCTGTCTTGATCAGTATCAAAACTCCAGGGGCCCAGTGATGGCTATATGGAGAGATTTAAAGTAACTGCAGTTATTGAGATGGGATTAGTTTAGAACAGAATTAGAAAAACATATATTTAAAGCCCTCTTGACCTTTTCAATAGTTAGGACTAAGGAATACCCCTGTGTTAGCATTCATTTAAATCTAAAAATGCTGTTTAGTAAAAACTGTTGAGCCTACTAGGCCCTTTGAAGATTAGGACTAAAAAAAATGACCAAAATTAAACTCTGTTCAAAAGTTTCTGTCCCTTGTGTCAGTCAAGGACCTCAGGAAGGTTGCTAGCTGAAGTGAGGGTCTGGTCAACCTCATTCCTCTTCTCCTGGGACACAAGCAGTCAGCATTTAATGACTCTGGCCTGGCCTCGGACCCTGTGGTCCTCCCAGCAAGAGAGCAACTGACTGTCTCTAAGATGGCAATGACCCAAGTCACAAAATGCAAGACCTTCCATTAAGAACCCGTTCTGCCACTTGCTCTTAAGGACACTAACGGTGAAGGAGACTGATGGTCATAGAAGTTGTAGCCATGCTTACTTTTACTGTACTCCAAAGTTTTGTATTTTATTGCCATGTCATTTGCATGTCCTTACCATGTGCTAATTACCATGTCATTTGCATGTCCTTACAATGTGCTAACTCATTACCATGTCATTTGTGTGTCTGTACCATGTACTAACTCATTACCTCTCACAATATTAAGCAAGCTTTACTCCAGCAGGAAGCACAGGATTTTGCACTAAGACCATGTTACTAAGATGTTGCAGGAAGACCACTGACCTCACAGCTGACCAATAATATGTCAGGGCTCAGTGCAGACAGCTCACCTCTCTATCTGTGCCCTCTCTGAGGGTCCCACTCACATTCGGTCTTTCTCTGTAAGACAGACATTAGGGCAGAAGTAGTGAGGACATATGCACTCATTTGCAACTCACAGTTCTCAACTTAGGGTGATTTTTGCCTCATGTGAGACACTTGTCAAAGACTGGGAAATGTTTTTGTTGGTCACATATTATCACATATTGGGGTAAAAGTTACTAGTCCCCTCAAAACAAAAACCTATCCATCCTTATTGCCAGCAGGACATAGATGGAAAAGTCCTGTTTGAGCAAAAATTTTACAGCAGTGTGTATAGGTCATTCCTTCACTGGGTTCTAAACTAAGGGAGTATTGGGAACAATGAGGCAGGCCGTGGATGGATATGGGGCAAGCTTACAATACGATGTAAGACCCTTTAGCTACCAAGAATGGCCAGCTGTTATAAACGCACTTAGATTCCAGCTCAGTGGCAAGTAAGGTCCTCATTTCTGCATTATTTGTTTATCTTCTTTGGAGAACTGTTTGGGTGCTAGGGAGATGATTCTGCAGGTAAGGTGCCTGGCAAGCCAGCCTGAGCACCTGATGTCAGATCCCCAGGCTCCTGTAAAGGCTCTGCTCAGCAGCACACATGTGCAAGCCCAGTATGGACGGCAAAGACCGGGGTCCCAGGGCTGCTAGCCAGACAGCTGAGCACAGAGAACCCAAACTCTCCCCGGTGGGTTTTGGTGGGTTACAGGTAATAGGTTTTCCCGTAGCTTTCTCATACCCACGTCTTTGATGGTCACCCTACCCTGTCACCTCCTTAGCTTCCCCATTGCCTACCTGATTAAACCATCCCCAGTATTCTCTCTGTGTATTCAATTACCTATATGCCAATACCCCACCTCTACCCTCACCATCCAACCCCATGTCCTGCCTCATGCTTCCCATAAAGCAACACTTTGCCCACTTCCTGCCCCTTTCTGTTCTCTTGGTTTCTGGAGTTACACCAAACTAAAAGGCCAAGGAAAGGATCTACACATGAGAACGAACATGTAGTGTTTGGCTTTCTGGGCCTCTGTTATCTCACTTAGAGCAGTTTTTCCAGTTTCATCTATTTACCTGAAGTTTTGATGATTTTTGTATTCTTTATAGCTGATGTGGACTCTGCTCTATGGTCCACATGGTCACCATCCGTTCATCATGGGTGGTCATCTAGGCTAGTTCCCTTTCCCAGCTATTGTGACCAGAGCGTCGGTAACCATGGATATGCTTGTCTCTGCACTAGGATATAAATCCTTATGCCCAGGAGTGGCATGAGTGGGCCATGTGCTAGTTCTGTTTTCCGTTTTTGAGGAACTTCCAGGCTGATTTCCAGCGTGGCTGTACTGGTTTACACTCCCATCAGCAGTGTACAAAGGGTCTGTCACATCCATGCTAATGATGTTCTCAATTATAGCCTGTATGATGGACATCCTGATTGGATGACCGGAGATCTTAAAGCAGTTGTAATGTACATTCCCTGATAGCTGAGTATGGAACTCCTTTTACATGTTTCCTGGTCGTTTGTATTTCGGACTTTCTGGGGCACCAGCTTGCAAATAATGACATGCAGACTACATTTATTTATGAATGCCTAGACCTTAATGAATGCTAGGCTTGTTCCTGACTAGCTTATAACCAATGATCCCATTTATACCTGTCTAAGTTTGGCCACATGGCTGGTTGGTTACCTCTCCTTCCCTCCCGGCATGCTTCCTCCTTCATGTTCCACTGCATCTCCTCCCCATGTGAGATCTCCCCCAGAGTTCCTAGCTCTGCCCAGAAGTCCTGCCTTCCTATCTTTCTTGCTTTGCTATTGGCTAACAGAAGGTGAGAGAGAGAATGTTTGTAAAACACCGAGACAGGTCATGCAAGGTCCTACCTGTGATCAAATCTCTGCAGGTTCAGAAACCAGCATTTGTATAATACAGAGACAGTCTTACACAGTGCATAAAGACATCACTCTGATAATGCTGGTTTTTTGACAGGTGGCCCTTTTATGCTGTGGTAGGCTTTCTCCATTTCTAGTTTCTCTCTGACTTATCAGGAAGGCATACTGGGTTTTGTGGAAGCCTCTGCTGCACCTGATGGAATGATTCTGTGATTGCTGTCTGAGTCCATGTAAATGACAGGTTACATTGATTGATTTATGCATGTCAAAGCATCTCCACCTTCCTGTAATGAAGCCCATTGGATCACGATGAATGATCTCTTTGGTGTTTGCCAGTGTTTTATTGGAAATTTTTGTATTTGTGTTCATCGGGGAGATATGCCTAAAATTTTCTTTTGTTGTTGTTCTCGTCTGAATTTTAGTATCAGGTTAATACTGACTTCCTAAAAAGAATTTGGAAGCATTCTTTTCTTTTGTGTTCTTGGGAATGATTTGAATAGTTATCGTGTTAGTTCTTCTGTGAAGTTTTGATACAATTCTGCTGTGACTGCATATAGTCCTGGGCTACTTTTTAGTTGGGAGTCTTCATATCAATGCTTCAGTCTTATTTTTGGCTAGAGATCTCTTTAAATTATTTCATCTTGGTTTAATTTTGGTAAACCATATGTATATAAAAATTCAATTTCCAATTGAGTATAACCCAGGTTTTTATAGTACGTCCTTATGGTTTCTGAACTGCACTATCGTGTATAGTAGTGTCTCCCTTCATTTCTGGTTTTATAGTACGTCCTTATGGTTACTGAACTGCACTGTCGTGTATAGTAGTGTCTCCCTTCACTTCTGGTTTTCTTGCTTGTGGATATTCTTTCTCTCTTAGTTAAGTTGACTATCAAGCTTGTTTGTCTAGTTAAAGAACTATTCATTTCATTGGTTCCTCATAATGTTTTTTGTTTGCTTATATTTCATTAATTTCTACCCTGATCTTAATTATTTCTTCCCATCTTCTGCATTGGGTAATTCTTGTTTTTCCAGGACCCTAAGGTACCTCATTCAGTTGCTTATTTGCTTAAAACTTCTGATGTACCATCCAGTGGAAAAAAAAAACAGCATTTTCAATAAATGGTACTGGCACAACTGGCGGCTATCATGTAGAAGAATGAGAATTGATCCATTCTTATCTCCTTGTACAAAACTCAAGTCTAAGTGGATCAAAGACCTCCACATAAAACCAGAGATACTGAAATTGATAGAGGAGAAAGTGGGGAAAGGCCTCGAAGATATGGGCACAGGGAAAAAAATTTCTAAACAGAACAGCAATGGCTTCTGCTGTAAAATCAAGAATTGACAAATGGGACCTCATAAAATTGCAAAGCTTCTGTAAGGCAAAAGACACTGTCAACAAGACAAAAGGGCCACCGACAGATTGGGAAAGCATTTTTACCAATCCTAAATCTGATAGAGGACTAATATCCAATATATACGAAGAGCTCAGGAAGCTGGATCCGAGAAATTCAAATGGGGTACAGAGCTAAACAAAGAATTCTTAACCGAGGAATACCGAATGGCTAAGAAACACCTGAAAAAATGTTCAACATCCTTAGTCATCAGGGAAATGTAAATCAAAACAACCCTGAGATTCCATCTCACTCCAGTCAGAATGGCTAAGATTAAANATTCAGGTGACAGCAGATGCTGGCGAGGATGTGGAGAAATAGGAACACTCCTCCATTGCTGGTGGGATTGCAAGCTCATACAACCACTCTGGAAATCAGTCTGGCGGTTCCTCACAAAATTGGACATAGTACTACCGGAGGATCCAGCAATACCTCTTCTGGGCATATACTCAGAAGATCTTCCAACTGGTAATAGGGACACATGCTCCACTATGTTCATAGCAGCCTTATTTATAATAGTCAGAAGCTGAAAAGAACCCAGATGTCCCTCAATAGAGGAATGGATACAGAAACTGTGGTACATTTACACAATGGAGTACTACTCAGCTATTAAAAACAATAAATTTATGAAATTCTTGGGCAAATGAACGTATCTGGGGGATATCATCCTTAGTGAGGTAACCCAATCACAAAAGAAGTCACTAGATATGCACTCACTGATAAGTGGATATTAGCCCAGAAACTAGAATACATTTTGCAAAACACAAGAAAACCAAGAAGGAAGACCATCGCGTGGATACTTCATTCCTCCTTAGAATATGGAACAAAATACCCATGAAAGGATATAGGTACAGAGACAAAATTTAGAGCTAAGATGAAAGGATGGACTATCCAGAGACTACCCCACCCGGGGATCCATCCCATCATCAGCCACCAAACCCAGATACTATTGCACATGCCACCAAGATTTTGCTGAGAGGACCCTGATATAGCAGCCTCTTGAGAGGCTATGCTAGTGCCTGGCAAACACAGAAGTGGATGCTCACAGTCAGCTATTGGATGGAACACAGGGCCCCCAGTGGAGGCGCTAGAGAAAGTACCCAAGGAACTGAAGGGGGCTGCAACCCTATAGGTGGAACAACAGTATGAACTAACTAGTACCCCCTGAGCTCTTGTCTCTAGATGCATATGTAACAGAAGATGGCCTAATTGGCCATCATTGAGAAGAGAGGCCCCTTGGTCTTGCAAACTTTATATGACCCAGCACAGGGGAATGCCAAGACCAAGAAGTAGGAGTGGGTGGGTGTGGGAGCAGGGGCAGGGGGAGGGTATAGGGAACTTTCGGGATAGCATCTGAAATGTAAATAAAGAAAATATCTAATATAAATAAATAAACTTCTGATGTAGGCACTGAGTGCTGGAAGCTCACAGCTGCCTCCATTATGTCCCATAGATTTGGTGTTCATACATATTTTAGAAGTTTTTTTTATTTTAGAGGGTTTTTTTTATTTCCTTTTTGTTTCTTCTGTGAGCCATTCATTATCCAGTAGTGTATTGTTTGATGCCCATGAGTTTGTGTGTTTTCTGTGGTTTCTCTTACTGTGGATATCTTGCTTTATTCTGTCATGGTGTGATGCAATAGATAATGCTATTCCAATATCCCTATAATTGTTAAGGATTGCTTTGTGTCCTAAACATGGCTTCTTTGGGGGAAATTTGTGTGTGCTGCTAAGAAAACTGAACTCTTTAAGTGTTTGAGTGGAGTCGTGTATGTGTCTTCCTAGCGTTCTTTCTCTCATGCCTTCATGTTACCCCAATGTTTCTCTTTTGTCTGGATGACCTTTATTGGTGACAGTGGGGTACTGAATTCCCTGGCGGTTACTGTATTGGGGTTAACCTGTGACTCTGCACATAGCCATGTTTGTTTTGTTCAGTGCTGTTCTCTAATGAGACCTGGACACCTGGGACTAGGTCACTGGCTGTGTTCTTCCATGGTGTGGGTTCAGCCCCTGACCTAGTATCTGGGAGAGGACAGTGGACGGGGTAGCTTGAGGGAGGCTGGACGGAGGCAGAGGCAGGCTGGGGTGGAGGATCTGTTCTGCACCAGCAGGCAGGGCTCCCTGGGTCATCTCCACTTTGCTCTGGCATCATTCCCAAGTTCTTGTTTCTGATGCTGTCTTCAGAGCTTGTGATTCCCTCTCCTGTTAAAGGGATGGTTTTCTGGTTGGTGTGGAAACCTTCCAGAAGCCACAGTGTCCCTGAGGTGTGACCTGCGTGGTTCTGGGTTGGGAGTTTCCCCAGCAGATGGCTGAGAGGAGATTCCATGGGCTCACATTGCCGAAAGCCTGAAAGCAGAGACAACAGGCATGGCTGCTACCTTCTCCTGCCTTCCTTTCTCTTACCTTCTACTGCTCTTTCTCCTGGAATACACAACCAAAGGCTCTTAGATCACATGGCTATGGCTTGAACTAGGATGTGGTAGCAAGCTCTGACCTTACTGATCCCCACAGAGTCTCACCTGGTCAACTCACAGCAGGGTCTCACCTGGGCTGGGTCTCACCTGGGCTGGGTCCCACCTGGGCAGGGTCTCACCTGGGCTGGGTCTCACCTGGACAGGGTCTCACCTGGGCTGGGTCTCACCTGG
>NC_034593.1:5807536-5861326 GCF_900095145.1 Mus pahari | reverse complement strand
GGGTCTCACCTGGGCAGGGTCTCACCTGGGCAGGGTCTCACCTGGGCTGGGTCTCACCTGGGCAGGGTCTCACCTGGGCAGGGTCTCACCTGGGCAGGGTCTCACCTGGGTAGGGTCTCACCTGGCAACTCTTTGCCCATTCTGACATTGCTTTCCTTATCATTTCTTTCTAAGGAACAATTTTGTCCTTCCCTTTTTAAACTTTACCAAAACAGAAACAAATCAAAAGCATAAAAGAGTCACTGTTTTACCTCAGGATTCATCCTCAAGCAATCTCCACCAACTCTTACTTCTCCCCACTCTCCAGAGTCTCCCTTCCATGACACAAACTTAAGAAGTCTACCTAATAACCATCCTACAAAAGCAGAATTTTAGATTTGACTTCAATTTCTCAAATTTTAGTCACACCTCTTGCAGGACAAGATCTTTGTAAGTTATACAATCTTACTGTTAATAGGCATAAGGCACTGTATTAAATTACAGTGTATTTCAAGTTGAAGGAGTAAATAGCATGGCTAGATCCATGCTAGCAATTAGCACATGGTTCTTCACCCTTTCATTTCATATTCCCCCTCCCTCCCTCTCTCTCCCCCTATCTCCCACTCTGCCTCCCTCTCTCCCTCTTTCTCCCTCTCTTTCAGTACATAGCTGTTTTAAATCTGTGGTACATTGCCCATTGTGCAGGTCTGTGGTTCCGTGTGTGATATATAACACATGCCTACTGTAGGAATCTATAGATTGGGAAGAGGAGGAAGGAAGCAAGACTCAAATATGGCAGAGACATAACTAACATTTTTGCAGTGTCATTTCTATTTGCTTACATAGATATGTACACTGTGCACATGTGTACATTTATCTTATATAGAACTGTTTGTTTAGATTTAGATTGGTTTGTGTTATGTGTATGCTTTGCCTGCATGTATACATGTGTACCACATGCAGGACTGGTGCTCATGAAGGTCATAAGAGGGCGTCTGATTGCCTGGCACTGAAGTTAAGGACAGTCGTGAGTCACTGGCACCCGTGTCCAAGGTCAGAACTGAACTCAGGTCTTCTGCAAGAACAAGCACTCATAACCACAAGCCCGTCGACTATGGGTATTTTAAGAGCACATTTCAAGTTTTGTCTTTAGGACTCCTTTCTATGTAGTACTAAAATGCTACAGTTTAAAGTTTACTGATCAATTTCCTCCTTTACTGCATAATTTTTAGTAAGTAAAGGATAAGGTAATAACTTTTTTATTCTTTTAGTTTTAGTCCAATAAGAAATTTAAAAATATTTTCCTCTTGTTCCTTTCTAGAACACACTGAGTCCTTCTCTGATTTCAACAGTGGAACACAACTTCAGAGCTGGGAATTGGTGAGTTCAGGGTATTTATTCATCTAAGTCGGGGTATTTATTCATCTTTAATTTTGATCATTCAAGCTTGCTTCTAAGGTAACTCTGTATGTAGCTACCCTGCACGTGCAGATGCACAGCTCTACCCAGGTGTGAGCTAGCCTGCATGTGCAGATGTGCAGCTCCAGCCAGGTGTGAGCCAGCCTGCACGTGCAGATACAGAGCTCTGGCCAGGTGTGAGCCAGCCTCCACGTGCAGATGCACAGCTCTACCCAGGTGTGAGCCAGCCTGCATGTGCAGATGTGCAGCTCCAGCCAGGTGTGAGCCAGCCTACACGTGCAGATACACAGCTCCAGCCAGGTGTGAGCTAGTTCCACCTTAGATGTCACACCATGACCACTGTGCCACAGGGGCAGCTGTAACTTGTCTGTTTTATGTTGCTCTAACAAACCCTGATAGAAACAGCAGGAGATGTCTGTTTGGGGTCACAGTTGGGGTCAGAAGCATCATCACTTTTGGGCTCATAGTGAGGAAGATTGAA
Organism: Mus pahari; assembly: GCF_900095145.1. Taxonomy (NCBI): domain Eukaryota; kingdom Metazoa; phylum Chordata; class Mammalia; order Rodentia; family Muridae; genus Mus; species Mus pahari. The sequence continues at coordinate 5,859,447 of NC_034593.1, read as the reverse complement.
GAGCATGATGGGACAAGCTGCTCCCTCCTAGCAATGAGGAAGCAGAGAGCCAGGGAGGAAGTGTATAAGGCATCACCAGCAGCCCACTTCCTCTGAACCCCGCCTCTGCTCAGGCTGAACTCATAGCTGCTGAATCCATTGATGGGATTCAGCCCTAATAAGTCAGTCAGCTCTCAAAAGCTCCACCAGCTGTCCACCGGGCGGCTAACACATGAGATATTTCCTACCCAGAGACAAGAGACTAAGACACCAACAGGCACAGTTCCTATGCCATGGGACTTCAAGCAGTGTCTGGCTCAGTCCTCACTCTGCTTCTTGATACTCCATGGCAGGCCAGTGCTACCCCGTCTCAGTCTCTTTCCTCATCCAGAGATGGGAATACTAACTGCACAGCCTCCTGAGCTGTGTGAAGGATGACGGGTATACACAGCTCTCCCCACCACTACCGTCATCAGGACCATGAGGCTGTGTTTACAGACTCCTGAGCTNTGAAGGATGACGGGTATACACAGCTCTCCCCACCACTACCGTCATCAGGACCATGAGGCTGTGTTTACAGACTCCTGAGCTGTGTGAAGGATGACCGGTATACACAGCTCTCCCCACCACTGCCATCATCAGGACCATGAGGCTGTGTTTACTGTGACCATGATCAGTCCTGATACCAGTTACATCGGAAACCCCTGAGTGATCTGGGCTTGGACTGGCATGTTAACAGAATCACATCCAGAATGAAATCCTTGAGCCTAAGCAAATGACAAGTCAGTGCAAAGACTTTAATACTTGATTTTAGCCATTGGATTACTACAAGGTTATCACTTTTTAAAATGAATCCTGGACCTTGAAGTGTCATTTCCACCCCATTTAAAAGATTTAGAAGTCTCAAGTGTCCTGACCTCCCTGACCCGCTCCCATTATAGACCGTTATCTGTGCCTCTCTACTCACAGAGGAAAGGGTCCATCTGGTCTGCGTTTTCCCAGTCCCTCACATCTTGGTAAAAATAAGCCATTGTCTTTTAATTAAATCTTTTCTTGTGCTTGTTGAGAAATCCAGAGTTAAGTCTTTGCTATTAGGCGAGCTGGGTCACTGCTGTTTGAGTCCTGAGTCATTTGCAGTGCAACTACAGAACCTAGAAACAGATTCCTCCTCCTCCTCCTCCTCCTCCTGTTAACTAAGGCTAAAGAGTATGTGCTCAACAGCTTTGATTATCTGTGCTCCAAAAATGCCTTCCTCTGATCTCCCAGCATTTGACAAGAATCTCAATTCAGAGATTAAGTACTTTCTCTACAGCACTGTTTCCTCTAGAGTAACTCGCCTTACACATTTAGTGTTGACCTAAAGTGCAGGACATTCTCCAGTCAGGGAACATTCAGCTTTAACAGGGAGCCATGCAGTTTGGAATAGGCATCAGATGCATCTCTAGTACACTCAAGGCCCCCAGTGTCTGCAGAGCACTGTCTGCTCCTTTTGTGCCATGGCCTGACTCTCACACTTTTCAGTGAAGATAGTTTTCTGTTTGTCATTTGTCGTTCTTTCTAACTGAATGTGAGTTTGCAGTTTGTTCTCTGCTGGATGAGATTCCAGTCCCCTGTCCCCTGATAACCCCCATTTGAGTGTTGCAGGCAGCTCTCCAAATGACCAGGTGTGCGGGGAAAGTGCCTCCCCCACCTGCTCTCTCCTCTTCTGCTATCAGCTGATTGCTTTTCCTGGAATCAATACTCCAATTAATGGCATCCCTGTTGACCCAGTACTCAAGCCAGGAGTCTCTGCCCTGACCTGGCTCCTCCCCATTCAGTCCATACCAGATTCTGGATTTAAGATTATGCAAAAGTTTCAGGATATTGGTGCTTAGAGGGTCACATAATTGCTGTCACTAATACTCATTGTGTCTTTCTGACGTTCATTTTCTCTGCTGCCACTGGTCAGTGCTTTGTTCCTGGCCTTCATGCGTGCACATGTGCACATCTGTGCAGATCAGGTCTGAAATCAACTTCTGTAGCTTCTTTCAGAGTGACTCTCCCTGGCTGAGGACCCTGCTCATGATTCTCACACCTCTGTGCCTTTGTCACCTGAACTGACTCAGACACCTGACTGTACAGCCCTGTGGCCCAGTCCTGAGTACCCTCCAGCATGCTTTACACTGCTCCATGGGGCTGGATTTCCTTGGTTTAGTTTTTTAAAGGCAGGGTTTCTCTGTGTATCCTGAGTGTCCTAGAACTCCCTCTGTAGACCAGGCTGGCCTCAAACTCAGAAATCTGCCTGCCTCAACCTTCCGGTGCTGGGATTAAAGGGGTGAGCCACCATTGCCCAGTTCCACAGCTGGATTTCTTGAAGTGTTCTAGACAAGCAAGACACGGTGCACACTGTCCTCATTTCTGAGAATGTTCTGGCCCCTCGTTTCTTCTCAATTCTGGAGCATCCTTCAAGACCCACCTCAGTCTCCATCTCCTCTGAGAAGCTCTCCTTGCCCCTCTAGGTACCACAGGATCCATGCAGTTCATTAGCTGCATCTCCAATCACTGTGTTGCTGTTAGCTACCTGTATATGGCCTTCCTATGGATGCTGAGCTGGAAGCCAAGATTCTAATCCTATCTTTGTACCTACAACATCTAGTTACTGCCTGGACCATTCAGGTTTCTATGGATGAAGCATCTCTAACACTAATAAAGAGAAGGCATTAATGAGAAGGAATTGACCTCAAGCTGTTCTTTTCCTCTGACCTCCCACAAGCTTCTAATGTAGCTTTGTTTTCTCCTTTTGGTTTTCACATCAGTGTTTTAAGGAAGTACCACTGAATCCTACCCAAGGTCTTTCACTCTTTTGCTGATATCAGTGCTAAAGTATTGGCTACATTTTTCCTAAACTTGAAATCCGGTACTGTTTTCACAAGGGAAAAGAAGGTTCAGCCTGTGTCTTTATTACCCTGTTGATGATAGTGGCCTATTCTGTGATGCTTAATTTGGGAGCGAACCCATTTGCAGGCTTCCATTGTGCCTGTGCTTTAGATATGTGTCCCATGTGTTCAGGTGTGTTTCCTGTTCCCCGGCTCTGAGAAGACAGAATCCTTACTTCCCAGGGAGGTGTGGGCTCTCAGTTCAAACCAACACTGCATTTCATGAGAAGCCACAGTTAACACAGTGATGAGCTGCTTGGTTGGGGATCGAGGGAGAGATAATAGGATTCAGTTTTAATTCATTCTAACTGTAGGCAAGAGCCTAGATGCCCTGAAGTGGCTTTGCAGTCAAAGGTTACTGCAGGGTACCGCAGAACTTCCCACAACTGCTCCCACTGCTTTGCTGTGTGGTGATGGCAGGGCAGTGGGTGGCAGGGCTGAGGAAATGACTGCTCTCTCGCGCGCTCTCTCTCTCTCCAGCTTCTCTCTGAAGTTGGCACTTTGGCTCAGAAACCTGAGGTTAATATCAGCATACACTGTTAGCTTTACTTCTGAGAGCAGTTCGTTTTAATAGCAACCTGCCTGTATCTTGAAAAGCATCCAAACGCAGCAAGAAAGGTTTGGCCAGGGATCTGAAGCAGTAAATTAGCTACCTCGGAGCTAGCAGTCAGCGGGCTCATTCGGTTTTTATTCTTGCCCCTCTTTTCCCATATTATATTCTAAATCGTAAGAAAATATGTCTGCTCACTTCAGATAGTTGGGATTTTTTTGTTTTTTAAATTTCTTGGTTCACACGTTACCCAGAGAGTACCACTATTGCCAAGTCGGTTAATAGTCTCCTGACAGTTTCCCCTAAGCCCGCACAGACTTTAAATACTCCTCTGGTGGGGTGGTGGGAGGAACCTTTATAAACACAGGAGAATTGCAGAGCAGCCCCCTAGATACTCAAAAGGCAGAGTCGCAGTAGTCAAAGCTTCCTCACTCTGCCTGCACCGTCCTTTTTCTCTTCCGATTTTCCTCTTTAGAGGAAAATCAACTACTACTCTTTAAGGAGAAAAGAAGAAGTGCAGTGCTTGAGGCCCGTGGGAAGCTGCTACTTGCTGTAGATACGTGCACTACGTGTTGCAAGGAGCATGTATGGTCTTCCACTTGGGGCACATTGGACTTGAAGGTATGTGTAGAGCTCAGGTCTGGGTGCTATTGATTTTCCTCTTACATCGGTGTTTCCCTAGAGCACAGATTTATTTCTTCATAAGGCTGAGATTATGTCAGACAGGAGTTACGGCAGTGTAAATCCATGATGCAGCCTGAGTAGGAAGAACTTTTATAAGATTCAAAATCAGTGTGCCATCATACTTCTGTGTGTGAGGGAACAGCACAGAATTAAACTTCGTTCCTGCTTTCTGAGCTACTTTGCATATGACTGCAATCTAGCTGAAATGTGACTGAAGCCTGCCTTTGCCAGATAGACAGATTAGAACCCCAAGCTGGCCAGGAGCAGCACCAGCCATGATCCTTTACCGACACTAAGTCTGTCAGCTCACATGCCTGTGGCATATAAGTCTGCCTCACAGTGCAGAGGACAAACGTGTTCATGACATACTTTATGTATTGGTTGGCTTGTTAAAATATATACAGAGTCTCTGTGGGACTAAATCATATACATCTTACTTAATTGTGGTGGTTTGAATGAGATGCCCCTCACATTCTCTGGCTTTTGAATGCGTGGTTCAGTTGCTGACACTGTTTGGGAAGCTTAGCAGGTATGGCCTTGCTCCACTTTGCTCCCTCTGCCTCCTGGTTGTGGTTTGAGATGTGAGCCCTCAGCTTCTGCTCCAGGCAGTAAGCTGCTGCTTGCTGTCATGCCTCCCCATACAGTGATGGTGACTGACTCCTACTTCCAGAACCCTTCCTTCTGTAAGCCCCGAATAAACCCTTCTTTTTATAGGTTGTCTTAGTTATGGGGTTTTGTCATAGCAATAGAAAAGTAATAAGACATTAATGCTAAAAGTGTTTACCCCTTGCTTGTAAAGAGGGTTTGGGGAGCTAGGCTTCCCTCCTCATTCCCGTTTGTTGCTTAGCCTGGGATCTAAGCAGTCTTGCTCACATGTGTGCTATAATGTGTTGCCTTGCCACAGGCTGAAAGCAACTGGGTAACTTGGTCATGAGCTGCACTTCCAACAATATGAGCTAAAATTATCCTCTCCTGTTTAACAGTTAATTGTATGAGTTTTGTTGTTGTTGTTGTTGTTGTGGCAATGAAAAATTAACATAGTGGTCAGAGGTAGTTTTTAGAGTTATCTGAGCAAGACTGGCAACTAGCTGTGGATCAGTTTGTGTCTTCCAAAACAGTCTATGGAATCCTAAATCTCTGTTGCTATAGTGATGTAAGGAGGGTCCTTGGAAGGCAATTAAATAATGAGGAGGGAAGTTGTCACTGTAGTTTTAGTGATGATGACAAAAAGAACTGTCTACTGGAACCCAAACATGCTGGCACCCTGGTCCATCTTGGTCATGGACTTCAGCTCCTAAAGCTATAAGGGACAATACACTGCTTAAACAGTGTGCTGATAAGCGTTGACACTTCAGTAGCAGCAAGGTGATTAGGAAGCACTCGGTGTGTACCTGCAAAGCGTGAACATGCATCTGCCTGTGGAGTCATAGGCAAAGTGGAGGCGTGAAGAGGCACTCTTCATCTTTAACTCTTAGACTATCTGGTACATCATATACATCAAAAGCTTAATAAAAATCTGTTAACTGGGGCTGGTGAGATGGCTCAGTGGGTAAGAGCACCCGACTGCTCTTCCGAAGGTCCAGAGTTCAAATCCCAGCAACCACATGGTGGCTTACAACCATCCGTAACAAGATCTGATGCCCTCTTCTGGAGTGTCTGAAGACAGCTACAATGTACTTACATATAATAAATAAATCTTAAAAAAAATAAAAAAATAAAAAAAAAAATCTGTTAACTGAAAGAAAAAAAAAAGTATTTACCCTTTGTGGATAAAAGTATCTATCAAATGGAAATTTGCTATTTAATATTTGGCTTTTGAATTTATTTTTAAAACTATGTGTCAAATTTTTCCTAAACTGGTTGTTTTTCTATTGGCTGAAAAGCTCATCTAGTGGTAGTGTCATGACAGAATTCTAGTGGTTATTCTATGAACTCTTTATCTTCACCTAGGGATGCAGGTGACGTAGACACTGGCCTTAGCGGCTTCTTGCCCTGTGTGACCTAAGGCAAGTGCCTGGATTCTCTGGGACGAAGGTTCCTCGTTTAAAGAGCAGTAAGCAGCAGCTGTAAGCCGGCGAGCGCTCACATCTTGGTGTCCATGGTCTTCCACACATCTAGCTTGTCTCTCCACTTCAAAGTAACTCACTGGTATTTAAAGAGGAAATGAATGAGACAGAAGGGGTAGAGAGATGAGAATTATTCCCTCTGGAAGAACATGGTTTGTTCCAATGCCAACAATCTGGAAACTCAACTGCCAACAGCCCCAGCTCCCTTAGAAACTGCACCAGCAAGACACGCGGTGGGGTGGAGACTGGGAACCTCACACCCTGTGCTGACAGCATCCAGGTGTCCTGGGCCAAGGGCTCAAGCCCTTTGCCTGAGGTTAGGGTGGTCTGAGCTACTGTTCCGTTGAATCTCAGTTCCTGACGGTAGCTGGTCTCTGCCTCGTCACGTTAGCTTGAGCCTCAGCCTTGGACACTGTGTAGATTGCACATATTGCAGATGTTTCTAGGTCCACCCGAGCTAATGCAGGACAGAGCTTTATCCTGGCTTCTCTAGGCACTGTGCATTCTGCTGCTAGTCAGCAGCTACTTTCTGTTTTGCTGGCATGGGAACCCCTGGAGGTCAGTGCGTCCCAGAAAGCTTCCCGCTCCAAGGTAAAGGCTTTTGGACAAGTGCTAGCTCTACAGGCCAGCTGCACACATGCTTTGTTCTGCTGACAGACAGAGAGAGAGCGCCTGAGGGCTTCCTGTCCTGGTACTATTGATACACTCCTGTGAGAAGCTTCACCCTCTTCTCAAGGCCTAGCTCCAACACAGTGGCCTGAGTCTGATCTGGTTCTGTCTGGGAATATAATTACTACATTGTCTGCTAATGGCTCTATTTTACATAATAATGAATCCAACTTCTTCTACCAAATCTACTTCATTTATGCAAAACAGACATAATTTGGAGTGTGGATGAATCATGCTATTCTTCGGGGATCAGAGAAGCTGTTAGGGAGCCTGTAAAATACAATTTTCTGGGCTCTTTTAAGGTTAACAAAAGAAAATGTTGGCTTTGTGTTCATCAGAGAGTGTTTATTGCCTTTGAATCTTGTGGTCTTTGTGACTCCCAGTTTGAAGAAGAAAGATGGTCTCTGCCTATCTTTTACCTCTGCAGTAAAGCCCTTGATACATCAGTGGTCTGGAAGCACTAGGAGACTTGCTCACTGATTTCCAATAGTATAGAATAGCTACTCCAAATCAAACCTGGCTATTAACCAGGAAAGGGAAGAGAATTAAATTAGCAGAGAGATACAGCAGAGGCCTTTGACAGTGCCATGACATGTCTTTATATGTGATCCCCATGAGAAACTAGTTTTATACTGGAAAGAAAACATTTGTCTCCTGAAAGATGACAAAATACTTTGCTTTATTAAAGACAATGGATTATTGGTCATAAATGGAAAACTGAGAATTCTTGTTTATTTAATTTTTTCATCAACTCATCATCAACTTGGTTCATTGTCAAAAAATAAAAATAAGAGTAAACTGCAAGACTACCATCCCTGCCTTGTGTGCAATTTGGTTTTGGGGTATAGTTAATTGTACGTATTAAGTGAAATGTCAGGCATATGAATTGACAGCTAAACATTCTAGAAGTTCTTGCTCTTGGGGCATTTATTGATCTTTGTTGTCTATGTGAAGCACAGATGCCTACATCCTTGAAAACACGCATCTAAAAGGCCGTACTCGGGGTACGCTCCCCTGGAGAGCACATAGAAAGGAACTTTTCGATCATACACAGGGTATTCTTTTTTAATAGGCTTTTAAATACAATATATTCTGTTTACAGTCTCCCCTCCCCCAACCCTACTTACCCCCCCACCCAAATCTGTACTTGTTCACTCTCTCTCTAATTGGAATACAAACACACACCCAAAAAGTAATAAAATAAAATAAAAACAAACCAAAATCGGACAAATTAAATGGGTGAAAAAGAAGAGCCAAAGAAGAAACCTAAGAAACACATTCAGACGGGAGCATATACACACAGAAAATCCATTCAGATGGGAACATATATACACACACAGAAAATCCATTCAGACGGGAGCATATATACACACACAGAAAATCCATTCAGACCGGAACATATATACACACACAGAAAATCCATTCAGACGGGAACATATATACACACACAGAAAATCCATTCAGACGGGAACATGTATACACACACAGAAAATCCATTCAGACGGGAGCATATACACACAGAAAATCCATTCAGACGGGAACATATATACACACACAGAAAATCCATTCAGACGGGAACATATATACACACACAGAAAATCCGTTAAAAACACAATTGAAAAACCATAAACTATAAGGAAAACATCTGTAGAAGGGGAAAAAAACATCATGAAACAAAAGAAACAAAAAAAACCCCAAAACCCTCCAAAAGTACCATTGGCCATCATCTAATGCTGATCGTGGGACCTCTCCTTAAGTGTGGTTTGTATACCCAGCGAGACTCCACTGGAGAAAACAAATTTTGCTTTCTAAGGAGTTATCAATTCAAGATTAGGAGCTCATTCCAACTTCCCCTCGCAGTAATGAGACTCAGTCTGGGTTAGAGCTATGCAGGCCCTATGTGTACTGCCAAGTCTCTGTGAGGTCATGTGTCCTGCACAAAATCTTAAGCCTGGACCTAATGCCAATTATCTAGCACAGAAACATAAACATTTGCTCATCTGAAACTGATAATCTACTAATCTGTATTCTTTTCCAAAGCAAGAGCTCAAAACAGTGTGTGGATGTGTGCATGTGCACATATGCATTTCTGTGTGTGTGTGTGTGTGTGTGTGTGTGTGTGTGTGTACATGCATTTGGAGACCAGAGTTTATAAGAAACCTTCCTCAAATGCTCTCTGCCTTATATTTTGAGAAAGGGTTTCTCACTGAACCATTTGGCTAGACTGGCAAGCCAGCAATCTAGGGATCTGACTTTCTGGCCCTTTTAAAGCCACAGTCAGCTTTTTAGATGAGGTCCTGAGGACCTTGGGCCTTTCTCACTGAGCTACCTCCCCAGCCCCGACTCTGACCTTTAAAACCACACAAATGTGTTGAAGGCGTAGTTGCCAAGCTTGGCTTTGCTTTGGAAGGCAGTGGACTAAGATTGATGGTAGCTTCAGACTATTTTCTGAAGAACGGGGTGCACAAAGAAGTTTTACATATAATTGTAGGTGCTTTTTGGCTCCTTCTGGGCCTGGCCATTTATATAAGACCCATCCTATATAGGGCCCAATCTATATAGGACCCTGACAAATATCTTCCAACCAGTGGCTGGACTTAATTTTTGTGCTTAAAACTCTTGATGCTGCAACATCTGACATTAGTGTGGCACTCAGAGGTCTTAATTGTATACCACACTGCACTACTCCGGCAAGACAGAAGGACTTAACACGGCCTCTCACCATGGTGCTGACAGGTACAGAGGAAACAGCCATCTAGTTTAGGGAAATACTCACGGACAAAAGCAGAATTTTACGCATACTGTTTGCCCTTTAAAAACTTTATATTCTCTTGAGCTGTAATGCCCTTGTGACTTAAGACACAAATATTTAATCCATTTTCTGAGTGCAGCTAATTTATGCTAGCATTTGGATTCTTTTAGAAGAATGAGACCCTGGCTTTAGTTCCATTTAGCAGTGACTGGTGGATTTAAATAATAGGTGTGTTTCATGTGCTTGTTAAACTTTTCAACCCTGGTGAGAACAGTGCTTTTACTTACAACTTAGATCCTTTATTCTTCTGTAGTCAATGATTGTCTTGTGTGTTCTTCTACATGGAAACTAAAGAAGTAAAAATGTCCAGTCCCAGCAGCCAAGTGACTCCTCCTCTCACAGAAGGAGAGTAGAACTGAATATTGTTGACAGTAAATGTGGAACAAAAATATGTGAGAAGTGGGGCTGCGGAGCCAGAAAGGCCAAGACAAGCTCTGCACAGGAGGGGTGGCTCACGCTGGACCTCGGTGCACACATAGCACTCCCTTACAACGATAACAGCAGAAGTGCCTTGGCAGAGCCTCTCTTCTTTGCAGAGTTCTTTTTATTTTCTGAATTCTGCCACGACTAAATGCTTGTTAAAACATACCTTACCACAGACCCCAAACTCAACCAGAGCACAGAGAGGGGCCCAGAGCTGGCCAGCGTGTGGGCAGCCGTTACTCTCTCCTTTCTTACTTCTTCAGGGGAATGGCTGCCTAGAAAAGCCCAGTGGCATTGGTCTGGGCCCTTTTGAAGCTCTGTTGCAAATCCAGCAGGGAGAATGGCTTGGACAAGACCAGCCCATTATTCCAGATGCTGTAACAGAGCCACACACAGCAGTGAAAGCTCCCTTCTCACATCCAGCATATTTGGGGTGTGAGTGTGGTCGCTGGTGAGAGGTTTAGGACCAACTGGCCAGGCTCTGAGATGTCCTCCTCACTGACTAGCCATGTCACTTGACCATGCTGCCTAACACCCTCTGTGTCTCTGCATCCTAGTTCATAAAAGGAAGAGATAATAATGGCACCTTCTTCTGAGGCTTGCTGTTAATATATTCTTTGGCCCACTCTTAGCTGTAATCATCATTACTGCCATTTGAAGTCAAAGCAGTTGCACTCAGAGGTTAATTAACTTGCCCCATTTCACACACAGTGTGACCCAGAGCCTGGGGCTTTGTATGTGTCCCTCTGTAAACCCTGCACAGAGGATACATTCATGCTGCCCTGAATAGAATTTCAGAATTGCGTGATCAAGCTTCATTGCAGACCAACCTATTTTATGTATGTTCTCTGTAGATCACCCTACCCATCCCAGATTTTCACTTGTCAAAGAATCCCAGGTGGACAGCAATGCATTTGGGGACTTATTATCTATAAATAAAGTTTTATAGGGCAGCATGCCCTTCTCCTTCAACTGCGTGTCTATCTTGGGCCTGTGCTGACCAAGTTAGAGTTGTAAAGGAATGACTAGATTCTAATACCTGAGATATTTATGCCCTAGCATTTGACAGAAAAGCGAGGAGTTTCCTGATCTCGCTGAGTATTTTAATCTTTCCTGAGGTGGTGATCCTTAAATTATAGATGCCTATCAAATTCCTCTACCTCCCCACCCATGTCCTCCTTAAGACTGGCATCTACCAAATGCTTTGTGTCTACTTTCCACTGGGACTCCGCTCCTCCTGGGTCTCCTAACCCCAGTAAGACCACTACCATGTGTCAGCATGCCGCCCTCCTCTTCCCTGCTTGCAGCCAATCTGTTAGGAATGCCTGTCTGCTGATTCTCCTAAATGCATAATCTGCTTCAGGATACTGGACACTGGCCTGGGCCTCGAATGAGCCAGTGCTCCCCATTACAGTGTACTCAGAGACAGCCCAGAAATTACTCTTGTGGAGGTGTATCAGATAATAGTCATTGATACATCTCTGCCCTGAGAGAGAGGTCCATTGCTGAGTTGTAGGCGTGGCTTCTGAAGGAAGAATTTGGAAATGGTAGAAGGTAGAATATCCATAACTATAATTTCCTTACTTGAACATGTAGGGGAAATGTGGCTATCTGATTGATCGAGGTCATACTTGAAAACTATTTGTTTAATGCTTTGAAGTGGAATTTGATACAAGGCCTCCTTGGCTGAGGGTGAGGAGTTAAAACCCTTAACAGACATTTTTTTTTCTTGTTCCTCCAAAGAGCTCAGTCAGATAATAAATGCATTTTGATCCTCATCAGTATTATGTGAATATTACTGTAAAGCTCACGATATTATTAGCTCTGTTTACTCTTTTATGAATTTCAATTATTCTCTGATAGCTGGTAAAGAGCACAGAGGAGTATCATACAACCAAGCTGGAAGCACAGGGATTAGTGGGTAATTAAAACCCACTCAGTGCCTTAGCGGCTTTGATCGTGGCATTTGTTGTTGCAAACATTTTCATAGTGCCTTAATTTCAGTCTCTATTTGAATCTTAGTCAGGAGTTGTCTTTGTTTCCCAAGAACAGCAGATATGTTGACAGTACTTACATGTAGAGCTGAGACCATAAATTAATTCTAATTCTTCCAGCAAAGACATTAGTCTTTATGTAACAACATAATCTCAACAATAACGAGTCCAATGCCAAGCAGTGATCATAAAGATTAACTTTTCCTTTGGTTGGGGATAATATAATACATCTATAAGCTTGCCCAAATACTTCCCAAACTCTTAATTATCTGTAGACTGTCAAAGATATATTTTGATCAGACGTATAAAGAAAAAGTATGCTCAATAACTGTCAAATTAAGGATAATTTTACATTCCAACGTAGGGAAAGATGTCACCTACCCTCAGATTTCAAATTTGCTGAAATGCTTAAAGAAGAAAGCAGGTGTTTGCGAATGTTAAGATAATGCATAGACTCAATGCCCTTTTCCCAGACGCCCCCTGTAGTGTTTGCCAGCTGTCATCCTGTCACTACTTATAAACAGGTGACCATGGAGGCCTCCTGTCTAAGCTGCCAGCCATTTGGGCATCTGGGACAGGTTGTTTTTTGTTTTGTTTTGTTTTGTTTTGTTTTGTTTGAAACACAGTCTATCCGTGTAGCCCTGGCTGTCCTAGAACTTCCTAAATAGACCAGGCTGTCCTCAAACTCACAGAAATCCTTCTGCCTGTCTCTGCAGAACTAGGATTAAAGGTGTGCACCATTGCAACTAGGTTGTTTTGGTATTTTTTCTTTTTTTGTTTTTTTTTATTAGATATTTTCTTTATTTACATTTCAAATGTTATCCCCTTTCCTACTTTCCTACTTTCAGAAAATCCCCTATACCCTCCCCCCTCCCCCTGCTCCCCAACCCACCCACTCCCACTTTCTGGCCTTGGCATTCCCCTATACTGGGGCATAGAATCTTCACAAGACCAAGGGCCTCTCCTCCCATTGATGGCCGACTAGGCCATCCTCTGCTACATATGCAGCTAGAGACAAGAGTCCTACCATGTGTTTTCCTTGGTTGGTGGTTTAGTCCCTGGGAGCTCCAGAAGTACTGGTTAGTTCATATTGTTGCTTCTCCTATAGGGTTGCAGACCCCTTCAGCTCCTTGGGTCCTTTCTCTAGCTCCTTCACTGTGGAACCTATGCTCCGTCCAATGGATGGCTGTGAGCATCCACATCTGTATTTGCCAGGCACTGGCAGAGACTCACAGGAGACCTGACAGCAAAATCTTGTTGGCATCTGCAATAGTGTCTGGGTTTGGTGGTTGAATATGGGATGGATCCCCAGGTGGGGCAGTCTCTGGATTGTCCATCCTTCAGTCTCAGCTCCAAACTTTGTCTCTGTAACTCCTTCCATGGAAATTTTGTTCCCTCTTCTAAGAAGGATCCAAGTATCCACACTTTGGTCTTCCTTCTTCTTGAGTTTCATGTGTTTTGCAAATTGTATCTTGGGTATTCTGAGTGCATATCATGTATGTTCTTTTGTGATTGGGTTACCTCACTCAGGATGATATCCTCAAGATCCATGCATTTGCCTAAGAATTTCATAAATTCATTGTTTTTAATAGCTTGGTAGTCTCCATTGTGTAAATGTACCACATTTTCTGTATCTATTCCTCTGTTGAGGGACATCTGGGTTCTGGGTTCTTTCCAGCTTCTGGCTATTATAAATAAGGCTGCTATGAACATAGTGGCGCATGTGTCCTTATTACCAGTTGGAACATCTTCTAGGTATATGCCCAGGAGTGGTATTGCTGGATCTTCCGGTAGCACTATGTCTAATTTTCTGAGGAACCACCAGACTTATTTCCAGAGTGGTTGTACCAGCTTGTAATCCCTCCGACAATGAAGGAGTGTTCCTCTTTCTCCATATCCTCGCCAGCATCTGCTGTCACCTGACTTTGTAATCTTAGCCATTCTGACTGGTGTGAGGTGGAATCTCAGGGTTGTTTTGATATGCATTTCCCTGATGATTAAGGATGTTGAACATTTTTTTAGGTGCTTCTTAGCCATTCAGTATTCCTCAGTTGAGAATTCTTTGTTTAGCTCTGTACCCCATTTTTAATAAGGTTATTTGGTTTTCTGGAGTCCAACTTCTTGTATACATATTAGATATTAGCCCCTTATCTGATTTAGGATTGGTAAAGATCTTTTCCCAATCTGTTGGTGGCCCTTTTGTCTTATTGACAATGTCCTTTGCCTTACAGAAGCTTTGCAATTTTATGAGGTCCCATTTGTCGATTCTTGATCTTACAGCACAAGCCACACTAGTGTTCTGTTCAGGAATTTTTTTCCCCTATGCCCATATCTTCAAGACTCTTCCCCCACTTTCTCCTCTAGAAGAAAAAAAAAAGATTTTACTAAGATTTAAAAAAAAAAAAAAAAAAAGATTTTACTAAGGATTCCAGGCTGACGGGAGGCAGAGGCAGGCGGATTTCTGAGTTCAAGGCCAGCCTAGTCTACAAAGTGAGTTCTAGGACAGCCGGGGCTACACAGAGAAACCTTGTCTCGAAAAAACAAACAAACAAACAAACAAAAACAAAAAACAAAAAAAAGGATTCCAGGCTGAGCTCATTCTGAATCCCAAGTGACCTTGACCTTGTGATCCTCCTGCCTCAGCCTCTTGAGTAGTTCGGACTATAGGTGTGCGTCATCAGACTCTGCCACCAACAATCCTTGTCAGAGGCAGGCCGTTTGATACAGTGGATAGAGCAGGGTAAGAGTAGTCACTTAACTGTTGTGTGTGCTTCTAGTGGGAAGTAAGGCTTATTTTATACAAAGGTGTGATGTGGAGAACGGGAAGGCTCCTGCCATATCCTAATTATACAACACCTCTGTCACCTACAGATGGTTCAGTGAGTGACAGATAGACGAGTCATCTCAGTCTTGATTGGTAAATATGTTTCTCTGAGATGTTAAATGTTCTACATATGAGATCATGATTTGGTGTCATGGAGAAAAATGTGTGAAAAGCACTCACAGAAGTTTATTTTTTCGCTTTCTCTGCGGAATCACCATGGCGGCTGGGACCCTGTACACATACCCTGAAAACTGGAGGACCTTCAAGGCCCTCATCGCTGCTCAGTACAGCAGGGCTCAGGTCCGCGTGCTCTCCGCACCACCCCACTTCCACTTTGGCCAAACCAACCGCACCCCCGAATTTCTCCGAAAATTTCCTGCCGGCAAGGTTCCAGCATTTGAGGGTGATGATGGATTCTGTGTGTTTGAGAGCAATGCATTGCCTATTATGTAAGCAACGAGCTGCGAGGAAGTACACCAGAGGCAGCA
Organism: Mus pahari; assembly: GCF_900095145.1. Taxonomy (NCBI): domain Eukaryota; kingdom Metazoa; phylum Chordata; class Mammalia; order Rodentia; family Muridae; genus Mus; species Mus pahari. The sequence continues at coordinate 5,844,043 of NC_034593.1, read as the reverse complement.
GCTCAGGCGGTGCAGTGGGTCAGCTTTGCTGACAGTGACATCGTTCCTCCAGCTAGCACCTGGGTGTTCCCCACCTTGGGCATTATGCGCCACAACAAACAGGCCACTGAAAATGCAAAAGAGGAGGTGAGGCGAATCCTGGGGCTGCTGGACACTCACCTGAAGACTCGAACTTTTCTGGTGGGCGAGCGAGTGACACTGGCTGATATCACAGTTGTCTGTACCCTGTTGCAGCTCTACAAACAGGTCTTAGAGCCTTCTTTTCGCCAGGCCTTCCCCAATACCAACCGGTGGTTCCTTACCTGCATTAACCAGCCCCAGTTCAGGGCTATCTTGGGGGAGGTGAAGCTGTGTGAAAAGATGGCCCAGTTTGATGCTAAGAAGTTTGCAGAGAGCCAGCCTAAAACGATACCCCAAGGAAAGAGAAGGGTTCACGAGAGGAGAAACAGAAACCCCAGGCTGAGCGGAAGGAGGAAAAAAGGCAGCTGCCCCAGCTCCCAAGGAAGAGATGGATGAGTGTGAGCAGGCACTGGCTGCTGAGCCCAAGGCCAAGGACCCTTTCGCTCACCTGCCCAAGAGTACCTTTGTGTTGGATGAATTTAAGCGTAAGTACTCCAATGAGGATACCCTCTCTGTGGAATTGCCATACTTCTGGGAGCACTTTGATAAAGATGGCTGGTGCCTGTGGTATGCTGAGTACCGCTTCCCTGAAGAGCTCACCCAGACCTTCATGAGTTGCAACCTCATCACTGGGATGTTCCAGCGACTGGACAAGCTGAGGAAGAATGCCTTTGCTAGTGTTATCCTCTTTGGAACCAACAACAGCAGCTCCATTTCTGGTGTTTGGGTCTTCCGAAGCCAAGAGCTTGCCTTTCCGCTGAGTCCAGATTGGCAGGTGGACTATGAGTCGTATACATGGCGGAAACTGGATCCTGGGAGTGAGGAGACCCAGACCCTGGTTCGAGAGTACTTTTCCTGGGAGGGGTCCTTCCAGCACGTGGGCAAAGCCGTCAATCAAGGCAAGATCTTCAAGTGAACATGTCTTGCCAGTCGCCTAGCTGCTTGCACCTACCCTTCAAGGGAGATGGGGGTCATTAAAGGAAACTGAACATTGAAAAAAAAAAAGTTTATTTTTTCAAAAATTGGGAACTGCCTGCTTCAGCACAAGGAAGTGACTAGGGATATGAAAATGTACAATAGTTCATAATTTTTAGAGTGATATGCAGGGACTATTTTTGAAACATGGTGAAGAACTTTTGACGTACATCCTAGTTAGGTTTTTGTCAACTTGATACAAGCTCACATCCTCTGGGAAAAGGGAATGTCAGCTGAGAGATTGCTTCCAAACAGACTGGCCTGTAAGCAAGTCTGTGAGACATTTTCTTGATTAATGAGGACCTAGCCCACTGTGGGTTGTGCCACCCCTGGGAAGGTGGCTTTGGGTTGTATCAAAAATAAGGCTGAGCAAGCCATGGGGAGCAAACCTGTAAGCATCGACCCTCCACAGGCTCTGCATCAGTGCCTGCCTCCAGGTTCCTGCTTTGAGACCCTGCCCTGACTTTCCTCAATGCTGGGCTGTGACAGAGCATGCATAAGCCAAATGAACCCTTTGCTCCCCAAGTTGCTTGTGGGGAGAGTGTTTTGTCACATCAGTATCATACAGCATAGACTGTATAGTGGCAGACACTTCTATACAAGATCAAATGCAGTGTTCAACTTCACAGGAGTCTGTTGTCAGCTACTCTCTCTGTTTCCTGGAAAGCTGTGTAACTTTATAGACTGATAGGATTTGTATCAAGGTGTGTACCACGTCTGCTCATCTCTCTAATGAGGAAGGGGCTCTGCTGCTCCTCATGGCAGACTTGCAAATGCTTCCTTTATTGCCCTTCTCACTTTTTTTTTTTTGAAGTTTTTTTTCTATTGTTGCCAAAATCTTATATATGTAAATAGCTGATGGCTATGGGAGCCTTGAGCATAAGATTTAGAGTTCTAATTAACCCAGCAGCAGCAGCAAATGCAGCAGCAAATGCAGCAAATGCAGCCCCGTGCAGCCTCTGTAGTAATTCATGCGCCAGTTTAGGACTCAGTGTCTTCTAAAGCTTAAATGCTTTGCAATGGACACCAGACGGTGATTTATATAAACTACACTCTCTGAGGTCTTATTTTTCTATTTCCTCTTATTGCATCTAATAGGGACTCCACTGTGGTAAAGGCTTATTTCTCCTGTGCTCATGAGCTACAAGGTCACCCCAGCATGTCAGCTGGCTGACTCCGCCTACTTCTGCCTTTTCTTTGGTTTATGGGTTTCTCGATTCTTGTCTCCTTTCCTGTTGTTCGGTTCCTACCTGAAGGGGAAGTCTGCCTTACATACAATGTATTTACTGTATCGTAAATAGCCTGTGAACAAAGACAGAAAAGGGGCAATGTGGGAGACTGTCTTATTCCCCTGTGCTCATGAGCCTGAGGCCGAAGAATAGTGAGTCTGATGGCAGCCTGGACTGTGGGTGCTTCTTCCTTTGGTTTTGTGACTGAGCGTTGACCCTCTCACTGGCGGTTGGCACTTAGAGATGGCTACACCTGTAAGAGTGAATGCAGCTCACACTTCTGACCTGAGGACTGCAGTGAGGTGCCGGGGGCCTTAGATTGTTGTAATCTTAGATACGTAGAGCTTACAGTGTGATTTCGGAGCATCTTCCCAGAGTTCCCTAGCTCTGCCATGGGTATTTAAAACCTAAGTTTGTTTCATCAGATAAATTATGAAATTTGGGGACTTGAAGTAAGCTAATTTCTGTGATTAAATACTTATCCATTTGCTAGAAGAGTAAATGCTACATGCAAAATGCCAAAGGACATGTTTAATTTGGAATCTCAGTTTTAATTGAAGCACCATCGTTCTGTTTTGAGCATTGAGGAAGGACAATAAACTATGTGCATAAATTTTACTAAAAGATCAAGCCTCATTAACTTTAAGACAGCTTTTCTTAGGTTTTTGGGGGGCTAATTTACAGTTTCTTTTTCATACACAAATAAAATTTAAAATGGATATAGACTAATGTATGCATGCTGGTGACACAGTCCCATGTTAAGTAGGGTCAGTTGTGACCTATATCCCAAGTTCCAACATGCGGCTTGTTACACAGTCGGTGCTCCATCACAATACACCAATCTCCAGATGAGTAGCTAGCTGCTGAAAGCTAGCTCTCTCCAGGAGGCTGCAGAGCATTGGTTAACCCCTGAGCCTCAGTTTCCCTATTTGTATGTCAGCGTGTGACTGTGTTTGCTTTGATAGTCAAGAGGCTTGCTGGTCCCATTCCAAGCATTGGATGGTGCTGATCTGGGAGTCCTTCCCAGTGCTACTACTGTGGTGTTCAGTGCACCCCAGCGCTGTGCACCCCCGCGCTGTTCACCCCCGTGCTGTGCACCCCAGTGCTGTGCTAGTACTGACTTCCAGCTGCCGTTCAACAAGTGGGTACTTGAATTTTCAGAGCTATGATGCTACACTTGAAGCAAGAGGTTTATCTGACTTACAAACACTAAACTACTCATAATGCCTTTTTGTTTTTCCATGGAGAATTATTCAAAATTATATACACTTAGATGACTCAGTCATTTCTCTCTATGTTAAAAGCTTTTATACATAGATGAATGAGAATAAAATTATTATGAAGATGTAAGAGATGGGTAAATGAAAACTTGGCATTTAATGGATCTCCATAGTATATCAGATCAGGACATGTGATCCATAAAATTAACTCTTAGATATGCTGTCTTTTTAATAATGGGATCGTCTTGAGATGAGATCTTGCAGGTTTTGATGAAGAAAATCAGAGTGTGCCTGTTCCTTACTCTCTCCTCCGTTCAGTGTGCAGCTAGATTCACCGCACAAGGTCACAGTGTGGCATATATTAGTTCTATACTCAGCCACCCCGCTGAAAATACAGAAGAAATGTACTAACAAAGTCCTAACCATTAGCTAGAAGCACAACTGTTAACAGTCACATTTTGCTTTACTTTCAGTCTTCTCTCTCTATGCTTAGCTGGTATGTTACTGGTCAAACCCATCTGATTGTTACCATTGAACAATATGATTGTTACATTCACATCGTCAGAGACTGTCAACATACAACCCATTATCCAGGCAGGAACAGAAGTTGCAGTCTCACAACACTTTTAAAACCATCTAGTCAGTAAGCATGTTGATATAGTGAGAACTAATGGTGGAGTCTTAATTAAACATACAATAAAGCACTCCTAGGACTCCTCCCTACCCTCTGAGAAACATTAAGAAATAGAATAAAATCACTGGCAGGGAGGGTCAAACATTACCGATTACCAGCAAGACCTGGTTTTATCTGTTCTACTATGGAACCCCAGTTTGCAGCACAAGCCACAGTGGCTTGCACAGGCCTCTCCTGATCCCAGAAGAGCAACTCAGATTATGACCCAGAGAATAGAAAAGATGTGTTCCCAGAGGGTATCCCACTCTAGAAAAAGAAGTCATCCCCCAGGCAATTCCTTGGAGCATATCACCTAATGAAGAGATGTATGTATGTGCTTGAAGTGGGCAGACAGAGTAATTCACTCCCTTTGCAGAACAGCTAATAGGACATTTTGTTTCATATGAAACTACACAGAACTTAAAGACAGAGAAAAAGAGTGAAACTTACTGACAAAGATAGGGGCGTGTTTGAAGAGAGATAGTCCAGGCGCGCGTGAGCTGGGGAGTGGTCCCCTTACCCAGAGCCGCCAGCTGTGTAGCACAAGTGAGTGTTTCTTTGAACAGGGTTTGCCGCTGTTGTGTTATTGTGTGCTAGCATGCTGATCTCTGAGAATATCTTTGTATATTTGCATAGTTTTTTCTGTAATTTATCTTGGCTAATGATATGGAGCTAGAAGCATTCCAATTATACATTGAACTCAGTGACTAATCGTGAGATTTCAATAGCAAAGAGCCCATAATGTTTGGAGTGTATCATCATTCTAAGGACATGTTGCAGAACGAGATGGCTTTCTCCTTTTCCCTGATGAAAATGATGTTTGTTATGATGTTGGGGGAGTTAGCCATGAGGTAGATATCAGAATTGCATTGGTGGTCTCTATCGGTCCAGGCCGACTGAGCGGCGTGTTTTGATGATACAGGGTACAGTTTAGGTATATTCCCAAGGCAAGACCTACTGATCTAAGGCCCTGCTTCTGCTTAAATGAGGGCAGCATTGCATTTGCTCAAGATGGAGTCCTTTGACAAGGAACTTCAAAGAGAGAGAATGGTGAGTCATGAGATAACCTACAGACTTTGTCATTCCTCCCAGTGAATCATACCCAAAGATGTCACCGAAAGAAACAAACCAAAGACAGTCTGCAATACTGTGAGACTGTAAGATAAATTCATCTGGTATAAAGCGGTAGGTAACTCTTTGCTGAATGCTTCAATATGGGCAACTGTGTCTGTTAGTGATGCTTGGGGTGATAGGAAAGTTGTGGGCAAATAAATATGTCAGCCACCAGCTCCTTCCCTGAAACTCTCACTGGGAAGCTGTGACCAGGAGTCACATGGTATGTGGTAAATACAAGATACTTAATGAATAGGGCCAGGTTATGTATTCTAGACTTGCATTGCCTTGTTTGGTCAGAAGGTTTCTTGCAGACTTCTGTATCATGGGATCCTAAGAGATGTGACTGTCTTGACTTAGCCAAAGATCATAGACTTGCTGTCTATAGAAATGACACGGTCGCTGGGCAGTGGTAGCACACTTGGGAGGCAGAGGTAGGTGAATTTCTGAGTTCGAGGCCAGCCTGGTCTACAGAGTGAGTTCTAGGACAGCCAGGGATACACAGAGAAACCCTGTCTCGAAAAAAAAAAAAAAAAAAAAAAGGAAGACAGGGTCTCCAGTGTCTAGGTTGTAGGGGTTCCCTTCTTGGCTCTCTTGAACCAAATGGGTTTTTAGTTCTTTACTAGTTCTCGGCGGGCTGAATCCAGGGTCTCTGCAATGACAGAGAAAGAAGAGAGAATAGGGATATTGTAAACCAAGGAAATAAGTGTTGTCCACTTTCTCTGGTCTACTTGGGCGGGGTGAGTAAGCCTGCCATATCAGCTTTTCTTTAGGATGCTACAAACATTGCAGGTAATGTTTGTGGTATTTTTGGTTTCTACTATGAGCAGTCTATTTTATTTGCCCATGTTCATATGTGCTTATGAAAAACATTGTTTTAACAGCAGTTTTGTGAACTGGGAAGAACTTAATAACCATTTGTGCTGGATGGTTTTATGTCAACCTGACACAAGTTAAAGTCAGCTGAGAAGAGGGAACCTCAACTAAGAAAATGCCTCCATGAGATCAGGTTGTAACCATGCCTGTATGGCATTTTCTTATCTAGTGATTGAGAGGGGGCGACCCAGCCCATTGTGGGTAGTGCCATCTCTGGACTGGTGGTACTAGGTACTATAAGAAAGCAAGTTGAGCAAGCCATAAGGAGAAAGTCAGTTCTCTACATCAGCTCCAGGTTCCTGCCCTGTTTGAGTTTCTGTCTAGACCTCCTTTGATGATGAGCAGCGGCACAGGAGTGTGAGCCAGATTAACCCTTCCCTCCCCTACTAGCTTTTGGTCATGGTGTTTCATCACCTCAGTAGAAACACACCAAGACACCTTTCTTTCTTAATTAAAAATAGATTCTTTTGTCATAGACTAGATCCTGAGTATACTTTCCCTCCGGCTGTTCCTCTCGGTTCCTCCCCTCCCTTCCAAGTCCCCTCCCTTTGTGTCTCTCATTAGAGAAGAACAGACTTCTAAGAGATGACAACCAAACATGAAAAAATAAGCAGAGACTTTCATACTGAAGTTGGACACAGCAACCCAAGAGGAAGAAGGGTCCCGAGAGTAGGCCATAGAGCAAGAGATCCCCTCATTCTCCTAGTTAGGAGTCCCATAAAAATGCTAAGCCAATAGCTGTACTGTATACACAGAGGGCCTGGAGCAGACCCATGCAGGGCCTGTGCTTGCTGCTTCAGTCTCTGTGAGCTCTTACGCACCTGGCTCAGTGGTTCAGGGAGCTGGGTTCCCCTGGTGTCCTCCATCCCCTCTGAGACAACATTGTTTAAAAAGCAAGTTATGGGGACAGCACTCTCGTGGCATATAGTACACCCATTTCTGTGCAGCCTAGCAGCTGTCAGGGTAGCCGAGTCATGCACCATCTCAGTCAGTTTTAGAGCATCCTCATGAACAGAGAAGCAGCCTTCACTGCCCCTGCCACCCTCCCGCCTCACCCACAAACATGTACCCTCCTCCCGCCTACCTTAGCACCCTTTGGTTACTTTCTGTCTCAGCAGAACAAGCAAGACAGCCGCTTCTGAACACGTGTCTGTGCTGGTTCACATGGCTGTGAAGCTGTGCTGAATCTAATAGTAAAGTCTGAAGTTTCCCTGTGTGGCTGGTTAAAACATCCTAAAGCACAAAGTCAGTATGTAGGAAAGGACTTTTCAGCCAGCACCAGTTCTATGCCCCAGCCATTTGTACCACCTCTTTGCATGAAGTGCTTTTAACATAATGACATCTGCAATAAATGGCTTATAGATTTTATATTTTTAATCCCCCGGGGACATGCTGTGTATAAAATTAGAAGGAATGACTCCCCCTTCCGAGAGGTTACAGCACAATAGGGTAGGGATGTGTGTGCATAATCAAGTGGAGCATAGAATAACGTCAGAATGCTCTTACAGCACAGTGCATGGAAAGGCACAGTGACTTAAATCTGGAGACTCTGGGCAGCACTACAGAAACAGCTCCTACCCAGAGTAGCACCAGAGACTACTGAAGCATTAGAAGGGCTTGAAGAAGGGGAGAAGGACCAGAGTGCTCAAGCGTGTGACCATAGGACACATCATAGGCCTTGGGATGTGAGCAGATGCCATAGCCAAGAGATGATGGGGCAGGAAGGTACTAGGGGGAATCCTTCGGACTAAATCAGGATCTAGAAATTTCTGTGTAGGGTACCAAGAGTCCAGGCTTTATATACCACGTTCCTTTCTTGTGATTGCTATGGCAAAGAACCAAAATGCCTGGTGGTCTAGAACAATACTTACCTTCCCATAGCTCTGGAGGCCACAGTCTGCAGTCAAGGTGCTACAGAGCCATGGTTCTCCTGTAACCTCTAGGGAGGAACCTTCCTTCACCCTTCCAACTGCTTACAGCCTCAGATACTTCTTAGTTCATGGCAGCGGAATTCTGTATCTGCTTCTATCATCACATCTCTTCTACCATCTCCCCTCTGTACACACAGCTCTCCTGACCTTCTTTCCTTCTGCCTGTCCATCATCGCCTCCTTTTCTATACACAAACCCCCACTATGCTTGATAAAAATCCTCCAGCCTCAAAATAGAAAGTTAAAGGGAACTCAGAAGAAAAGGACATCCAGATCAGAGAGGCGGCTCCAAATAAAGAAGAAAGAGACATTTCGCCAAAATCATTGTGTGAAACATATACCCTGCTTATTATGAAAAGCGTGAGCCAGGTACTGTTGGCACCGTGAGCTGTTACATGCCTGCCACTTGACAGTTGGTAGAAAACACTTCATGTGCTTGCTTGGAAACAGTCTGGGTAATGATGTGAGCCACTCCCTGGAGGCTCGTGTGAAGGCTGCATCCACAAAACAGCAGTGTTCAGAGGGGCTTCTGGGGAGTGATTGGACCACAGGGCTCTGGCTTCATCAGTAACCTGTCCGTGGATTCATAGTTTGATGGCATTATTACGAGGTACAGAAGTGTAGGAGTTGAGGCCAACCTTGAGGAAGTAGGCTGTGGGGAATGTACCTTAGATAGATGCTTTGTCCCTGGCCCCAGGCTGACTAGCTCTCTGCTCTCTGGCTGCCTTGCAGCAAGCAGCCTCCTCTTCCATAGGCTCTCACTGCCATGAAGTTCTGCCTCACTTCAGACCGGAGGGCTGGGGCCCGCTAGCCATGGATGTCCTTTCCTCCTTTCAGTTGTTCCTCTTGGGTGTGGGTTGCAGACAGCCGACGAATGTACACTTACCTGCATGTGGGATTTACACCAACCCATTGGAGGAATAGTACTCGGTCTTCTCAGGAAAGGAAAGCAGCGCCCAGGACTCAGAGCCTGCAATGCCGCAGCTGCTGTCCTTCGCGGCCATCCCGATGCCTGTGTGGGCTCAGATGAACATCCTTGGTACCACACAAACTTTCCCCTAGCTTATACCTTTCATATTAACCCCAAAATGTTCTGTCGGCAGTCTTGCCTCTGAATCACAGAACTTAGCTGTATTCTCGCATATGTTACTGATCTACAGAGAGTATGGCCGTTTGCTTAGATAGGGATGGAATATGTCCAATGAGCTGGCTGCCTGCATACGCTTATGAACTAGTATTTATTTTCAGGAATAGTAATCCTTTTTTCATTCATGATGCTAAATTTGGTGGATACTGTCATAAACAACAGAGAATGTTCCAAAGAAATAAAGTTTTGTTCTTAGCCAGACTTCAAGAAATGTTCTAGTGCTTAATCTGAAATGTTAGCGCCTGGTCTAGAGATATTGTCCACTTCCTAAGGAATAGTTGGTGATGGATGAGGGGGTGGCTGCCTGGCTGAAACGGGAGCCTGAGCTTGGATCCTCAGCACCCACAGTAAGAGCCGGAGACAGGATGAAGAGAGGAGATGGGAAGAGCTGGGGATTGCTGGGGAGCAGGGCTAGCCTCTCTGTGAGCTCCAGGTCCAAGGAAGGAAAGGAAGAAGGCGGTGCCCACCGCCCTCTGGCCTCTCACCCTGTAAGGAGGAAGGCGGTGCCCACTGCCCTCTGGCCTCTCACAATCACATACATGGGTACACACTGGCACATATGAACAAACACAGAGATTCACTTGACCACATACCGTGCATACATACACAAACACACAAATAGCCGTTGTTTTTCTAATTATTACCTACCTATAGTGGCATCACCCTTTCAAACAACATGAAAGGCCTTCTGAAATGGCATCTCAAGCCCCTTGTTGCCCTGGGTCTGAGGCTCACTTTGCTACAGTGTACCTTTCTGTGGTTTTATTTAGTTTTTACTTTTGCTGCTTCTTAACTACAACAGTTGCCATAGTAACACCTGTTGCCCAAAGGAAAACTGAATGCCATTTGCAGAAGAAAGCTGCTGCTGTGTTCTTGCTTTTTCTCAGACCAAGGGATGCTTTCATTCCTTTCAAATCCTGTGTGACACCTTTCTACATGTTGGCAGGTGGTTGGACCACGCTGTTTCCATTTTACATGCTAACCTGCAGCTATGTCATCCTCTGAAGTCCAAACAAGTTCAAAGCTTTTTTTTTTTTTTTTTAAGTGTAGTTTTGTTAGTTTTTTTTTCTTTCTGTAAATGACCTGTTCAGGTCTTTAGTCCACTTATTTATTGTGCTAATTTTTAAAAAGAGTAAATCAAATTTATTTACCATTAACAGTTTATAGAAGTAAAAGTAACATATTATTTAATTCTCTTTTTTTGGTGAATAGACTCAACTAGATTTCAATATCTGTATGTCCCTCTGACACTATGACAATTATTGGACAGTCTGTCCACTGGACAGTGAAAAGCAGTTAGTGGAAAGAAAAGTGGTGGGAACCGAGACTTCCTTACCACACGAGGCTGGGCAGAAGAGGTCGGGTCTAAAGAGTGTTGTCCTAATAGGGTATAGGGAAGGAGGATTTTTAAATAGTGGTCATATTCCCAGTATATTTGAAAGTGACACATATGTATCAGAGAAATGGAGTAATACTCTTCCCGAGTAGTTTGTCTGAGACCAAAATGGACTTCCTGAATGTCCTGTAAGAGCATATTGCTGGGAACCATTCCCGAATGTCCTGTGAGAGCATATTGCTGGGAACCATTCCCGAATGTCCTGTGAGAGCATATTGCTGGNAGAGCATATTGCTGGGAACCATTCCCGAATGTCCTGTGAGAGCATATTGCTGGGAACCATTCCCGAATGTCCTGTGAGAGCATATTGCTGGCAACTGTCAGCAGCCATGTCTTTGGATCACTTTTTGAATCAAACTCTCTACAGCACTTTTTATTTCTTTTTTATTTATTTTTTGTCTTTGTTTTTTTGAGACTAGGTTTCACTATATACCCCGGCAGTCCCGGAATTCACTATATAGACCAAGGCATCCTCAAACTCACAGAGATCCACCTGTCTCTGCCTCCTGATTGCTGGGATGAAGGGTGTGTGCCACTATGCCAAGCTACAACCTGTTTTTAATGCCCCGTTTTCTTCTTTATTTCCTCTGTCCCTTTTCATTTTCCCTCTTACAAGGCCAATTGAGTGGATGAAGACTCCATATTTGATGGAGTAGCCAAGCAAAGGACTGCACATGGTAGCACAATTTCATTTGTCATTTAAAATACCACCAAAAAAGTAAGGAAATAAAGCTAGGCTTATATGTGATGGTCATTATCTTTACAGATATATCAGAAGAAATAGGTTTTAGATGTTAATTTTACAGTATGTTTAAGGGGTGACACATCATTAGTGCCATCCTCCTGAAGTAAGCCATCTTGGAACCACACCCCATTGAAGTGAGCATTTGGGCCCAGCTGGTCTGGATACAGCATTTTAGCAGACTTTGGGTGAGGGTTTCATCTGACTACAGAACAAGTCCTCATCACCACCAGAGGTCATAGAACGTGCAGATCTGATCTTAAAGCATCATATGATGCTAGCTGGGCCTTGGTTTCCAGAGTTGAGCTCAGTTTACTCTCAGCTCTAAGGTTATCTAAAGCTTACTCTGAAGTGGGTACAGCCTTGAAGATTAGAACACAAATACCATTACACCCTGAAGATGAAGAAAATGGCAGAAACCCAGGTAAATACTAAAGCATGGACCGTATGTGACTTTTCTGAAATGGGACAGAACATGAACTAACTGAAAGGAAGCAGAGAACATAAGTGAGCGCTCACCTACCACATGCAAGGTAACTCATGTCACCACATGTTCAGTCCTGATGCCAAAGCGAACAGTGAGCCAGTGTGGCCATCTTAATACTGTGTGTTCTAGTGAAGCAAAAGCAATTCTCAAAGATTCCAGCCAGCCTTTCACAACTACCCACAATACCTCAGAGTTACAGTTATGGCAGCCTTTCACAACTACCCACAATACCTCAGAGTTACAGTTATGGAATTTTCTCTTTCAGTCTGCTAAGGTTGTTAACTAGTCCTGCAAACTATTCCTCAAAATTACATTTTAAAAAAATGGAAGCTTCAGGGATTGGAAAGATGGTTCAGTAGTTAAGAATACTGGCTGCTCTTCCAGAGGACCCAGGTTCAATTCCCAGTACTGACATGGCAACTTAACAACAGTCTGTAACTCCTGTACCAGAGGATCCAACATCCTCATACAGACATACATGGAGGCCAAACACCAATGCACAGAAAATAAAAAGAAATCTTATTTTTAAAAAAGTGCAAGCTCTATCTTTGAAATGGTACAGTGACCAGTGTGAGCCTGCCTGTAACAGCTGTGTCCCTTTGAATCTCTGTAACTAAGGAACGGCAGTGGCGGTCGCTCGGACCACACTGCCGGTGGCTAGAGCTGAGTGCCCTGAGAACTGCCTGCCTTACCCTTCTCTTTGCCTCAGAGGCAGGATGAGGTAGCAGGAGATGTGACTGCTTTTCCCATGTGCTGATTTTGATGGTTTCCCAGGGCTGCCATAACAAAGTGGCACCAATTGTGTAGCTTGAATGACAGCAATAGATGTGTCACCTCTCAGTGCTGGCACTAAGGTCCAGGTGTCAGCAAGGCATGCTGCTGTAGTGGCTCCAAGAAAGGGTACCAGGCCTAGCCCTTGATTTAAGGCAACAAAACCTCAGTGCTGGGATTGGGTTCTTCCAGGGTGCATGTGTGTGTGTGTGTGTGTGTGTGTGTGTGTGTGTGTGTGTACACTCAGCTTATTCGTTCAGCAAAGTGAGCACTCCATCCTGCAGAGATGCAGCTTCCTCTTCAGTTCTTCTAGGCATACCATGCCATGGCACAGCCAGCACGGACTGAGCCCTGTCTGTACACTGTTTGGCTCTACTGGGCTGCTGGGGCACACATCAGGTCATGTTCTGTTACCTCCAGATGAATTTCCTTTTCTTCCTCAGAGATAGCCAAGGTCAACTTAGGTCATCTTAGTGTTCTGTGGAAGAAAGAATGCGTGTGTGTGTGACAGAGACAGAGACAGAGACGGTGGTGGTTGTTATTGTTGTTGTTGTTAAACAATATCTCCCAAGAAGTCTTGGGTTTGGACAGGCACCTTCTGTGGGCCTAACAGACTGGGACTGTGGGGTTTTATGAGAGTGACTAAACTTAAAGCTGTTTGGTCCTGTAGCCAGTTCATTGATTAGTTTGTAAACAACTAACGGTTAACACTTAACTAACCTATCAATTAAGCTATAACTTAATTGGTTGTGCTGAGCCGTCCCTATGCTTACTTCTACATAATCAGTGTCTGGTCAGATTGGCACTCAAGATTCTCAGAACCTTCGGGAAGCTGTTTCCACTGGAAATTGGGCTGTTGCTTTATTTTGCCAGAAAACAAAACAAAACAAAACAAAACCCTCAATTTGAGGGTTAACCTGAGGCTGTTACCACGGTCTATCACAGATGGACTTTCTGTAATATGCCCATCACAGTGAGGTAGTCAGGCCAAAGCTAGTGTAAGTGGCAGCAGAGTCCTCCATGCAGAGAGCTGCGTCTATAATGTGTGAAGCGGGAGGCACTGAGCAATGAGGGATTTTTATATTCGTAAGAAAGGTAATAACATTGACGGATGGTTGAAGTGAATGAGGGAAAGCGAGTTTGCCATTGCTTTTGTTCTGATTGCATGCGTGTTTGCAGTGTCTAACAGAGTAGCCTTTTAAGTTGGGATCACGGTGAAGCCACACAACGTAGCCCAACTGGTCTTGAATTCTCTATCCTCCTGCCTCGGCCTCCTGTAGGCTGGTATGCACCATCGTACTCACCTTGAAAATGTTCTAAAATACCTCTTTTGCTTCCGAAGGACCAGCTTTTACAAACTGGTCAAAAGCGAGTCATTTTGTGTATTGCCTGGTCTCTGACGCAGTGCACACGCTCCGAAAGCAGGCTGTTGTGCTAGTGTCTAGGCCACTTGTCGTCTTTTCCAGCTCCGTGGACGTGTGCTGTGGAATGTCCTAACTGCTCACGTTTATCTGCAATATGTAACGACTCACATATCATAACCTGGGCTGTCCTTACGAACTAAGAAGACTGTCTTCCTGTTGTGCACACTCTCACTCCATTACTTCTCTTCTGGTATTGAAACGATTCATCCACAAGCCATGTTTGTGATCCATACTTTTTTTTTTTTTTTTTTTTGGTTTTTCGAGACAGGGTTTGTCTGTGTAGCCCTGGCTGTCCTGGAACTCACTTTGTAGACCAGGGTGGCCTCAAACTCAGAAATCCACCTGCCTCTGCCTCCCAAGTATTGGGATCAAAGGCGTGCGCCACCAAGCCCAGCTGATCCATGCTTATTCATTGGGTTCATATTCACTGTAACATTGTAAGCCTCTCTGCAAGTAACATGCTTATAAATAGAAAGCTTTTGCTTATACAATTCCAATTGTTTATCACTCAACATTGCTATTAGATTGTTAGCTGTCCTCCCTAGGTTCTGGAAACTGCAAATGATATGAGAATATGTATTTAAGAACTCCCTAAAATTCAAAACAGCATATTATTCTTGGAGAGATTATTTTTTTAAGCCAGATCCTTTAATAGGTTTTACAGAGGGAAGTATTTTGCTAGTGTTACCTTTATAATCTTTTCGATAATTAAAAGAGAGAGAGAGAGAGAGAGAGAGAGAGAGAGAGAGAGAGAGAGAGAGAGAGAGACTAAATCTGGCATCCCTAAGGAATACCCAGTCATGGCTACCTCGAGACTAAATCTGACATCCCTAAGGCATACCCAGTCATGGCTACCTCTGTACTGACTCTTCCAGGCATCCTTTCTTGTCTCTTCCATTTTTTCATTTGCAACAAGGAAAATTAGCCATAGGAAGCCCTCCTCTTAATGGCCTGCCACTCTGCATACATCATGGATCTCAGCTGTTGGAGTACAGGAACAATGACCCCAGCATCAGCTGATGGTGTGGGAGTAACTGCCAGGGACAGGGAGCTGGTGGCTCAGGGCTGGGGGAGGGGAGAGAGATGTGGGAGAGCTGAGGAAAGGTGAGACCCAGACCAGGAAGAGCTTAGTAAGGGAGGGCAGCAGGCTACACGGAGAGCCCTGGGACACAGGAGCAGGGCACTGGTGTCTCCACACTGCAGTCCTCTGCGGCCGGTGACTTTCTCTGTAGCTGCTGCTTTACTGCTGAGCCGCTGAGCACGGCTAGTGCTGGTTGCTGAGGAGAACTGAGTGTTCAGATTCCATGGACAGAAGCATCTGTTCTTTGTGGGGTTCTCTGTTTTATTGTTAATTTGTTAAACCTATCACTAAATGCGAGCGAACTAATGGGAAGTATTATGCAATAGTTTATGACCTTTTTTTTTTTAACCAAAAACCTATCAAATTGCTGACATTTATCATTTTGACAAATTGAGGATGTGTATAATTAACTGGATTAATGGCTGACTTAGTAGGCACATCTCATGGGAGCTGATTATTAAATTGCTGTCTTCTTGGAGAAAGGCTCTTGGGGTTTTATCCTAATCCTTAGTCAACACTAGGCCTCATCTGGGTGAAACACCGTAAGGAAAGATGGCTATATAACAAATGGCAGGCAGAGCAAGAATTGGGAACACCCTGACCTTTAACTGAGTACCCCAAGGCAGAACTGTCACAGAAACTGTGTAAGCAGTATAATGCAAATGGCTTAGGAAAGAGAGATGGAGCTAAGTCCAGGCCTACTGGAAGGAAATGCACATTTCATTTTAGCCACAAGCTGAAATGGCAGGATAATGTGACTGATAAAAAGCTGTCATGACCTTTAGCTTTCTGTATAAAGAATGGTATGCAAGGTAACGCAAGTCAGGGTCTGTACCACCTTTGACCAGCCACATGCAGTGGAGAACTGCCTTTGAACTACCCAAGGGGGGCTGCAAGGGGTGGGAGACGGAAAACTTAAGTGTCACCTCAGGAAGTCTCCTTGTCTTCCTAACTCACCACTTTTTCTCACATACATCCTCATGCCTTCCCCCAAACTGGATGGGTTGTAACTAAAGCAAGTGAGCCCACTAACCCCAGCTGTTCCCGGCCATGGTGGAGGTTTGCTCAGTCCTGGTGCAGTTTGTTCAATTGTAACCTCCCAGGCTGAGCTGCTTCTGCCACGCTGCCTCCAGGGATGACTTCCTGCGGGGCCGGGCAGATCTCACTCCACAGGTACCACTCCCATTGCTCTGAGTGGCTTTAGGCGGAGAAGCTTTCAGGTGAGTTTTAAGCATATCACAAACTCCTTCTTGTGTGGACCTTCCTGGGAGTATCACTCCCCAACGTTCAGAACTTATTGCCAGTCCTGAGGAAACAAACCTTCAGTAAAACGGGTGCCTCCCGTTCCACTGGCTCAGTAGTCACAGACACAGAGGAGCAGAAGGATGAATAGACAGCTGGTTTCAGTGATATTAAGTTGAAAGTTTTGGATTGGTTTAAGTCAGTCTTCGTTTGCAGTGTACACATGTACAGATAGTCACACACAGAAAGGAGCCCCGAAGGACCACTAAGACCTCACATGAGGATTCTACTGAGAACAGATCATGACAACGTACCTGAAGCCCAGTGTTCTAGTGGTGCAGCTAGATTACACTGGGGTTTGCCACAGGTTTTTGAGAGTGATCTGGAAAATAATAGAATGTCTGCATCTTTTGGAATATTTGTTTTTAAGAGCTTTACTGAGCTATCATTTGCTTGACATACAATCCATCCGCTTAAACGATGCAGTTGGTGGGTTTACCATAGAGCGGGACACACATGCTTCATAGAACACTTCCATCACCCTTCACCACAGTCTGTACCTCCCATCTCCCCCAGCTCGAAGCAGTCACTCCTTCTCTATGCATCCAGCTTTCTTTATTTGACCATTTGTGGACATTTCTTGTCAATGGGATCCCATAATATGTAGAGTCACCAGCTTCTTCCCTTACTGTGTGTTCATAGTACATCCGTGTTGACCCTGTGTCAATGACATCCCACTCTGGATGTGACTAATAGACTCTGGATGTGTTTGCCAGTTTAGTTTCTGTTCACCAGTTGATGGAAGCCTGGGTCGTTTCTGGGTTTTAGCTATTGTAAATCATGGTTCTATGAACCTCTGTTTCCGGGGAGTTTCTGGGGCTGCTTCTCTTTGTATATGTTTAGGAGAAGATAATGATAGTTCTGTGGTTAGCACTTCCTGAGAACATCTAGACTATCTGCAAAGTGCATGGTCATCTTGCACTCTTAGCAGAGGGTCTGCGAGTTTGGGCTTCTTCACTTCTCGCCAGCACACATTACCGTTTTAGCTGGAGCAGCTGGAGCAGCGGCATCTCACGGTGGTTGGCACTTGCACTTCTTTATGATGGCATTGGCCACATGTGGACTTACTGGCTAGTTTATAAGTTCCTTTGGAGAAACGCCTATTCAGACTCTTTGCTAATTTGGGGTTTGGATATCTTATTGAGTTTTAAGAGGTGTTTACATATTCAGGCTACAATTCCTTTATCAGGTGGTTTGCACCTTTGGGATGTCATCTTTAATATGTATAGTGTTTTCTAAAACTCACATCTTTTTATTTTATATTTTATTGATTGTGTACTTGGCATCGTATCAGTAGCTTCCTTGGCCAGATCTGAGCTCATGGAGATTTACCCATTTCCTTTTTCAGTAGTTTCAGTGGCTTCATCTCTTACATTTTTCATTACACTTAGCTTTAGTATAGCGTGAGTTCAGGGTTTACTCTCTCCTTTTG
Source organism: Mus pahari (assembly GCF_900095145.1). Taxonomy (NCBI): domain Eukaryota; kingdom Metazoa; phylum Chordata; class Mammalia; order Rodentia; family Muridae; genus Mus; species Mus pahari. The sequence goes on along the minus strand of NC_034593.1, from coordinate 5,826,125 downwards.
TGTGTGACGACTACCTGTCCAGCCGTTTCCTAAAGTGACTATTCTTTCTCCATTGAATAATATTCACACTTCTGTTAAAAGGCAATTGGCAGTGTAAATAAAGGAATAGAAATGTATTGCATGGGTGGTAAATTTTGCCCGATTCAATCAGTATGTCTGTCTACCTTTGTAATACCAGCACACTGTCTCAATCACCTCTTCCCCTGGACTATTCTAACCTCCTGCCCTAGCTGTTCTGACAGTGCAGGGTTATACACTGTTCCCCACTGCTCAGCTCTAAGACGGGCTCTCCACTCACATCAGGAATAGAAAATGAAGGTTGATTTTATTTGACTATATGTATGATACAAGGACTAAAGTTAGACCCTTGAGCATGTCATACACATGCTCTACCACAAACTGTGGCCCCAGCCCTGAAATACTGTTTCTAATACGTGTTGATAGAATTTTACATTAAAACAAAAATAAAAACAAAATGTGAAGCCATTGGCCTTGGGTGACTAAACCTAGCTCATCTTTCTGACTAATTCAAGAGTCTTCTGAGCTTGGGCATTGACAGAGAAGCCAAGAGGCTTATGATTAGAACTTACATCTAAATAGCCGTGAATGCGGGAGCCTGGAGGAGGCCTGACTTGAAAGGGAATGAGAGCCTGAACAAAGGAAGTCACTTCCCCAGGAAGCCTGGCCCTCCCACCTTGTGTGATTGACACAGAAGACCTGGAGTCCGGTTAGAGGAAGAGAACCCATGATTGTGTATCTCCTGATATTTCTAGACTTGTTTTTAAAATAAGAAAATAACAATGTAGCTGCATGCATTGCAAGCAAAGGCAGCCTTTCTCTCAAGACAACCGGCAGGGAAAGAGTAGCTGTGTCTTAATATGATGTGAGGTCTGATTCTGCAGCAGAAGAAAGAAACACTGAGAAACTATGATATTCAAAGAACAGCCATAAATATACATCTGGTGGCCCGTGTGCCTCACAATTGAATGTTAAAAACAAAACAAAGTAGGATTTGTACCTCAGTCTGCTAAAGTAATTGAGAAGCCCTGGTCTTAGTCAGCAGCTGTAATTCATTATTCACATTCACTAGATTATGAATAAACTCGTCATTCACTCCCTGCCTCTCCTCCATCACTGCCCCCATCATGGTGTCATATGTAAAGGCCTGTCCAGGGGCTAGAGGGGCAGGTTCTCTTTTTTTTCTTTTTTTGGAAAAACACGCCAAAACACTTAAAATTTTAAGACAAGTGCAAGCACCCCAAACAAAGGCTTATTGTTACAACACTTGTTAGCTTTTCACAATCTAATTATTGCAAAGGCGTATGAATAAATGTTAATGGACAAAGTCAAGAACAACGAGGCACCTTAATGAATAAAATTTTTTTTAAAAAAGACATTCAACCCACTGACTTCTAAAAGAGGCTAAATACACCTCTTATGTCACATTCTAAAATAGTATTGAGAGGCAGGTTCTTAATAAGAGTGCTTGTTGCTCTTCCAGAGGACTGAGTCTGGTGCCTCAAATTTTCTATAACTCCAGCTCCAGAGGCTCTGAGACGTCTTTCAGCCTCCACTGGCACCCACACAGGTGGCATGCAGATGCACATGCACACACGCACTCACACACATATAAATCATTTTTTAATACACTAAATATTCAGTACAGATGACATCTGTTGTAGGATGTAAACTGGGGTGGAGAGGAATAATGCAAGATGGGAGAAGGGTTGGGCCAGTGACAGGATGTGGGAGCTGATGAGTCGGGGATGAGGGGCTGTCCCCCTCCAGTTGTCGTCTCTCATTTCCACAGTCAGGTGAAGATGGAACGAGAGCAGGCTATATCCGCATGCCCTTGGCCCCTGACAGTCACACAGCCTCCTTCTATGGGAAAGAGTCAATTGAGTCATGGCTTACCATGCCAAAAGCAGGAATGTTCTTTTCATATACATTCTGAGTTTTTATCTCAGATGTAGGTAGCAGTTTCTTGATTTTAGTTGTAATATGGTAATTACAGATTTATCTGTCACAAACTTGAAAGACTTTGAGGAACAACAAGAAATTGATTTGTATTTGATTCAATAACACCATGGTTGTTACTTCCGAGGAGAAGGATGTGTGTGTTTTGAGTACCGCGGGCACTTTCAGTGGTTGAGAAGTTAAAACTGCAGCCTCTCTGAAGAGGCATGTGGAGCTCAGGGTCTGATCCGCAGGCCAGCGTTTTTACAGCAAGCTGGCAAGCATCTTTCACAGCCTGTCCTCATGCCTTCCCCGCCCCCAGACATTCTTTCTTTTTGGTTACAGGCCAGGAAGGAAGAGAGAATCTCAGCATAATAACCCTTGAACGAAACACTCGTCTGCACAACCGTTTCTCCAAGGTAAACACTGCCATCATAGGGAGAAGGGGAGGGAGCACATGCTTGCGGATCAGACGACAGTGGGAGCACGGACATTTGAGGGTCTAGTCTGGTGCAGACTAGGACTGAGTGAAAGGGGGAGAGAGAAAAAAGGGAGACTGGTGCTGGCGTCTACAGCCTCACTAAATGCATCATCAAAAGAACACCATCTCACCCTGGGAGGTCATGGGACTGATCAGCAAGAGTGTGGGAAAAGAGGGGGGGGGGAGTCCCAGTGTAAAGACTGGAAGTCGCATTCAGTCCTCTGTGACGAAATAGTGGAGGGATTCTAACTAGAGGTCAAAGTATCCGTTCTGTATGTGTCATACAGGTGATCCTGGACCAACGCTTTGTACCAACTACGACTTAACAAATGAGAAAAGAATTTAAGAAATCTCTGGGGAGGGGGGTGTCTGAAAATACACACTAAGTTAGCCTTTCAGTGGTTCATACAAAATGCTTTATAAATGTCTCATGTTAGAAGATAATGTCCTTAATACCACTTCTAAAGAGGAGCTGAGGGGGAGGCACAGGCAGACCTCAGACCCCTAGTGGAGTGGGCCACCCTCACCTTGCACATCCACAGGAATAGCTCCAGGCTCTCCCTTTATGAATCATAATCTTAGTAGGCACCAAGGCTGCTTAAAGGCAGCAGTCGAGCCCATTGTCAGCTTCAGCACTCGTGACTCGCCTCCTAGGGTCCGAACACAGACTGCTCTGTCATTTCTATGAAATCCCTTTTGCTGTTTAGTTTTTAGCACAGGGCTATTTTCACTAGGTCCTGAGATTTTTATCTGATAAAGCACTTCCTTTTTCCTTACAAAAATGTCTGTGTACTCACATCCGCAGGGATGAAACAATACACAACTAGATTTAAAATCTTCTTGTCTGCTTTCTCTGATTATAAAATCCACCCTTGGTGTTGTGGAAAGCAGTTTCAGATGGAAGGGGAGAGCCAGCCTCTATCCTCGCCCTCCCTGGCTGCTCTCAGAAGGGCTGGGGGAAGTGTAGGCTGTAAGTTGGAGGAGAATTTTGTGATACTATTCATTCTCTGCTCTGACAGAGAGGACATTGTTTGCTCACTGTAATAGTCTTGGCAGGGATCTCTGCTGTGCATACAGAATGGGAGCAGAGCATTGGGAACCGCTGAATTCTAAGAAACACATCAGCTTAGGGATTTTTTAAAACACATTTTAATAGCTTCTCATTACCAAGATGCGAGTTATAATTTAGGAAAACGTTTTCCTTGGTTCCTTTCTTCACACTGCATTATGCATGTATTACATAAAAGGTCCTTCTGAGAGTAGGGTGCCCATCTAAGCTGTGGCATCAGGCATTTCAGTCCTAGAAATTCAGAAAGACATCCTGCGCGCTGCAGAAACCCTCGAGGCTTGCTCCTCGTACATCAGCACTCCTATCAGTGCTGGTGGTGTTGGCTTGGAGCTCATGGGAACAATTATGTGCAGACAGTAGTCAGTATAGGCACAGTGAGGGTACCACCCGCGGTGTGACGGACAGAGAACGCACATAACTTTTAAAGACCCCAACTTCAGAAGGAGTTTCTGCAATCTGGATTGTGTCAAAGAGTCCAGGAGCTAAAGCTCAGTGACAGCAATGTGCCTCATGTGCTGAGAGTCTGCGTTCCACCCTGACTATTACAAACCACAGTAATCGTGATGGTGACGGGTGAGCTTAGGCAGAGCATAGAGGAGTGCATTGGTATGACGGTATTTGGGACTGAATAACAGATACCAATAAAAATAACTAAGCTCTTCAACCTCCTCCTCCTTTTTATTCTAATTGATGCATTTTAGATAGCCTGTTTTTAATATAAAATGTTTATATAAATATACAGGATTGCTGAGGGTGTGGGGTAGAATATGGCATTGTATGGGGGCATATGAGAGACACAGGGCCAGCCACTCCTGCCTGTGTCTGGAGGTCTGTGGAGGTGCTGCTGGGGTGGCAAGGATACCTACAGAGGACCTGCTGGCCTATCATTGACTCTGGCATCCAAGAGAAACCCGTTTGTTTCTCTTGAGTCTGAAGCCCCCACTGGACTCCAGGCCTGAGCAGTGTCACTGTCCTTGGCTCCTGGCTTTCCACACCTGTGAGCACAGCTCATCAAAAAAGGGACAGGGATAGGAGCTCACAGGCAGCTAGATCCTTGTAGCTGCAGCTGACCTGAAGGGAAGAGAATAAGGGTGTTGTGCGAACATTGGGGCAAGTCATCCTTACCCACTGTGAAGAGGAATGTTTATGAAGGAAACCACCCCAAAGGCTGAATGGTGTTTTCTTGTGTAACAGGTACTTCATGGCTCCCGGAAAGGGAGGGATAACCTGCATAGATACCCTGTTGTGATTGTTAGAATGCCCATTTTACTAGAGATTCAACACGAGTTCAGAGTCCATAGGGCATGAGAGGCAAGAGCAGAGTCAGCGCTGGCGTCCAGCAGCTGTGGGATCTGGGCTTAGTGTGCGTGTAACTTACCATCATAGGGGCCCTGGACCATACCAGAGCCTGCTGAGTGGGATCTGTAAACAATCTATAAACAGTCACCTCCACAGAGGCATACACTGTATCTTACATCATTGTGTTTGGAAGCACTGCCCTTGTCTGATTGTGTTTATGTCTGTAGAAAAATAATTTATAATCTTCCGTCTAAACTGGGCACATGATCATGATCATTAAAAAACAAAATTCCAGACATTTCCTTCATGACCCTCATGGTACACTGTACCACAGGAGACTCCCAACAGGCCCAGTACCCGCTCACTGGGAGAATGGGCTCCTTGCTACATTGTGACTTACCACCTTCAAGAATACCCACAGCTGACACTGATGTGTCAGCAGACAACATGTGGCCATTTCCATTCCTCACCTGATTCCTGGGGTCTCATCTTAACCCAGACCCTCCCAAGGTATATTCAAAGGAGTCTTTTTTTTCTCCTTAAAATGTCCTATTATTTGAATTTTCTAATGTATATTAAATATCCTAATCATTTTGAGTATTTTAAGAATTGAATAATACATCAAGATATTTCATTCAACTTTTCATATCCTTTAGTACCCTAAAAATAACATTAAATCATATTGAATGATGCCCATAACTCTGGATCCTACTTCTAATGCTTGATACTAGCTTATGGTTCAAAACATTCAAAATATTCTTTGGAAATTAAACATAGTAGAAGAACATAAAATGTTAGAGAATCATTAAGTAATATACTAAAAACCATTATACAATACCACCTGACTTAGAGTGAAAGTATTCAAAATGTGTTATATGTCTGTATAAATTGTCTAATAATCAGTTTACTTAAAAAAGATTATCCATGTTTCTGTGAGAGAATTTATGTAATCAGTAAGAAATTTTTAAAAATATCAAAATAGGAAAAACCCTTTGAAATCAAACATTACAAAAATGTTCATTTTGTTATTATTAATGTCCAGCCTTAGTAAAAAGAGCAAACATGGGCTGGTCAGTGGCTACCAGCACAAATTTAGCACAGGGCTGCCCTGTCTGGTCTCTGGGAGAGGATGCGCATAATCCGATAGAGACTTGATTGTCCAGAGAAGAGGGATGCTGGGGGGTGGGGGCGTAGAGGGTCTGTAGGGATGGGGTGGGGACGAGGCAGTGAGAGTGAGGGGAACACACTCTCAGAGGACAAATAGAGGGGCTACGCAGTGAAGAACTCTGGAATGGGGGACCAGGAGGGCAACAATTATTTGGATTTTTAAATAAATAAAATAATTAATTATTTTGAATGCTAATTTCATACACAATAAGAAAATCTTTCAATAATTATATTTCCATGATGTTTGTAGACTGTTTATAATATTTTCAACTGTTAATGTTTCTCAAACACAATAATAATTTTGAGATAGCTTTAATTAAATTTATGTATACATTTCAAAATGTATAAAATAATACAATATACCATATAATCAGATTATTATACTTTAGGCTCCTTTACACATCAATTTAATGTTACCTTTTAGTGTGAATGTTGCTGTGTCAATTTACTAAAGACAGCCATCAGATTTCTCTTAAAACCTCAATCTTCCTAATTCTTTACCAGACTTAAATTGATGTCTGAGCACTGAGATGTCTTCTTTTTTTTTTTTTTCTTTTTCTTTTTCTTGGATATTTTCTTTATTTACATTTCAAATATTATCCCCTTTCCCAGTTTCCACTCCAGAAACCCCCTCTCCCATTCCCCTACACTGGGGCATGGAGCTTTCACAGGCCAATGGCCTCTCTTCCCACTGATGTCCCACAAGGCCATCCTCTGCTACATATGCAGCTGGAGCAATGGGTCCTTCCATGTGTACTCTTTGGTTGCTGGTTTAGGCCCTGGGAGCTCTGGGGGGATCTGGTTAGTTGATATTGTTGTTCTTCCTATGGGGTGGCGAATCCCTTCAGCTCCTTCAGTCCTTTCTCTTAACTACTCAATTGGGGGACCCCATGCTCAGTCCAATGGTTGGCTGCAAGCTTCCTCCTCTGTATTTGTCAGGCTCTGGCAGAGCCTCTCAGGAGACAGCTATATTAGACTCCTGTCAGCAAGAACTTGTTGGCATCCACAATAGTGTCTGGGTTTGGTGACTGTATATGGGATGAATCCCCAGGTGGGACAGTCTCTGGATGGCCTTTCCTTCAGTCTCTGCTCCACACTTTGTATGTCCTCCCTTGAGTATTCTGTTCCCCTTTCTAAAAAGGACAGAAGTGTCCACACTTTGGTCTTCCTGCTTCTTGAGCTTCATGTGGTCTGTAAATTGCATCTTGGGCTAAAATCCACTTTTCAGTGAGTGCATATCTGTGTGTGTTCTTTTGTGTCTGGGCTACCTCACTCAGGATGATATTTTCTAGTTCTATCCATTTGCCTAAGAATTTCATGAAGTCATTGTTTTTAATAGCTGAGTAGTACTCCATTGTGTAAATGTACCACATTTTTTGTATCCATTCCTCTGTTGAGGGACATCTGGGTTCTTTCCAGCTTCTGGCTATTATAAATAAAGCTGCTATGAACATAGTGGAGCATGTGTACTTGTTAAATGTTGGAGCATCTTCTGGGTAAATGCCCAGGAGTGGCATAGCTAGGACCTCAGGTAGTACTATGTCCAATTTTCTGAGGAACCGCCAGACTGATTTCCAGTGTGGTTGTACCAGCTTGCAATCCCACCAACAATGGAGGAGGGTTCTTCTTTCTCCACATCCTCACCAGCATCTGCTGTCACCTGACTTTTTGATCTTAGCCATTCTGACTGCTGTGAGGTAGAATCTCGGGGTTGTTTTGATTTGCATTTCCCTGATGACTAAGAGTATTGAACATTTCTTTGGGTGCTTCTCAGCCATTCAATATTCCTCACTTGAGAATTCTCTGTTTAGCTCTGTACCCCATGTTTTACTAAGGTTATTTGGTTCTCTAGAGTCTAACTTCTTGAGTTTTTTGTGTATATTAGATATTAACCCTCTATCAGATGTAGTATTTGTAAAGATATTTTCCCAATCTATCAGTTTTGTCCTATTGACAGTTTCCTTTGCCTTACAGAAGCTTTGCAATTTTATGAGGTCCCATTTGTCGATTCTTGATCTTACAGCACAAGCCACTGGTGATCTGTCCAGGAACTTTCCCCTGTACCCACGTGTTTGAGGCTTTTCCCCACTTTCTTTTCTATTAGATTCAGTGTCTCTGGTTTTATGTGGAGGTTCTTGATTCACTTAGACTTGAGTTTTGTACAAGGAGTTACAAATGGATCAATGCTGACCGACAGTTGAGCCAGCACCATTTGTTGAAAATGCGAACTTTTTCCACAGGATGGTTTTAGCTCCTTTGTCAAAGATCAAGTGACCATAGGTGTGTAGGTTCATTTCTGGATCTTCAGTTGTATTCCATTGATCTACCTGTCTGTCACTGTACCAGTACCACGCAGGGGTTTTTTTTTTGTTGTTGTTGTTGTTGTTTGTTTTTTATCACAATTGCTCTGTAGTACAGCTTGAGGTCAGGCATGGTGATTCCCCCAGAAGTTCTTTTATTCTCAACAATATTTTTATTGTTGAGAATATTTTTTGCTATCCTGGATTTTTTGTTATTCCAAACGAATTTGTAAACTGCTCTCTCTAACTCTGTGAAGAATTGAGTTGGAATTTTGATGGGGATTGCAGTGAATCTGTAGATTGCTTTTGGCAAGATGGCCATTTTTACTATATTAATCCTGCCAATCCACAAGCATGGGAGATCTTTCCATCGTCTGAGATCTTCGATTTCTGACTTCAGAGACTTGAAGTTCTTGTCATACAGATCTTTCACATGCTTGGTTAGAGTCACACGAAGGTATTTTATATTATTTGTGACTATTGAGAAGGGTATCATTTCCCTAATTTCTTTCTTAGCCTGTTTATCCTTTGTGTAGAGAAAGGCTACTGATTTGTTTGAGTTAATTTTATATCCAGCTACTGCACTGAAGCTGTTTATCAGGTTTAGGAGTTCTCTGGTGGAATATTTGGGGTCAATTCAGTATATTATCATATCATCTACAAATAGTGATATTTTGACTTCTTCCTTTCCAATTTGTATCCCCTTGATCTCCTTTTGTTGTCTAATTACTCTGGCTAGGACTTCAAGTACTATATTGAATAGGTAGGGGGAGAGAGGGCAGCCTTGTCTAGTCCTTGATTTTAGTGGGATTGCTTCAAGTTTCTCTCCATTTACTGTGATGTTGGTTACTGGTTTGCTGTAGATTGTTTTTACTGTGTTTAGGTATGGGCCTTGAATTCCTGAACTCTCTGATACTTTTATCATGAAGGGATATTGAATTTTGCCAAATGCTTTCTCAGCATCTAATGAAATAATCATGTGGTATTTTCTTTGAGTTTGTTTATATAGTGGATTACATTGATGTATTTCCATATATTAAACCATCCCTGCATCCCTGAGATGACGCCTACTTGGTCATGATGGACAGTTGTTATGATGTGTTCTTGGATTCGGTTTGCTAGAATTTTATAGAGTATTTTTGCATTGATATTCATAAGTGAAATTGGTCTGAAGTTCGCTTTCTTTGTTGGGTCTTTGTGTGATTTAGGTATCAGAGTAATTGTGGCTTCATAGAATGAATTGGGTCGTGTTCCTTCTGTTTCTATTTTGTGAAATAGTTTGAAGAATATTGGTATTAGGTCTTCTTTGAAGGTTTGATAGAACTCTGCACTAAACCCATCTGGTCCTGGGCTTTTTTTGGTTGGGAGACTTTTAATGATTGCTTCTATTTCTTTGGGGGTTATGGGACTGTTTAGATGGTTTATCTGATCCTGATTTAACTTTGGTACCTGGTATCTGTCTAGAAAATTGTCCATTTCATCCAGATTTTTCCAATTTTGTTGAATAAAGCCTTTTGTAGTAGGATCTGATGATTTTTTTGAATTTCCTCAGTTCCTGTTGTTATATCTCCCTTTTTCACTTTTGATTTTGTTAATTTGGATACTGTCTCTGTGCCCTCTGGTTAGTCTGGCTAAGGGTTTATCTATCTTGTTGCTTTTCTCAAAGAACCAGCTCCTGGTTTTGTTGATTCTTTGTATGATTCTCTTTGTTTCTAACTGGTTGATTTCAGCCCTGAGTTTGATTATTTCCTGCTGTCTGCTCCTCTTGAGTATATTCGATTCTTACTGTTCTAGAGCTTTCAGATGTGCTGTCGATCTGCTAGTGTTTGCTCTCTCCAGTTTCTTTTTGGAGACACTCAGAGCTATGCACTTTCCTCTTTAGCATTGCTTTCATTATGTCCTATAGGTTTCGGTATGTTGTGCTTTCATTTTCATTAAATTCTAAAAAGTCTTTAATTTCTTTATTTCTTCCTTGGCCCAGTTACCATTGAGTAGTGCATTCTTTAGCTTCCATGTGTATGCGGGCTTTCTGTTGTTTTTGTTGTTATTGAAGACCAGCCTTAGTCTGTGGTGATTTGATAGAATGCATGGGATTATTTCAGTCTTCTTGTATCTGTTGAAGCCTGTTTTGTGACCAATTATATGGTCAGTTTTGGAGAAGGTACCATGAGGTGCTGAGAAGAAAGTATATTCTTTTGTTTTAGGATGAAATGTTCTATAGATATCTGTTAAATTCATTTGGTTCATAATTTCTGTTAGTTTCAATGTGTCTCTGTTTAGTTTCTGTTTCCATGATCTGTCCATTGATGAGAGTGGGCTGTTGAAGACTGCCATTATTATTGTATGGGGTGCAATGTGTGATTTGAGCTTTAATAAAGTTTCACTTATGAATGCGGGTGCCCTTTTATTAGGAGCATGTTCCAAATTGAGAATTCATCTTGGTAGATTTTTCCTTCGACCAGTATGAAGTATCCTTCCTTATCTTTTTTGATAACTTTTGGTTGAAAGTCGATTTTATTCTATATTAGAATGGATACTCCAGCTTGCTTTTTGGGATCATCTGCTTGGAAAATTGTTTTCCAGCCTTTTACTCTGAGGTAGTCTGTCTTTGTCACTAAGGTGCATTTCTTGTATGCAGCAAAATACTGGGTCCTGCTTATGTATCCAGTCTGTTAATCTATGTCTTTTTATTGGGGAATTGAGTCCACTGATATTAAGAGATGTTAAGGAAAAGTGATTGTTACTCCCTGTTGTTTTTGTTGTTGGAGGTGGAATTATGTGTGTGTGGCTGTCTTCTTTTGGGGTGTTGAAAGAAGATTACTTTCCTGCTTTTTCTATCTCTTATCCTTCGTAGGGCTGGATTGTGGAAAGATATTGTCTAAATTTGGTTTTGTCATAGAATATCTTGGTTTCTCTGTCTATGTTGAGAGTTTTGCTGGGTGTAGTATCCTGGGCTGGCTTTTGTGTTCTCTTAGGGTGGGGGTGGCATCTGCTCAGGATCTTCTGCCTTTCATAGTCTCTGGGGAGAAACCTGGTAGGCCTTCCTTCATATGTTACTTGGCCTTTTCCCTTAGTGCTTTTAATATTCTTTCCTTTGCTTTGTGCATTTGGTGCTTTGATTATTATGTGACAGAAATCGTTTCTTTTCTGCTGGTCTAGTCTATTTGGAGTTCTGTAGGGTTCTTGTATGTTCATGGACATCTTTTTCTTTTGGTTAGGGAAGGTTTCCTCTATAATTTTGTTGAAGATATTTACTTGCCCTTTAAATTTGGAATCCTCGCTCTCTTCTGTACCTATTATCCTTAGGTTTGGTCTTCTCATTGTGTCCTGGATTTCCTGATGTTTTGGGTTAGGAGCTTTTTGCATTTTTCATTTTCTTTGATTGTTGTGTCAATGTTTTCTATGGTATCTTCTGCACCTGAGAGTCTCTCTTCCATCTCTTGTATTCTGTTGGTGATGCTCGCATCTATGACTCCTGATTTCTTTCCTAGGTTTTCTATCTCCAGAGTTGTCTCCCTTTGTGATTTCTTTATTGTTTCTATTTCCATTTCTATGTCCTGGATGGTTTTCTTCAATTCTTTCACCCGTTTGGTAGTGTTTTCCTATAACTCTTTAAGGGATTTTTGTGTTTCCTCTTTAAGGGCTTCTAGCTGTTTACCTGTATTTTCCTGTATTTCCTCCTAGTGTGTGTGTGTGTGTATGTGTGTGTGTGTCTGTGTGTGTATGTGTGTGTGTGTGTGTGTGTGTGTGCTAGGTTACTTTGTCTTATTATTAACCACAAAAAGAATTGTAAGTTTAGTGTTTTTGCCCAAACTTAAGATATCACAATGTTAGTTATGATGAACATGCATGCATCTTAGTACCATGATATATTAAATATAGCTTTTAAATTACATAATTAGTTCCCAAAACAGGAATATATTGCATAATTACAATTTCAAAAATGGCTGGTGGGTTGGAGAGATGTCTTAGTGGTTAAGAACACTTGCAGGCCTTGCAGGGAAAGAACTGTGCGGGTACTGGGTCTCGTCCCTCAGGGCCGCTCACCATCATCCATAGCTCTAGGTCTTGTCCCTCAGGGCAGCTCACCGTCATCCATAGCTCTAGGTCTCGTCCCTCAGGGCAGCTCGCCGGCATCCATAGCTCTAGATCTCGTCCCTCAGGGCAGCTCACCATCATCCATAGCTCTAGGTCTCGTCCCTCAGGGCCGCTCACCATCATCCATAGCTCTAGGTCTCGTCCCTCAGGGCAGCTCGCCGTCATCCATAGCTCTAGGTCTCGTCCCTCAGGGCAGCTCACCGTCATCCATAGCTCTAGATCTCGTCCCTCAGGGCAGCTCACCGCCATCCATAGCTCTAGGTCTCGTCCCTCAGGGCAGCTCACCGTCATCCATAGCTCTAGGTCTCATCCCTCAGGGCCACTCGCCGTCATCCATAGCTCTAGACCCAGAAAGTCCAAAGCCCTCCTCTGAGCTCCTCAGTCACCTGGCCTGTGTGCAATACACAGTCATATGCACAGGCAAAACAGTCATATAGATAAAATAAACCTTTCTAAATATTTTACATTATTGGCAAGGCATGCATTTCATTACAAAATAAACAGAATAAATTAAAAGTACATTACTTTTTAAGTAAAAAAACCATAAAATATAATACCTAAAGTTTATTTTTAAACAAATTTGACTATACTTAATAATAATATACAAAAACAATTTTTCATGATGTGTCTTGTATATTGTAAACCATTTAAATATGTGCCATGAAGGCTTATAAAACTTTAACCCTGAAAGTCTAAGTAGGCCATCCTTTTAAGTAAGTCCAGGAAAGCTGTTGAAATAATGTTTGTTTTTGTTGTAATTGGAATCTTGCCATTCTTTTTTTTCAGATTTATTTATTTTTATTTTCTGTGTATGAGTGTTTTGCCTGCATGTATATCTGCACGGCATGTGTGCCTGGTTTTCAGGGAGGCCAAATGAGGGTGCCACACACCCTAGAACTGGAGTTACAGTTGGTTCTGTTCCCCCCAACTAGGTGCTGGGATTGAACCTGGGTTTTCTGAAAGAGCAGCAAGTGTTCTTAACCACTGAACCATCTCTCCAGCCCACAAATTGAAGGTGTGTGCTTGTTTGTTGTTTACAACATCAGGGATTGAACCCAGGGTTTCACACACGTGAGGCAAGTGCTCTTCCACTGAACTGTGGTGGCCTAGCTCCAATCTTGCCAGTCTTTTTTTTTTTTTTTTTTCTGAGACAGGGTTTCTCTGTGTAGCCCTGGCTGTCCTGGAACTCACTCTGTAGACCAGGCTGGCTTCGAACTCAGAAATCTGCCTCCCTCTGCCTCCCAAGAGCTGGGATTAAAGGCGTGTGCCACCACTACCTGCCTGACAGTCTTATAATCCATAAGTACAGTTACTTTATTACTGTATACATATGATTGACCACACACTGGCAGGCTCATAAACATTGTAATTGACTATGAGGCCTGATCAATTGCAGAAGAAACCCTGAAGTCTACTTGGAGGTTCATTGTACTAGAAGAGAATGTCCTAAAGCAGGGCTCACGCCACTCCCACACCCATGCCAGGCCTCCTGGAGTTTGCTGACCTTGGGGATTTCCCCTTGAGATGAATGCCAACCTTACAGTATTCTCGTGGTTGTTCATGAAATGCCCGTTAACCCTAGCACTCTATCCTGTCCTTTGCTTTTTAGGATTCATAAATCCATGGTAAAACAAAAACAAAAACAAAAACAAAAACAAAAAGGAGACCATGTGCCAGGCCCTTCCAAATGTCACATCCTTTTGAGCTTAACCTTCCTCCTTTGCACAGCGTATTTCTCATAATTCAACCCTGAGGTGGCTTCATTGCCATGTGCCCTTTTCCTTCAGCCTAGAGAGCAGGAGAGCTGTAACTGTAGGAGTGTACCTTCTGAATCCTGGTGTCCATTCATCTCTCCTCCCCCTTCCCTGTTGCTGGCCTTCTAAGAATGTGTGTGCTTCCCATTCCCTGGCCAGTCTCTCTCTCCTCCTCATCTCTCAAAGAAAGAAAGAAAAGAGCACGGCAACTAATGGAACACAGCATCCTGGGCTGGATCCCGGGGCCAAAGCCAATCACCAGAACCCTTGGCTGCTGGCTCACACCTCCCAGCATTTTCGAGGTGCAAGCAGAAAGATGGCTTCCAGGCTAAGGCCAACCAGGGCTACAGAATGAGATTCTTGTCTTCAGAAAAATAGGTAAAGGCTGAGAAAATATGAATTAAATGATGACTGTATAATAGAATATATCTAAGATGCTAATGATGGACTAGAAAAACTAGGGCAGATACATTATACATGGACATAGTAGATGACTGAGGTTGACCTAAGCCCATTTGTAAGAAAAGCTGCTATAGACAGTGAGCATTTCTCTCCCCTTACTAAAATCCTCCGCTGAACAGAATGGCAGAGGTTGGCAAAACATAGGCGTTCAGCAAATTCTGGAGACCAGCTCCAATCCTGCAGCCTGAGTTTGTGCAGTACAATACATTTTGCCCTTGCCCTCCAGATGCCCCAGAGAGGGGATATAGGCTCAGAGATTCAAGGGTAGGTGCCCAGACATTCGGGGTGGGAGCACTAGCTGGCATGATCTACAGCTTACATCTTGTTTTCCTATCTACAAAGTCAGGTCCCACCAGGAAAACCTATGATTTAGAGTATTATCTTAAAAGTGCACTTGTAAATATAGTCACAGAATCTATTAAGGATGAAATGTTGGCATTAAAGTCATTTGTATATATTATATACTCTGTAACAAGATTATTTACAATTTTGACACTTTTGACATTTTTGACATTTTTCTTGACCTAAAATAATCATAATTTTGAAACTAACACTAGTGCCATGTGAGAGTCACTTGCAAATAAGTCACTAGGAAAATAAGACCGTGTTCTTTGGCAGCCCCATGTTGAATCTGAAACTAAAATTAAACCACACTGAAATAACACATTGTAGCTTAGTTTGTGATAAAATGATTTTATTCACACAATAATGTAAATTTTCAGAGGAAGAGTTTAGATTAATGTACCTTTAAGACTATACACTTAAGTGATAACTAGCTGTGGCGGTTATTGTGGTGTTCATGTTGGAGGATTTCAGGACATTTGGGGTTCTGACAAGTGTTCACATTATGCTTAGAGTTAATCATAGGGACATTCCTCATCTAGGAATTATTATTTTTAGTTCCTTTTTAAGCCAATCATTGCTAGTACAAGAAATTATTTCCTAGCTGTAGTACATCAGCACTGAGTTTTGATTACAAGCACATTAAAAAGGTTTTGCTCTAATTACCTTGAAAGTTAAATCCCATAATGACTATGAGGGAGGGAAGCTGTCTGTGCAAGGCTGAGTAGTAGCTCTCAATTACTCCTCAGGAAGATCACCCACAGGTTCTTAGTGTCCCTACAAGCAAGCTGTACCCCAGAACTAATTAACCCAATCTCTACAGGCAGGCGTTTCTGATGTGCGGCTGAGCTTGAAGAGTGCCGCCTTGGAAAGCAGCGGCCTCCCAGGTGGCCCTCCATCACTGGGTGCTTATGCTGGCTCTGACCAGCTGGCTTGAGCCAGGGAGAAACATGAACAAACAGCAGCTTGTGGCTCACCCCAACGCTCCACCCAACAGGCATAGGCTGTCCTGACCGTGAAAACTCTTACAGGCATGTCGGGCATGGCTCCTGGGTGATGCTGGCATTGCCTCGTCCTGCTTGGCACCTTACTTCCCCGCATAGGATCAATAGCAGCTGACAGTTAAACAGCGCCTGCTGAGTACCAGGTCCCATGCGAATGAATGATCTTACTCGAAGCCAGGAAAGATGAATTAAAAAGCCAGAGTTCTTGGCTTTTCTGGCAGGAGGACCTGAGTTCAATCCCCAGAGCCCTCATTATAGGGAGAAATTTGAATTTCTGTTTTGTAAGAAAA
Organism: Mus pahari; assembly: GCF_900095145.1. Classification (NCBI taxonomy): domain Eukaryota; kingdom Metazoa; phylum Chordata; class Mammalia; order Rodentia; family Muridae; genus Mus; species Mus pahari. Next base: position 5,809,903 of record NC_034593.1, on the reverse strand, counting down.
AAAATCTGATTGTATATTTTGTCATTCCATCATTTGTTCATTTTCTTAATAAAACAACTCAATCAGAAGTAAGGCTTAAAATTGCCACAAAACTACAAATGATCTCTTAGAGCAAAAGTAAATTAGTAACCCCATCTCTATCTCCTCAGGGCAAGCCTACGGCAACCGCTTGTCCAGCTCTGTATCCTGTGCAGAGGTTTGCTGGCCTCTCTGTGACACAGGTCAGTGTGGCTTAGCTCACCTTAGCTCGGCTCTTCTCCCATGTCTGGGCTTCAGCTCAGACACTCTGGCTGACAGAGCTCTGCTCTGAGATTCCCTCCCAGGGTACTGTAGTCTTGATGAAAGGGGGATCAGGTTTCCTCGAGAAGACAAGATGTCTCAGACATCCCAGAACTGAGATTTTGCCATTTTTGCTATGTTTCTTAACTAAAGCAAGTCAACCAGTCAGTCTGTATTCAGATGGTGGGAAGGCAGATTTCCTCTCTTGATAAAAGATTCTGAAATCTAACAGTGTGAAGGGCAAGGGTAAAGCAAAGAGTAGGCAGTTGTGTTCCTTTTACCATTACCCAGGGGACAGAAAACAGTCATGAGAGATTCCTGAGACATAGCTACATTTGAGCAGATTTCAAAGATACAGAATTCATTTCAGGTGCTGAGAATAGCAAGACCAAGAGCACCAAATCACAATCTCATTAGACAAAGAAACGACCCAGGAGGTACATCTAACCTGTCACTGAGGGCACCACCTGAAGGCTCTGGGATCAGAACAGCGAGGTGACCGAAGAGCCCTTGTGCAGATGTGATGACGTGAGAGAGCTTCACTGTGTACCAGCCGGTGGAGCATGTACAAATGACAGTGCCTGTGTTTAGTACAAAAAGGTCAACACCATGTTGCTAACTTTTACTGTGTGACCAGCCACCCCACAACTTGACAGTTGGCAAACAGCCATCTCCTTAGCTTGTGGTTTCAAGTCTTTCCAGTTTGTGCTGGCTTACCTGGGCAGCTCTGTTGTCACCGGGGCTTCCCATCATGAGCCCACCGTCAACCTGCAGCCAGTGATGTCTTTCTGAGTCTAGAGGCTTACTGGATTGAGAAAGCATTGGGGAAGCTGCGCTTTGTAGAGAGAAAGCAAGGCTCTAGGTATAAACCGTAGAAGAGAATCGAAAGGCCAGCCCAGAATTAAGAGTAGAGAAACAACTGTTTCTCACTGAAAGGAGCTTATAAAGTCACTTTACAAGCAGTGAGGATACCGAGAGGGGAAGACTTGTGATTGTGATCTCTCCCACCTACCTCACAAACCTCTGAGGAACAAGTTAAACGGAGTTTCATTTTTCTACGTGAGGCACCAAGTGCCAAAGTACCTGGGAAATTGTGCTGTTCAATACTGTTGACCTTTTCTTAGATGTAGTAAAAGTGAGGTTTGTACCCAAATGCATAAGTGCTTTCTTTCTAAAGTATCAGAGGAGCCTCCCTTAAACACTCCTCACAGAGGTTCAGGGCCGGGCAGTTGTCCCAGCCTAGCATGATGATAAATGTGGGACGGGTGTCTCTGTGTGCATGTGTAGCTCTGATTCGCGGTCAGGCACTGTCACTAACACATAAAGGGTCAACACAAGGAAAGAACCATAAACAATAAGATACGATATTTCATCTCCCAAAAAATATAGTCTTTCATAGTGGATAAGAATCCATTTCAAAACTTGAGCTCTTAATAAACCTTTATTGATTTATTTCACTAGTGTAAGTATTTTCATCAAACCACTTAAGCCCCACATAGTCCAGATTGGTCCATAAAGTGCACACAAATCCTATGCATTGCATTGAGTTGAGGTCATTTGTCTGGAAGCTAAAATGTCTAATTAGTGATGTGGCTAAAAAAATACCTGTTTCGAAATGAATAAAACATCAAAGGTTATTCAAAAAGGATTAGAGGGCCAGGGGTGTGTCTCAGTGGATAGAGCATTTCAGAGAGTTAAAGGTGTATCTCAGTGGATAGAGCATTTCAAAGGGACAGAGGCATGTCTCAGTGGGTAGAGCATTTGCTGTTCCACTGTAAGCACCCGAGTCTGGATTCCACAGCACCATATAAACAGTATGGTGTAGCTACGTGTACCCCTTTGACCACAGTGCTGGAGGTGGGACTGGAGACAGATCACTGCTGTTTGCTGGCCTTCTGTATAGCCAAACTAGCAAGCCCCTAGTCCAGTGAGAAGCCTTGCCTCAGAAGAATGAGGCAGAGGGACAGAAGATCTGACATTATCCTCTGGCCTTTGCAGAGACCGGTGCTCCTACACAGGCGCATGCACACCACACAAGGATACAGACCGGTGCTCCTACACAGGCGCATGCACACCACACATGGATGC
>NC_034593.1:5776264-5806296 GCF_900095145.1 Mus pahari | reverse complement strand
ACACAAGGATGCAGACCGGTGCTCCTACACAGGCGCATGCACACCACACAAGGATGCAGACCGGTGCTCCTACACAGGCGCATGCACACCACACATGGATGCAGACCGGTGCTCCTACACAGGCGCATGCACACCACACATGGATGCATACTGTAGAATTATGGCAAATTCACTGAGGGATCCACCTTTTATAGCAATCGACATTTTAAACCCCTAAAACAGATGTCATATGTGGGATCTCTGCCACTGACTCCAGCCTAGTTCACCCAAGCCACTACTTCCAGAAGTGCCAAAATGTCTGGAGAGCCCAAGTCTCCCTCCTGTGGGCAACACTGTCAAGCACTGAGCATTGAGTCCCCTTTTTGCAATTTGTAGTGGCCCTGTGACAGGGTAATTAAACAGTTTAGTGTGCACCTCTCAAGGCCTCGGGGTGACCGAAGCTGTCGACCCCACCTCAGTTCCTCCTTAGGCAACAGCCCCTTGTAGCATCGTCCATGCTTATAGAGCTATTTCATTACATTGATGGTAAGGATATGGTCATCAAGTACACGGGCAGTGAGTCCCAGAAACTCAGGCTGTCAGAAGGAAACGGGGCTTGGAGTCAGATGTTCAGAGTGACCCGACTCAGAGATGGACTGAGGGTTTCCCGCCCGCCCTCCCTGCTTTTTCTCAGTGGAACAGGAGGCGTGCAGGTCAGTTTACTGGGCCGCGGTGATACTGTCGTCTATTCTTAACAAACAGTGCTCGTTTTTAAAATACTGTTTTGTGGACCATGGGATGAAGCGCCTCACGGGACACTGCTTTGTCTGCTCCGCAGGCAGACAGAGATTCTCTGGTTTGTAAAGTCCATGTTGGCAGGGAGAGTGCTTTTGTTGATGCTGGTAGGCCATCTGGACTTTGTATTCTAAACTTGGTGAATCTATTTATATATCCTTAAGGGGAATTCCATATTTTAACATTTGTTTACAAAACTAGAAGTGGCATATAGATGGATGAGCCCAAGCTATGAGAATTTTACCCTTGTATGCCCTGCAAACATTTCCAATTACCACAGTAATTGCCAGTAAGTTCTTTATGCAAGTATCTGGGACTAGACCTCCAGGGCCCCTAAATGGCATGAGACGTTCAGTGTTGGCCCTTGTACTAAGTGCGTGTTGAAAGCTGTTGGGAACTACAGAGATGAGAGCCCTCCATGAGCTTAGTGAGTGGTTGACTCCTAGACAGCGGAGACATAGGTGCTAGTTCTCTCTCACACAGCTGGTGTTCACACATCTCACAGTGAGACATCAGCCACTCTTCTACTTCAGAAAACTAAAGAGTTTTGTCATGTGTGGAGGTCTCTCTCCTTCTCTCCCTCTTTCCCACTCCCTTTCTCCCTCCCTTCCTCTTTGTCTGTTTCTTCCCTCACTCCCACTTTGAGACAAAGCTCATAGAATCCAGACTGAGCTGACCATGAATTCATGATCCTCCTACATGCAACTCTCCTGTACTAGAGTTCCAGACATGCCCCACCATGCCGCGCACTTAGCATCCAGCACCCAGTAGGGGTGGTGCTGAGAAACAGTTTGCCTCCATCTCCTCCAAGTCTTACTCCCCAACAACCAAAGTTGAATCTTCATCAAACTCTTATTTTTTCCCTTTTCTTTTCTTCTATTCCCCCACACCATGTTTTTTAGTGTTAAAAGTGCTATCTATAATGAGTTTTGTCTTTAAACAAAAGTGAGAAACATGGCTACCTAGCTATTCACTGACTGCATCATGGTTGCTATTGCCTGCTGGGCACTGGGGTTTATGTTGTTCAGGGCTTCACTTTGTAGACACACATGTTTTCCAAACTAAATACAAAAGGAGGAGGAAGTATAGACTTCAGAGGTTGTCCCTTCGCCTGGGTAGAATTCTCTGCCACTTCATCTCTCTGTCATATTGATCCCTTTTTTTGTTGTTTTTTTTTTTGGGGGGGGGGTGTCGAGTTAGGGTTTCTCTGTATAGCCCTGGCTGTCCTGGAACTCACTTTGTAGACCAGGTTGGCCTTGAACTCAGAAATCCGCCTGCCTCTGCCTCCCGAGTGCTGGGATTAAAGGCATGCGCCACCACGCCCAGCATATTGATCCATTTTATAAAACACCCAAGATAGTTTTAAGACAAAAATTAACTAAATTTTCAAATTTTGAATTACTAAGAAAGGAAAATCTATGAAAATGTTTAATATTGCTGACATAGTCATCAAAGCTAAGGTCATCTCACTGCATGACTTGGTGGATGAGGGGTACAAAGTTGGCTCTTTAGTGAGGGAGTGTGTAAGTGCATGACTGAGTGAGTACGTGACTGAGTATGTGAGTGCATAACTGAGTGTGTAAGTGTGTCAAGAAGTGTGAGTGTGTGTGAGTGTATATGTAAGTGTGTGGGTATGTGAAGAAGTGTGTGAGTATGTGTGAGTGAGTCTGAGTGTGTGAGTGTGTGAAGAAGTGTGAGTGTATATGTAAGTGTGTGGGTATGTGAAGAAGTGTGTGAGTATGTGTGAGTGAGTGAGTGTGTGTGTGTGAATGAGTGTGAGTGAGTGAGCTAGTGAAAGCATTAGTGCATGAGCAAGTACATGAGTGAGTGTGGGAGTAAGTGCATGCATGAGGAGTATATGAGGGCGTGAGTGCATGCGTGAGCAAGTGAGTGACTCAGGACGCTTGGTTGCATCAAGTTCTCACATCCACCTGTAGCCCCCTTGAGCCCTGTTACACACTATTCTGAGTGATGTGATGACTGTCACTGTCTCCTTATAACCTGCTATAAAATGAAGGAAATGAGGCAGAAAGATGACTGGGTGGGTACAGCACTTGATGTGCGAACCTGAAAACCTGAGTTCAGATCCCAGCACCCACATGAAAAAGCCATGCATGGGCATGGATACCTGTAAGCCCAGCACTGCAAAGAGAAGAGGCAGGGGGATTGCTGAGTTTTGCTGGCCTCCAGCCTTGCTCTAGGTTCAAAGACAGACTCTGCCTTAAGGGAGTAAGGCAGGGAACAGTGGGGCAGAACGTCTGGGCTTCACATAGGCACACACTTGCATGCACTGCACACACAGTGGGGCAGAACGTCTGGGCTTCACATAGGCACACACTTGCATGCACTGCACACACAGTGGGGCAGAACGTCTGGGCTTCACACAGGCACACACTTGCATGCACTGCACACGCAGTGGGGCAGAACATCTGGGCTTCACATAGGCACACACTTGCATACACTGTACACGCAGTGGGGCAGAACGTCTGGGCTTCACACAGGCACACACTTGCATACACCGTACATGCAGTGGGGCAGAACGTCTGGGCTTCACAGAGGCACACACTTGCATACACTGTACACACAGATGAGTGGAATCTTATGTAGTGTTAACTGAACTGTTCTATGACATTTGTACTTTCAGGTTCAGAGAATGATCAAGTGTTTCTTGCACAAAATCTTTTGGGGAAGTGAACCCTATCCTAACTCCCTACTTTCCAAGCAATTATGCAAACAGAAACTAACACTAAACCCCCACAGAGGCTCCAGAGTCAACAAGATTGACCACATGTAACAGAAGGTGAGACTACTGCATGACCATTGAGGAGGCTGCAGGGTCTCCTGACTCCTGACTTGGTTGGGTTTGGTCTCCTGGTAGGGGTGCCACACTGTCTGTCTGTGTCCCACACATATATAAGTGGGCATAAGAAAACATGGTGTTGTAAAAGAGGGAAACATAGAAGCTGTTGGCAGTGACCTTAAATGTAGATTCCTTCTTCTGTTCTGATGCAATGTGAACCTGAACTGGGGGAAGCCAGTGTGGGCTGCAGAAGTCGCAGAGATGCCGGAAGTGGTGGGAGTGGCCGGCAGTGAGTGAGCAGGATGATGTAAGGGAGGTGTGCAAAAGAAGAAGCTTTCAGGAAGTAGCAGGCTGCGGATGAGCAGTGGGAAACCGCTAAAGGCCCTCAGCTGTGGTGGGATCACACTTTCCATTTAAAGATAGCTGGCTGACTGGGGTTGAGGTCAGCAGTATGAATGTAGGGACCAGTAAGCTCCTTCCATGCCAAGATGATGGTTGTGGGAACAAGGGAATACACCTGAGAATGCAGGGACCAGGGTAGGCTGAAGAGACTGACTTTAAAGTAGTGTACAGAATGGCGACATAGAGGAGCTTGAAGATGGACTAGATGGGAGAGTAAGCCGAGAGAGGCAGAGCTAGGGAACCTCGGATCCAATCTAGTGTAACTAGCTGAAGGCTGGTGGAGGACTCAGCCTGGAAGACCCCAGGAGGAGAGGCCAGGTGCAAGGGGGATACAGAGCCCACGGGTAGGTGTCCAGACAAAATGATGGGAGGTAAGCCGTGCTTGTAAACTCATAGAGAAGAAGGCAGGAGAGAGGAGGGCAAAGTAAGGAAAGAGCCAGGATTGGCTCTGAAGAGCGTCAGTGCTCCCCGACTGGGGCGCGGACTCAAACTGCGAAGGGATCCAGTCATTATGTGCTTGCTATGAGTATTGGCTGCTTTTCTTGTTGCTGCTACAAAGTGTCCCGCAAAAAGTAACTTGAGGGGGAAGCGTTTACTTGGACTCACAGTTTGAGAAGATAACGTTCTGTCCTGTCTAGTGGCTTGAATGAGAAATGTCTCTCACGGGCTCATACATTTGAACACTTGGAGTCCCACCGGTGGTGCTGTTAGGCAGTGTAACCTTGCTGGAGAAGTATGTCCCATGGGAAAACTTGGAGAATTTAGACCCTCCCCAACACCTCCAGTTCACTGTGATCTCTCAGCTTCATGTTCCTGACACCATGCCTCTCCGCCAGAGAATACTCTGAAACTGTGGAAGTGCGTGCACTAGCTAGTCCCTTAACAGTCATTTGGTCGTCTGAGAAATACTAAAGCAGTAGCGACAGGGTTGTCGGTTAGAGCTAGAGCTTGGGTCAGGTCAGATCCCATTACACTTGCACGCCTAACCCTGTGTCTTCACAGCGCAGCGCCTGCCTGCACGTCTTCTCACCACGACAGGACTACTCACTGGCTTCAGAGTGAGCTCCTGCCCTCAAAAGTTCGGTGTAGAGAGGGTTAGCAAGGTTGCTCAGTGGTCAAGGCTGATGCTGTGCTTGGCCCCTGGAACCCACAGGTGGGAATAGGAACCAGTTCCTACAACTTTACTTCCACATACATGCGAGGTCACAAAATAAATGTAATTTTTAAAAAATTACATTAAAGAATCTACATGTACAGGAATCTGATGATTTATCATATTCTCTGTTCATTTCAAATGATAAATTGTACATTGTCATCAGAATCTACCGCTCTGAGTACAGTAACATGCAGGTTTTTCCTGTAAGTATGTGTTGAATAGAAGAAGGTTATATTAAATCAGCCAGGGAAGTTGCAGGAAGTAGCATATTTACTGTGGATCCATTCTGGGCAAAGGCACTGAGTTATGCATACTTATAAGGTACACTGTGGCTGATTTTGATAATACTGTTAAATACTATTCATTTTTCTATGTTTGATTAAAAAAGTAAAACAGTGAAATTCCTGATTAGCGCCTCGGTGGCTCTCAGCCTTCCTAACACTGCAGCCCTTTAGTACAGTTCCTCATATTGTAGTGACCCCAACCAGAAAATTGTTTTTATTGCTGCTTCGTAACTGTGATTTTGCTACTGTTATAAATCTGGGAGTAGAGGCTTGTCAAAGGGTTTGAAACCAGTGGATTAGAGAGACGTGCAGACAGCCATACATGTGTGGGTGGCTGGAGGCTGTGTTACCCATGTGAATGAACATGTGAGTCTAGACCAGATAGAATCTCCTCAAAAGAGTGGCCGCACCCAACTTTCTGTGCCATGACCACAGGGTTTGTATTCAAGACTCTAGCTGGCTTCCTGGATGGTGCCCTCAGTGTCACATTGTTAATAAGGGTACAATTGCAGACAAAAATCCAGGGCTGGAGCCTTCTAACATTTAATAGATAACTTTTGTCCTGAAATTCCCATCGAAAACCAGTCATGCATGGGGATGAACAAGACACCTGAGAACTTTACTGTACCGTAAGGTCCTTAGCCAGATATCCATACTGTACTCCCAATCCACTACTCTAGAAAAATACCGACAGAGCATGAGAAGCGCAGTTTGATCTCTGCTTTCTGCTGAGAATTGAAAGAAATGGCCAAGATAACAAGTTATGCGTAATGGAAGAGCTCGTCCTGGCAGAAGCTAGAGCCAGCTAGACATCAGGTAGGCATGGGATGCAAATTGGCTTCTCTGCAGACTGAGCTGGCACGGTGGTGCTAATTAAAATCCCAAAGTGTGTATATTGCATGGAGAACTCTAAGTTAAAATAGCAGCTGAGCATGCTCGTTTATTATCAGCACCAGTCGTTCTGGCTCACAGGGCTCAGGAGGTTTGGTACTACTCTTGGTGAAGCTGCAGGGAGGGCACCTACTCGCTCGGTCAGCCCTTACCATTGCTGGGGTGGAGCTGGAGCTGCAGGACGCAGGGTGAGGAGGTGGTGTCTTCTAAAACATATGTGCAGCAGTAAACAAGAGCAAATCATATATGTATATATACATATATACATATACATATATACATATATGTATATATGGTGCTTTCAGATGGAGATAACAGACAAAAACAGTGAGTACAGCTAGGCTGCACAGTCAGCAGGCTGGTCAGGAAAGTCATCTCTGAAAAACATGTTTAAGCAGGGTAGAAAAGTGATCGTTCCAGAAAACAGTTAGTTGTGTCATGCTCACTATGGTCAAAATCTAGAAAGAGAAGCTCATGGAAGACACGGACAAAGAGCAGGGGCCGGCTGAGGACAGACGGCCTGCCCCACCTGTCCAGCCATGAGTTCTCAATGAGAGCTTATCAAACTGAGCTGAACAATGTGTGGTGTCCAGCAATGGTGATCAATAGAATAGCTAAGATGGCCTGAAGCATAAAGAAAATTTCTTTATTATCAAGATAATTTATTGATTTCTAGCACACTCTTTCCCTCTAAAGACTATAGATCATTTTGCAAGTGAATAAATAAGTAATGTGTTTTAGTCAGCTTTGACACAGCTGAAAAACAGCAGCATCAAGCTTCAAAGTCATAAAAAGCTGCAAGATTTAATATATTTTCTTGCTGAAAATTTTCATCTTACAAAATACTTTATGGTTTATCTAGCACATTATGAGCAGCTTTGAGATTAGGATTTCAGAAGATGTAAAACCATGTGGAAATAAAATTATGTAGGGATGGTAGCAATACATCTTGGCTCAAGAGGACTGGAGAGCTGGATCAGGATGAAAAGCACTGGATAGTCTTCCAGAGGATGCAGGTTCGATTCCCAGCACCTGCATGTCGCCTCACAACCATCTAACTCCGGTTCCAGGAGATCTGCCACCCTCTTCTGGCCCCAGCCAGCACCAGGCACATACATGGTACATGTACATGCAGACAAAAAACACCCATACATGTAAATTTAAAATAAATTTGGGGGGGGGGGAATGGCTCAAAATCCCTATGTCGAGACTCTTAAGTCTGTGCCATGAGCTAGCCTCCATGTTCTGGACCAGGCCTGATGCAGAGGTATTTGGCACTAGACGTTAAGCGTTTGGACACTCTCTGCTTACAGTTGCTCAGCTAAGGAGCATTCAGTGTGATGCTGCTGTGAAAGTTGTGTGCATTCAGCAGAGTCAGGGCTTCAGGTCATGAGTTTGGATTATTTCCCAGGTTAGCACTGTGCAGTGCAGCCCTCTCTCAATGGTGGGCTGCACCACTGAGCCTAGGCGACCGGTCAGGCACTCAATGACATCCCCACCAGCCACTACTGTGTGGAGCAATGTGTGACAGATCAGAAGTATTGGGTGTTCTCTCTGCTTAAGATATGTCTATTTTTGTGAGTGTTACGCCCCATTGTGAATCTTGGCTCAGGGGGACAGGCTGACATTTAAGCTCCCTGTGTAGCTCAGGATATAAACCTGCAGAGCTTCTCCTGTGTCCGCCTCCAGAGTGTTGGGACTACAGGTGTGTGCCATTGTAACTGGCTAAAACTGATTAGTTCTTGGTCACTTTAGCATTTGTGTGTCAGACATATACTCAATTATGTCCTCAGGTGGCACCGCTTATGTCCCAAGGGTTAATTTGGTGGAACTTTTCCTTCCCTCCTTCCTTTTCTCTTCCTTCCTTTTGTTCTTTGTTGCTTTCAAATCATATCTTTCTTACTTAACCTGTACACTGAGAAAATTTTAAATATATAAACCAATATATGTTATATATATATATATTTGAATATATGTATTAGATATATATACATGTATACATAGTGCAATTGTTTAAAGCTTTAGCCAAACCTAGTGGTGCAGGCCTGTAATCCCATCTACTCCAGAAGCCAAAACAGAAGGATCAAAAATTCAAAGCTAGAATGAATTCAAGCCAGTGGGCACAATGACAGTTTAGTGAGACCTTGTCTCAAAGGCAATAAGGAAGTCTAGGGACACAGCTATGGCCCTGTGTTCCAATGCCAGTAGTAAAGGAGTTTTTTGAAAAGTTTCCACTGAATCTGGTGAGTCAAACTGTGATTCTAGCTACATGGGAGGCTGAGGCAGGAGGCTCACAGCTCAAGGCTTGTTGAGACCACAGCGGTTTCGAAGCTCGGTCTTCAGTACCACACACAAGAGACTGAGCTTCATTGGCTGTCTGCGGATTGCGAGCTGACTCAGAAAAGTGAAGTTACAATAAGACACATAAAAGTTTCTTCAAGCGGTGTGAAATAAAACACTTGTAATTGGAGTTGCTGCAGAGAGAAGGAAGAAAGAGCCAGACTAAGATAATTGTCATAATTGAAGATAATTATACACTTTGAGCTTACAGCCAGCCATGTGAGGGAAAAGAAAAAAGGAAATAATGGCAATATGGTTTTGTATGTAGTGTTTAGTTTTTAAAAAGGGAAGCAAGCAATTCACGAGATAGAAAACCTTCCAGCTCTAAGATCACTAAGCATTTATTATACAGGGGCAGAAAGCTTTCTGGACCCCACAAACAACACAACGCCACTCATTCATAGTTTTACCAAAAGTACAGATAAGCAAACCATGTCAGCTTCCTCTTTAAATATGCTACACAAGCCACCTTTTATGGCATGAAATACTCATGTCATAAATTCATAGATTCAGCCGCCACCTCCTAGAACATCCAGCTCATGACAATAGGAATGTCCTAGACACAATACTGAAGGATTGTCGGTGTCCTGCTTAACAGCAGCAGGACGGTGCCCTTCAGCTCCCCTGAAAGCCACCCCAAGTAGTGGTAAGCCAGGTGTCAGATGACACGCACGGTTAAGAAAGGAGATCATTAGAGTGTGGGCATTTGTCCTGCCCCAGCCTTTTAAATTCTGGCACCGTAGCACTCCGACATGGTCTTTGAGGGGGTGTCAGTCATTTGGGAACTGTGCTAAGATCATATGCCTTGGCATCCTGGGTGAGTCCCAGCCACAGAAGCACATCGTGCGTTATACTTAGCCATGTTCTCAGCAAGAGGAAGCAGAACACACCCGTGGTGGTGGAGTGAGTAGCCCTGGCATCTGCTTGCTCCTGACAGTCTAGTCTGCCAACCTAACCAGGGAGCAAATGACCAGAACTTGGAGCAAGGCCTCAGAAATGGTATGTGGAGAAGCCAGAGTCATTCTTGTTTGTGGTATAATAATGTGCTTGCTGTGCAATAATCATAAAATATTTTGTAAAGATATTTTACAAACAAGAGAAGGATACAGTGTCTTAGGCTTAACCTACTTGACCCATTAGGTCAAAACCGATAAATAAGAGCTTCCTTTCCCAGGAGGAGTCACTGAGTATCAATAATGCCTCGCCTTCCTCGGTGAGAGTTTTGGGTTGGGAGTGAGATTGGGTTTTCAGAGGACTCTCACTGTGTCGCTCAGACTTGTCATAAAACCTCGGCGTCCAGCGATTCTCCACGGCCTCGGCCTCGGCCTCATGCCAGCGAGCAGGAGGTTGGAGCGCCTGCCACACCTGGCTCATAGGGACGTTTTCATTTGTTCCTGAAAACATGCCTTCTTGTAAAAGACCTCATGAGGCAGAGGTGAGAGCCCTCCACTCTGTTTCCCACCGCCACCAGTGTGGCTAAGCAGAGTGTGTGTCTCACCTCTAGATGGCACACCGCTCACCCTTCGGCCAGCGCCATGCAAAGTTTCCATGGTAGAAAAGGGTGAATCTTAATTACACAAGCAGAATTTCTTCGAGTTCTGATGTGGTTTTGTTTGTTTGTCTTTTGTTGGGTGGTTTTGGTTTTGATGTATTTTGTGTTTTAATTTTGGGGCTCAGGGGCTTGGGAGAGTCCTGGACTTTGCTGTTGTTGCTTTGAAACAACAGCTCACTAGGTAGCCCTGGCTGTTGTGGAATTTGCTATGGCGAATAAGTTGGCCTCAAACTCACACAGATCTGCCAGTCTGTGCTTCCTCAGTGCTGGGATTAAAGGCATGCACTACTATAGCTGACTTACTTCTTTTATTTGTTTAATTATGTGTGCGCACATGGGTGCACTGGTATGAGCCTTGGTTCTCTCAAAAGCCAAAAGTATCTCTAGGTTCTCAAAACCCGGGAGCTGGAGTAACAGGTGGGTGTGAGCCACCACGTGTGGGTGCTGGGAGCCAAACCTACAACGAGCAACAACTTCTCATCCACTGGATCAGCCTCTGGCTTACAGTTCTTAATAACTTACGTTCCAGTAATACCCATTTCTTTACTGTGAAATTAATAGAACTACCTTGGACACTGCAGAAAGACGTGGTCCTCTCCCTTCTCCTTAGCCTACTTAGCACATCTTAGACTATGCCTGTGCCAGTCTGAGCTTTCCACTTCACCATCTGTCCCTCCCGGCTTCTCGGTGTGATACAGAAAAAAAGAGCAGTGCGGGCCGGGGTGTCAGAGCTGTCCTTCTTATTAGCTCTCATTGTACAAGACTAGAAAATGTTTCTGCCCTTCCCTTTCCAAAGACAGTGGGCATTGTGGGTAGCAGCCATAGTGAGTATCTGGGTACAACGTACTTTAAATTAATGAAGGGAAAGAACTCTCCCTAACGTTTCAGGTCAGTGCGTCCATTCTAAGTTCCTTTGCAAACCAGCCTAACACTGTGACACAGACATTCCAAACTCGATCCCTGCATTTGGGAACAACAATGATATTCAACCATAAAAATGTCCGTATAACAGTCTTAAGACTTTCCCTAAGCACAGACTTAACGCCTCCATTTTATTCTTCATTGACAGGGAAGATGGAAGCTCTTGGGGGGAATGATGTGATTTTCATTAGCTATGAGGTGTTCACAATTGGATTTGTTTCAGTTCATTAGGTATTATAATCACATTAGTTATGTGGTTTTATGAGGAGCACGGTTGGCCCTGTGGACTTCCTAGAGCTTCCCATGGGACACACACAGTGGAATTACACTTTTCTTTTTTCAGGATAAGCCAAGAAAAAGAATGCTATATGTAGAAACCCTGCCCCCATAAACCCTTTCTCACCCTTGATGACAGTGGTTCTCAACCTTCCTAATGCTGCGACCCTTTAATACAGTTCCTTGTGTTACAGTGGCTCACAACCATAAAATTATTTTTATTGCTACTTCATGACTGTAATTTTCTACTGTTATGAATCATAATATAAATATCTGTTTCCCAATAATCTTAAGCAACCCCTGTGAAAGGGTTATTCACCACAAAAGGGGTCACAACCTACAGGTTATGAACTGCTGCTGTATAGTGAGCTCTCTGACTAATGCTGTGTCGATCTTAAGTAATTGTGAACCTCTAAAAGTTTGAAGGGTGACTGCCATCTCCTGGAGTCCCCATTGGGGAGATAAACAAATATCCAGTGGTGTGCATTCAGAATCTGAGGGTGTGTGTATGTGATACTGTATCCCTGTGTATCCCTGGAATGGAAGCAATCATGTCAACTTACCAAGAGGATGCACGGCTGTCTGACAGGTGCTCCACATAGCAAGACTGGGAGGAAGCTGGGAGGTACGCAGGAGCAGCGACAGAGAGGACACATCAGCCGCTCAGTGTGGATGGAACAGGCACTGGAAGACTCATGCGCTCTAGGCTTTATTGCTGACTTCCATATTCAGGCAGCTTGAACCTCAGCAAAAGGCCTGAGGGTTGGTCTGGGCGTCTGGTTTCACGGATGCCTCGGGTGTTCCAAAGCAGGGTTGGAACGGGTAAAAGAGATTCTGGAGGAGAGCTCAGGCGCGTTATCCTTGGTCAGTTCCTGTATCCCACACCTGGCAAAGGAGAATGGAGAAGCCAAAGTACTAAAGTGTGTAGACATAGCTATGTGCATATGTGCACTGTTCTTCACTGGCCATGGGCAGCGTGCTAGACAGGAAAAACTGCCCAGAGAAGTCCCGAGTTCAGTTAAGTGCTGAGCTTGGACATCCAGCACCCACATAAACAGCCAGGTGTGGCAGAGTGTGGCCGCAATGCCAGCACTCTCCCTCCAGCTCCTAGGCAGCAGCCAAATCAGTTAACTCCAGCTTCAGTGAAAGACTCTTTCAAACAATAAGGCAGATAACAGCCAAGACATCTGATGCTGACAGTGGGCCTCCACACATGCCTACGCACATGTATACACACGCACACATACACACGCGCGCTCGCGCACACACGCTCCCCTCAACAAGTCCATTCTTCCATGTCTCGCCGTCCTCAATCACAGCATGTTCCTGTGCTGCAGCCTTAGAGACAGCCCTCCTACCCCACCCCCCACCCCGGCCTCCATTTTCTTCCCCAGGTGATGTGACTGGCGACCAGTATCCCAGTAACGCATGCTTCCCTGAGATTTTCAGAACTCCTGCCACCCCCACTTAAGATGTTTCATTTTTAATCTCTGGTCTTAAATATAAAACAGAAGCACTTTTTCTTCCTGTCTATGCTGGCACCTCCTGTCCTTGAAAGCTAGCCCATCCCCAGAGGGCAGCAGACTCTGCTGGGAGGCCACACGCACGTGGGCGGTGGGCCTTTCCACCCTGCGAACATGCAAAGACTGCCTTTGGAATTCACTCGACACATTGAGGACAGTTCTCAGTTGAGACCACAGCAGTCCAGAGCAGTGCAGCTGCCTGCGTGAATTCTGTGGAGCCTCTGCAGCTACACGGAGCCAAGCTCAGGGACCGTGGCAGACTGCGGTCTCAGATGGAACACAGTGAAGGACCTCACAGCCTTTCGCTCTCATCTTGCATGCTTGAAATGTAATGCTAAGCTGTTTTCCTACTTGTGGCCAAAAATATATCTCTTGTTGAGAAAGTTTTCTCTTACAAAGTTGACCTATTTCTCAGCTCAGGATTGGATGTGTCCTGCTTAGCACACAGTCGGTAGTTAGGGAATGAGACTATGAAAGAATTAGAAGTGTCCAGAGGTATGAGTCAAGAAGCCAGTAGGACCAAGCCAAGAAGCTACTTCGTGACCAATAGGGACAGGCTCTGGGATGTCAGAACTTCAGGACAGCCCAGGCTTAGCACACACTGAGATGGCTCCCGCTCTAGCCTGCCATCTGGAGGGTTCCCAAACCACAAGCATTTTGCCTTTAAAGAGCTTCAAGCCCCATCCAGCAGAAGTGTCTCTGCATTGGGTGACAGGAGCATTGAATACTGGGGCTTTACCCTGTTCTGGCATTTTTGTTAAAGGCTGTTGGATATCTCAGGAATATGTGCATAGGCTAAGAATGTACTTTCCTTTTCTTTGTTTCATGATTTCTGGAGGGACACATTTTTCACTACATAGCCCAAGCTGGACCGTAATTGCCAATTTTCCTGCTTCAGCCTACTAAGCTAGAATTACAAGTATGTGCCTGTAATGAATCATAAAGCATAATGCTCATGGAATAATGAGACTTGAAGTCAGCTTCAGCATACACCATAGATTATGGCTGATGTTCTGGAAGGAGTGTGAGTGGGGTCGATTCCTGACACCATAGATTATGGCTGATGTTCTGGAAGGAGTGTGAGTGGGGTCGATTCCTGGTAACATGGCTACAAAGACTACCTGTGATTTTTTTTTTCCTTGCAGCATCTGTTTAACTGGTTGGGCTCACTAATACTTCCCATGAATCTTAGGCCACACTTTCTGGGACACTCAGACAGTCCTTAAGAACTGCCAGCACAGCATTTGTGCCTATATACACAGTTCCGAATCATTGGCTCTGACTCTGAGAACCACAACCATACTCATCAAACAAGAGACGCTAGAAGCTGGGAAGGACTCTAAAATGACCCCATTTCTCAAAAGGGGAAACTGAGGAAGGCCTGGGGAGCAGCTCAGTGGAAGTGCATAGAGCAGAGGCTGCACACAGTACAGCGTATCTACTCCCTGAACTTCTCTCAGTCATTGGCGGACAGGACAGCCTTGTGGTTAAGTGCTATGGTGAGAGTGAACGCTTAGACGTAAGGTGGAATGCTCTTCAAGGAAGGTGATGGCCAGGTTTCAGCACCAGGGAACTGGCCACAGATCCTCCAGCTCTCTATCTTGTGTATTGTATGGATGTATCACCTGTCAATTTAAAGGCCTATGGCCTATAGGAAAGGGTAGAATAGAAGGAGGGACGTCTGGGAAGCAGAAAGAATTCTGGGAAAGAGCCAGGCATGAGCAATTCACCTGGAAAGCTGTGACAAGATGGATGTGTGGGACCTGAGCCCCAGTAAGCTGCCAATTGGCAGAATGTCGATTAAAATAAATGGGATGTTTTAACTTATACCTAGCCGGAAAAGACTCCAGCTATATGGCCAAGGTATCTACAGATATATATTAAGTCCGTGTCTTATTTCTGGGAGCATGAGAGTGGGAGGAAGACCAGGACCCACCTAATACAGATGACAAACCTAATACAGATGACAAAGGTTCTACTGACAACGCTCAAGTATCTTACTGGCATGCGCTGAGGTAAAGGTCCTGGGTTACCCTCTAGACAGCACCTAGAAATGAGAGCCTTCGGCCCCTGCACAATGGCTAAACTAGACCCTTCAAGTCATCAGTGAGTAGCTAAGATCACAGGCTTGTGCAAGCAAGCCAGGCCAGAAGGGTGCGGGTGCATTGCCAGCACACTCCCAGGAGGTGATGGGCAGGACTACTGTGTCAGATACTGGGCTGCACTAGCCATGCTCCGTCCTTCGCCACCTGCGCCCTGTGCCTGCACCGTGGGGATGAATTGCTGTGGCACACAGAGGGTGTTGCAGACAGTCTGCTGCCGTCTCTGTTCTGTTACATAAATCGTTCTCTGTTCTTAAGTTTTGTTTCTCCGGTCCTGAGGGCTGAACATTTTTGGACGTACAGTGATATCAGGGATGCAACAGAGGGCACTAAGAATTAGCCGTGTCCTCATGCATGTGTGGTACATGTGCCTGTAGCTGCAGAGGCTCCAGGTCAACAGCAGGTGTTTTCTTGTTACAGCCCACCTTACTTCTGAGGCAGGGTCTCTCGCTGAGGTTGGAGCTTACCATTTGTGCTATACCCGCTGGCGGCTGAGCACCCGCCGCGGACTCCCGTGTCAGTTACTCCCAGCACTGCTCAAGGCCGGATTTTACATCGATGCCAGGGGTCCAAACCCAGTTCTCACACTTGTGCATCTAGCACTTGACTAACTGAGCCATCTCTTAGCCACAGATCTGCACTTTGAAAGTACTGTGAGCTGCAAGAGGAGGACTTGGCTGGGAGACATGTATGTGGAAGAGTTCACTTTTCAGATAAAGAAGCAGAAGTTTGTTTTTGTTGTCTTGTTATTACTAGGAAAACAAAGGCTGAGTCAGCGAACCTCAGAAGCCAAATAAAGTGGGTGTGAAGCAATGCTCAGTTGAGTGTGACAGGAGCTAGCACTGGGCTCAGGAAGCAGTGTGCATGTGAATACCACACGCATCACAGCTGTTGCAAAGTGCCCTGACTCCCACAGAGGACAGCCTGTGATCCATGAGACCCATGAGAAGGAGCGGTGGGCAGTGAGAAGTCATGGGGAACTGAAGCCCGTCCCAGGGGATGGTGGCGGTAGCTCCCTCATCTTCACAGTCTGCCACCTGCCTGGAGGGTACGAGGCCAGCTCTGGATGGCCTCTGAGAGTGCGAAGGGCTGGTGGAGTAGGAAGCCCTTCTCTGACAAGGCCATTAATATGAAGGCCCACGGGATTAAATAAAACATAAAATAGACGGGCTGGAAAGGTGGCTCTGTGGCTTAGAGTACACAGTGCCTCAGAGTTCAGCCATGCACCTATGCCAGGTGTCCCACAACTTGCTGTAACTCCAGTCTAGGATGTCTGACACGCCTGGCCTCTGTAACACAAACCCACACATAGACACATTATTAAATACAAATCTGCTTTTAATCACAGGGTAAGAGGCTGATGATATATATAGACTCATCTAGGGGTCCGATGGATTTCTCTGAAGACCGGGAGTCCCAGCTGGTGTCCTCCTCGGGTTCTGGGAGCCTGGGTAAAGGAAGGTGATTGAGGCTGTCTGTGCACAGAGGGACACCAGCTTGCCTGAAAGCAAACCTGTATCACTCCTGCTCCTCAGAGAAAGCCAGCCTGAAAGCTGAGAAAAGCAACTTCTTACTCACGGCCTCCTCAGAAATCCTGACGCTCTGACACACAGAGAGGCCATGGAGGAGACACTCAAGTGCTTTCATTTCAATTTTGAGTAACAGTAGACAGGAAAATTCCTTCTAAGATGGGGCCTTAATGAAATTTGGAGAGAGAGAAGGCTGTAAGAAGAGGGGACCTGTTCCAGAAGACTGGCCTTGAAGCTAAGCACTAAAGGACAGAACAGTGTCAGATGAGACTGCAGATGAGGCTGTCAATGTGCAGAACCCTCGAGGGAGGGGGACAGGAAGTGGTCATCTGTGAGAGGGGAGACCACTGGCTCTGAGAGTCACGCTCAAGTGGTAGTGATACGGCTGTCCCCAGAACAATCCGCTTTGCTGGTTCCAGAGTGAGGGTCTGGCCCCAGGACACTCTGGGCTTCTGATGAGCGTGCTCAGTCCTCCTTCAGCCCTCTCCCTTGCTATGTCAGCCACCCCTGCATCTGAGAGCGCCTGCTAGTCACCCCGCAGAAGCAGGTGGCAGGGAAACACCCTGGCCAGAGCCTATTGTTCAAATTATGAAGATGCTGAGGTTTTCAAGGGAACAGAGGCGATCCATCCCTGCCCACAGAGCCCTTTTCAGCTGGGTCAAATAAGCAAGCATGCAGCAAAAAAGAAAGGGTTCCCAAAGCCAACTGCATGCTTGCTGAGATGTCCCTCATGGCCAGAGGCGAGCAAAGCCTTGTCCCCTGCCACCCTCTAATCATAGGCTCTGTCACCTTGACCCAGGTGCTCAGTGAATCTCAGCTCTGTCTGGAGTGTGCGCAACACAGGCTGCTAGAAATAACAAACCTTCTCTCTCCTCTTGTCCTCCTCTTCTCCTTACCTCCACCCCCAAATCCACACTAAATCAAAATGAAGAAAAGCACTTGAAGGAGACACTCCCCTGCCCAGCACTTCTTACCCACTGGTGCTGGTGGTCGTAGTCATTGTCATTATCGTGATATCTCACCACAGTGACAGAAGTAAAGCTAGGACAGAGGGCATGAAAGTTCTCTTCTCCCCTGGCCCACACATCCATCATTTTATATAGGGCAGCGATTTACCAGAGAGTTTTGCTCCTCCTGACTGGTAACTTGTCTGGTTCATTTGTAACCCATACACAGTTTGCGTACCTGGTACTGACAGCAGGAGCCATTCCCATGGGGCTGGCAACTCTGCCCTCCCTAGTCCCTAGCAGAGGGGTCATAAACCGAGATGGTTTCTGTCGTCCTTAATTACAGGTCCACAGGACAGCTGTGAGCCGTAATAACTATCATTACTGACCTGCACCTGCTTCAAAGGGGCTGCAAGTGTTGGCCTCCCTAGATAATCTAATCCACCGGCCATCCCAGCCCTGTGAAGTGTTATTATAGGGCAGGCTGTGATCTGAGCACCTACCTGCTTAGAGCGTTTGCTAGAGAGGTGAACAGCCGCCCTGCTCTGCTCCTTTCGTTCTTCTTGCTGGTATTTGCTTTCTGTCCTGTTGGAATTGATTTGGGTGACTGATAATCCAAGCTAATGAAGACAATTAAACACCAAATATGACCATCCGCAATTATTCAGGGCCTCTCCACGCTGCTCAAGCCTGTTCACTGGGGCTGAAACTTGGGCTATGCTGCCACCTTGTGGCTTAAAACAACACCAGCTTTAAAGATAAAAGGCTATAAATAGTTTAACTAATGATTGAAACCATTTACTGATCAGTGAAATCATCGAATCTGTGTATTTGACAGGATGATAATAGATTGTGAAGTTTTCAGCACAACATAAGATATCTTGGTAATCCCAACACTCTGCAGGCAGGGGTGGTAGAAACAGGAGTTCAAGACCCTCCTTGGCTATTTAACCAATTCAAGACCAGCGCGTCGTACATAAAAAGTAAGTACCCCCTTTCGGAACGAGTTCCAGCACAAGTTTATAACCTGAAGTACCCACCTGAATTAAGTCAAGGAGTTGTGTGCCTGAGACATCAGAATTGCCATGCTTGAGGGGGGCAGGAAACTCCACTGCCCCTCTTCAGGACTGCAGTGTATTTTTATTCATGACTGTCTGCAACTTGATTGGGACCAGCCAGTGTGTGCAATAATGAAGCACACTATAAAGCAAAAAGACCCTTGCACAACTGGTTACTGCTCTCTAGCTGTGTTAGCACTACCACCTTCTGTAGCTCCGCTTGGTGGGATCCACAGTGTCAGGGTGTCACTTGAGGTCCGTAAAGGTCAGTGGGACTCCTTTGCCCTGTATCAGATCATCTCAAGGGTGAGCTAGAAACCCAGGACAGCGGAAGGTCCCAGGAATCCACAAGAACAGCCCTAGTAAAGACTCCTCGTAGTGGGAGGGATGGCCTGGAACCACCGCCTCCTATAACCCGACGACACAGGGGAGGGACTGAGACACAACCCAGCCACAAAACCTTTGACTTACCATTTGTCCTGCCTACAAGATGCACTTGAGTAAAGGTGGCACAGAGAAATTGTGGAAGTGTCCAGCCAGTGACTGATCCAGCCTGAGGTCCATGCAATGACAGGAAGCCCACCCCTGGTACTGCCCAGAGGGCCAGGAACCAGAAGCTAGGTAGCCCAGAGACTTAGAATAGAGCCAAACATCACAGCCCCTCACAGAACTAAAGTCAGTGAAATGGTTCCTGAATCTCCTAGACAGGAGCCTGGCACAGTCGTCATCAGAGAGGCTTCGGCAGCAGCTGATGGAGGCATCCAGAGACCCACAGCCGAACATCAGGGGGAAGGGGGAAGGAAGGATTGTGGGAGCCAGAGGAGTCGTGGACACCATAAGAAAATCCACAGAACTGATTAACCTGGACGCATTGGGGCTCACAGAGCCTGAGCGGACAGTCAGGAAGCCTGCACGGGTCTGACCTAGAACTTCTGCATTTATGTTGTGGTTGTGTAGCTTGATCTTCTTGGGGGACTCCTAACAGTGGGGTCAGGAACTGTCTCTGACTCTTTTACCTGCTTGTGGGACCCTTTCCTCCTGCTGGGCCACCTCGTCCAGCCTTGATATGAGGGTTTATGCATAGTATGACTGCAACTTTCATACGGATGTTTGGTTCACACCAGCTGGGAGGCCTGCCCTTGTCTGAAGGGAAAAGGAGGAGTGGATGGGGAGGGAGAGGGAAGGGGGAGGAACTAGGAGGACAGGAAGGAGGGGAAACTGGTCAGAATGGAGAGAAGAATAAATTTTTAAAGATTTTTTAATTAAAAAATATTTATATGTGCAGTCCAAAATCAGCTGTTCTTTGTTTGTAGTGAGGTTGTTTGTTTGTTTGTTTGTTTGTGACAGGATCTATCTTCATAGCCCTAGCTGTCATGGGACTCACTCTATAGACCAGACTGGCCTCAAACTCACAGAGATCCACTTGCCTATGTCACCATGCCTGACCTCCAAAATCAATTATTCACTATGAGTCTTTTCCAGAAATGTAACATGCACTTTACATAAGGATTCCACCCCCATCCCTGCCAAGAAGGCGAAGAGCACAAAGGTCACACCATACAAATGAATGGGAATGTGTTCACACATGGAGGGTACATTGCATCACACTATACACATGAATGGGAGTTTGTTCACACAGGGAGGGTACATTGTATCGCACCATACACATGAAGGGAATGCATTCACACAGGGAAGGTACATTGCATCACACCATACACATGAATGGGAGTGCATTCACACAGGGAGGGTACATTGCATCACACCTTACACATGAATGGGAGTGCATTCACACAGGGAGGGTACATTGCATCACACCATACACATGAATGGGAGTGCATTCACACAGGGAGGGTACATTGTATCGCCACCTACAGGGCAGACAGTGTATCTACACAAGTGGGCAGATAAGCAGCAGGAAGTTGTAAAGAAGCTGGGTTGTAAAGGAGCCTGGGAAAATTCAAGGCAGTATCCATGAGAGGCAGAATTATGGGGGCAGATCAGAAAGAGGTGGAGAAAAAGGAGTGTAAGATCTCTAGAACAGGAATAGTCCACTCTGGAGGTCAGAGGTGTGACTGTACACGTACCCTGGTGCCACGTGCACCCGTGCACACCCTTGATGCCGAGCTCCTCCGGGGACCGTTTTGTCTCCTGTCTCTGCCAGGCCCTGCTGTAGCCTCAGTCCTCCAGTAAAGTAGGGACACTGGCGTGGAAGCCGTCTGTGGCTGAGCCTGAGGTTTTACCCTGGCTCCCCAGAAAGTGACACCAGACAGTCACTCTTCTCATTATGAGATTTTTGTACAGGGCAAGAACTGGGGAGGATTTCCTTCAGTGGCTTTTCATGAAGTTCTCATTGAAGGGGGTAAGCTGTACGTTCCATCTTTTATTCAGTAGCTTGTAATGGCTCCCTTTCATCCTCCCTCCCTGGGCTGTCCTGCTAGGCTGGTACCCCACACACTTCACCTATTCCATCAGCCTCCTCCTGTTAAGAGAACAAGAAAGAGGAGAGATGAGACATGTTCAGAAATGGGGAGAGCCCTGGAGAGCCCTGCATGCAGGCTCCTGGTGCACCCGCCGCTCTGCCCCTGAGCAATTCCACGGCCAGCTATCATCTACACAGTTTGTTCTTTATAAATCTCATTGATTAACTAGGGTGTGAATGAAGAAACAAAACTGTGTGTGTAAAGGGATGGATCCTTTGTCTGTGCTTCTGAAAGTGTTTCATGATTTGCAGCTACACAGAAAATTATCTCAGAGGTCAGTGTGATTTAAATGCTCTCCCGTGTAGGTTTTAGAAACGTATCGCTGTGGGCGTGGTTTAAAGTGAATTGTTCTTTGTCTCCTGAAGTGTGGTGGTTACTTTATCCATGCAGAGGCAATTTGTCTGTGTGTCACACTGATCCTGCCCTGTTGGCAGATATAATATATAACCAGAGAAAAGTTCCATGTTACCCAAGAACCCCCAATAATGGTAAAGCGTTAGAGGGGTATGCATGCGCACTGGCACACGGGGAGTTGGGTCTCCTCGCCTGTACTCTACCTCAGCTATGGGCTTCCTTGAATTTGCAGGTAGTTGTATGCCAGAGCAGTCTGCCTCTGTTGAAGTGGCTTCGACTTACTCTCTCTGGTTACATCTGGTCTGTCACTGAGATACCTAGAGGTGCCAGCACGTTCCGACTCTCAGATGGCCACATTACTTCAGTAATATCACTGAATCAAGGGAAAATGTAAAAATTAGTGGTCTTTCTGCAAGAAAAAATCAGTTATGATTCATTATCCTAACACAGAAGTCATGTTTTCTTCCTTTTCTGCTTGCTTGAGCATAAACTTCAGGCTGTTCCTCTTAATTAGAATGCTCTGGAGCTAACCAAATGGGTGTAGTTTAAATAAGGCCTCTCTTACCACAGCTGATATTAGCCTGGTATGCTCCTCTAGTCTCAGTATGTCTCTGATACTGAAGTATTTGACAATGTTTACAAATTACAAAGTAACAAATAATGAGCACTAGCCTGAGCACTGTCAGCAGCATGATGGTGGGAACAGAGGGATGGCCCACGTGGAGGAGAACATGGCTGCGTGGAGACCAGGTCCAAGTGGAGATGGTCAGTGCTTCTCGTGGAGCCGGGGAGCCGTGAACGCAGGAGCAGCCGGCAGCATCCCTGGGAA
Organism: Mus pahari; assembly: GCF_900095145.1. Lineage (NCBI taxonomy): Eukaryota > Metazoa > Chordata > Mammalia > Rodentia > Muridae > Mus > Mus pahari. The sequence goes on along the minus strand of NC_034593.1, from coordinate 5,784,078 downwards.
CTGAGTACAGTTCTTAGGCCTACTCTGTGGTTCCTCGTACATCCATCTTGCTCTCTGCTAAGGGAGCGTCCCCAGCCCAAGCCTTCCCTCTGAAGAGGAATTTGGCTGGGTACCCAGTGAAAACTCCAAAAAGCCACATACTCAGTGGGCAGCAGTCGGTGGGTGTGTGGACAGACACTGGTTAATCTGCAGCTCTGAGGGAAATGGGCTTGAGGAGCTGAGGATAAACAGTGGCACGGGAAGGAAATAGCTATTTTGCAAAATATGTGTCTAGGAAACCAGTGAGATGTCTGAGATGTAAAGATGCTCATGACCACGCCTGACAGCCTCCACCGTTGTCTCATGGGGCACATGCATGTGTATGCACACACACACACACACACACACACACCTAGATAAATAAAAATGAATTTAAAATTGAAAGTTGGGGATTATGTACACACGTACACATGTGTAGCAGACAGTTCATACTGCCCTGGCTAAGGCATATTAACCCGAACAAGCATATGTTTGCTTGCTTTGGGGTGCTTGAAATCTTCATTGAAGACTTTAAGAACCCCCATCCTCATACTGAGATGATAAACTACCCATTGCTTCAGATGCTCTGCTACACACTGGTGCAGCCCCAATCAAATCCCACGTGAGGAAATCAAACATCAGAGCACAGACTTGAAGAGAGCCAGCCAGGTTCCAGGTACGCCTGCCTTCTGGGAACATCGCCCTGGTGGCTGTGAGGCCTTGCTCCTGACGGGGAGGTGCTGTGTTTCTTACTTGAAGTGCTGCTAGAGACCTTTCAGATTCTGAAATAGAGGTAGCTAACCTGGAGAGAAGACACGGGTGTGAGCATGACATTCATGCGGCTGTCGGAGTCTCCTCGTGCACAGCCGGAGGTAATTTTACACGGTTTCCGCACACATGCATTTCAGTGTCGTGCACAGAAGCTTCTTACGGCACCATGTCAGCACTCAACAATCAGATCAGGGCTCTTCCTGGTTTGGGATCTTGACACCGGGACTACTCAGTCCCTCCAGGGAAGGGATTCTAAACGTGTGGTGTCGCTCTCTCTGCAGGAGGACCCATGTGACCTCCTGTGAAGAACTGACCCGCCTGCGGTCACCCCAGCTCCCACCATGGGCCCTGCAGGAAGTGTACTGAGCAGTGGGCAGATGCAGATGCAGATGGTCCTGTGGGGAAGTCTGGCTGCCGTGGCCATGTTCTTCCTCATCACCTTCCTCATCCTGCTGTGCTCCAGTTGCGACAGGTTAGAACAAACATGCATGTTCTAGAGCCTAAACCTGTTGTTTTCCCTGTGCCTGACGGAGCCTCTTGATTAAAAGCCTCCCTGGCCCACGCTCATGGGTTGGTTACAAAGGGCATTCTTCACTAGTCAACTGAAAATGCTTATTGATCTTCCTGGGGGGCAAAGCAAAGAGCCCTTCCTATTTAAATGTCTGGAATGAATTCTACTGTTCTTTGAGCACAGTCTTTGTGTGCTGTCTTTGTCTGGCCATGGGCATACTGAAATCTAAGCGTGAGGTACTACATCCTGTTGCCACAATGGGAAGTTACTGAGGGTGCTCACATATTAGTAAAACTGTGTGTGGTGAACTGCCCTTTTATGAAGAAAAAGGCCTGCATTTCCTACGAGAGAGTCACTGAATGTGGAAGCCTTTTTCTCTTCTTTAAGCATTATACTTGTCTTCCCTGGCTCAGGGAGAAGTGGAGTTCTCTGTACCCAAGACTGATGACCAGAACAGTCAGAGATGATCCAGGGTGTGCACCCTTCGGGTATTGCTGGGAGCCGGTGGGAACCGGCTTAGCCAGCTCCATACTCAACTCTCAATATGGATCCCACCCTAAAATCTGTCAAGAAGAGAAAAGAAGAGGCCCTCTGGCCTCTGCAGCCTCTCCTAATCCCTGCCAAGCATGGACCCAGGTCTTTAAGGACAGGACAAGCCTAGAGACAATAGACTTGGCTCCCAAGAGCGTCAAGATTCTGCTGTTGTAATGACTCACTCTCCCACTAGGTGTCACCCTCTCCTCATCACAGATAGAAATGTGGTCTTTACAACCAATGGCTTTCTTTAGACTGTTCTGTGTAAAACACATTCTGTTTTTACTCGGCAGACTTTTCCGTGGACTGGAAGTACCTATGACTCATCCTGAGAGAATGTCACCTCCCTCATGTGCCAAAGTAGTATCTCCCATATTTTCTCTCATCCCTTACAGCACGTGACTTCACAGACTGTTAAGGGAGAAGATGAGGTCATTGTTAGGATTTGCAAAAGAAAAAAAGCCGTGTCTTATCATCTGAGTGTTCCAGGCACAGACAGATCCTGCGTGCAGCCTGTGTCTCCCGAAGTGAACTTGACCCTCTGGGAAGGGGTGTGCTGGAAAGGGGCTCAGCCTTGGCTGTCAGTCAGGACTTTCTTTGATCTAGTTTTAATAACCTACTTAATAAAATCAGAGAGGCAGAGCTAATAAATGTTAGGCTAGGGAAGTACGGTGTCTGCTTCACTTTAGGGGACACATTTGACATCAGAGTGGTATTTTCTTCTCTGTTTCAGGGAGAAGAAGCCACGGCAGCATAGTGGGGACCATGAGAACCTGATGAATGTGGTAAGCCTCGGTGTGTCTGTCTGTCTGTCCGAGTACACCTCTCCAGGCATGGCGCTACTGGCTTTCGACACAAGTGAAGCTGGCATGTGGCATATGCGTAAATGGCTATTAGCTGTGGCTTTCTCTATATGTATGTACAGCTGCGAGCCTGGCTTGACCCGTGTCTGGGCAGCTTCTGAAGCAAACGCCTGCTGCAGAGATGTCTTCCTGTCCCTCCTGCTCTGGGAGGGCTGTCCCAGGAACGACTAGACAATCCATCTAAGATTTCTTGTCTCTCTGCTCTGGAGAGCAGAGTCCAGCATTCAGTGTTGTCACGCAAGCTCCTTCCAGAGCTAGATCTGTTCCCAAGCTCAGCTCCTTGGTACACACCCGCCCAGTCCTTACCATCACCTTCCCACAGCCGCCTCCTGCACCCTTCAGGTCACCTTCCCTCTCTGCATGTACGTCCTGAGGCCAAGCTTCATAACGACAGCAACTGTACCTCTCTGACTGCAGTCCTAACTAGTGCCGTCTGAAAGGGACGGAGATCTCGGCATGCATCTGGGTGGCGCTGCAGCCATTCATCAGGGCCCAGAGCCCACAGCACAGCTTGGCCTTGGTGCATCAGCGGCTCCTCGGCATCTGATGGGATCCTGAGGGACCCAGCCGTCTGGAGGAGTGAGCTGTCCATCCATCCTGGGTGATGGATCTTTCGTTATGCCCTTACATGGCAGCAGCCTCAGCAGCTGTGTCTGCAGGGCTGGGTTGCGTTCCCTCTGGGCCTCAGGGCAGGTCTAGGAGAAAAGGTGCTTCCTGCTCTGAGCCTGGATGCTCGTATGCATTTAAACTCTGAGGGGCCTGGGCTGTTGGCCCCCAGCAAGCATGTTCAGCGCACATGCGTGAGGCACCAGGCCGCCTGAACCCCAAGCAGACAGAAGCTCCTGATGGACCCCAGCCAGGGGGTCTTCCTTTGTCTGAGACCACCATCCCCACCCATCACAGCCGTCCTGGCCCTCAGCATCTCTCCTGCCCTGCCTGATGTTCCCCCCCATTTCACCTCGTATCTTGTCTCCACCCCTTGTTGCCAGTGTCCCTATTCTCCCCAGTGCTTGCTGGTGTGATGGGGGGGGGGGTGGATGGACGGACGGACAGACAGATAGGCCCTGTTTTTCTTCAGTTCCCACCTCCCTCAGTCAGGTGGACAGGAGGTTGTGGCTGAACTCAACTCAGGCCTCACTTGCTCCTAAAACAGGAGTTCTCAGGTGTGGCTGGACCTGGCAGCTGTACCTGAGTACTATGTGAAGCCAGTGTTCAGGGGTGGGGCCAGGCTTTGCCCGTCACTCTCATATGGGCATCCCTTGAGCTAGGAAAACAGTGTGCCTGTAGCCCACCTGTAACCACCAGGTGAGATGTGCTGCCTCAGGAGACTCCCAGTGCCTGAGAGGCCAGAACCACACGTAGGAAATAAGTTCAGCCATTCTCCATTGGTGAAATGGTCCCCACTCTCAACACCTGAGTGTGTCTAGTTAGCCAAGGCGTGCAGTTTAACCGTTCTTGTTTTACCTAATTTAGTCAATGGGCTCTGGCATTTCTTTGTCTGCTTTGATTTTCGGAGTATCCTCTGGTGCCCAGCAGATTCTTAGCAGAAGCTGTGTTTGGATCTTTCAGCCTTCCGACAAGGACATGTTCAGCCATTCGGCAACCAGCCTGACAACAGATGCACTGGCTAGCAGCGACCAGAACGGGGTGCTCACCAATGGCGACAGTAAGTTCCGCAAAGGAAGCATCTGAGAGGCCAGGCCGAGGCTTTGAGCAGGGTGCTCAGGGCGGTGGTGATGACTCTGCCACAGGGTTCCCAGCACCCGCAGGGCAGCTCTCAACTCTCCCTGACTGCAGTTGAGGGGAGCCTCTACACGCAGCAGGCGTGCCAGGGCCGCACAGACACACACACACACACACACACACACACACACACACACACACGCAGATGACCAGTAGGGAAAGTATTCTAGCCCAGTCATTGTTACTACCAGCCAGAGGTCTCATTTGCATAATGGCTGCTGGGTGCCGGGTACCCTCTTGGAGTGCGCGGTCGTTCCCTCACTGTGCCCACACCCAGGTGGCACCACCCCCAGTTTAAGTGAGAGGGTGCTAGCACAGGGCACCTGGCTTAAATTAGCGCAGTCTAGTGCTGCAGTGGCTAGAGTGACTGGCAACTGCCAGGTCCTGAGTATGAGGTACCTGCAGGACAGCCTGCACCCCGCTGGGGGCTGATGGAGGGTCACCTGCCTGCATCCCTTCCTGGGTTGCTTCTCCCCAATCTTCAGGTCTTTTGCTAGCCTTACTCTTCAGGCGTTAGGACGTGCAGTCTCTTGTCTTGTTTCTCTACCCATCCCAAGGTTGGCTGACTACATGCGGGGGAGGGTGGGGGTGGGGGGGGACACAGCACACTCATGGAGTTGCTGTGTCGTTCAGCATGTGGTCGCCAGAGAGAGTCTGTAGCTTGAAGCAGGGAGCCCAGTTCTAAGGCAGACACTTAGTCTAGGGCAGCAGGTCTCACACAGGGTACACTGACTGGCAGGTGTAGTTGCAATGATCTCTTCCTGCCTTGCGGTCACCGAGGCAAGGAGGGGACCTCAGGGGTCATCAGCAATGGCCCCCAAGGCTGCAGGCGCCAGTGTCCCTGTGTTCTGAGACCAGATAGCTAGAGCCCCAGCAGGAGCCACTCCTGCAGGAGAAGCTGGAACTCTCAGGCTGGCTGCTAAACCCTGAGGCTAAGGATGCGTTAGTTTGTTTCTTTTTCTTTTCCTCTCCCTAACAGGTGACTGGTCTACTCTTCTAGTATTTTGCTCCCGCTTACCCTCACTCCCCTGCCTCCACACATCCTGCTAACCCCTTCCTCTCCCCAGATGCCCCCTCTGCCAAGGTTGGCTCGCTCGGGTGGTGGTTGTTCTCTGAGGGGAGGGGTGCTGGGCACCGTGAGCAGCTCCCAGCTGACACGCTGCCTCTAATTTCTGTCTGCTGTACAGCGAGATCCAGTTCCTAAGGAACTTGTGTTGATGTAAGCACCCTAAGATCAAATTCCACTCTCATGGGCGACCAGTCCCTGGCACCTAGCCAACACTCACAGCCATACACGACTGACTGTCAGGTGTCATGGTCACCACTTTAGAGGCAATCCAAGGATGTCCTGGCTGGACTCCGTCTAAGAGGAGGCAAGGATGTGAGGCCGAGGTGATGTGGAAAGAGGGCACAGAGTTTCCGGGCCCTTCTGATGCTGGCCTAAGGGTCCATCATGGAGTCTTAGCGTCTGTTATGTCTGCCAGATGAAAGCGACAGGTGAGCTGGGGTGGCCATGGGAAGAGGCTGCTCCCCTCATCTAGGCAGGGACCAATTCCAGTCAGGGGAAGAGACGACACTCATGCCCCAAGTTGTTAGGGTCTTGTAGTCTGGTCCCAGGGGTTTCAATTTTGTATGCTACATGGGTATACTACCCATGTGTGAGGCAAGCCCTCTGCCACTGAGTTACTGCCACAGCCCACCCTTTGCCAGCCTGGTCTTGAATTCAGCCTTCCTGCCTCAGCCTCTGTAAGCAGCCCCACCCTCTTTGAGGCACGTTCACCTGTGCCTGGCAAACCTTCTGCCTATGTGGGTTTCAGCAGGAGTCATACGTAATGAAGTCAAAGCATAGCCCACATCATTTACTCAATTTTGTACTGGGAATGCCAGCGTGAATGGGTTCCCTTTCAATGTAATGGAAATAAGAAGGTGCATTGGCACTGAAGTCTGCAGCTGGGCATCAGGTAAAACCAGGTTTGTAGTGGTGACATCGTGGACACTGGTTATCAGGGGCAGCTTCTTCTGCCCGCTGTTCACTCACACCCTTTCCCCTTCAGTTCTTTCAGAAGACAGCACGCTGACCTGCATGCAGCATTATGAGGAAGTCCAGACCTCAGCTTCAGATCTGCTGGACTCCCAGGACAGCACAGGAAAGGCCAAGTGCCACCAGAGCCGGGAGCTGCCCAGGATCCCGCCCGAGAACGCTGTGGACGAGATACTCACAGCCAGGGCTGCAGACACGGAACTGGGGCCGGGAGTGGAGGGGCCCTACGAGGTGCTCAAGGATAGCTCCTCCCAGGAGAACATGGTGGAGGACTGCCTGTATGAAACAGTGAAGGAGATCAAGGAAGTGGCAGACAAAGGCCAGGGTGGCAAATCCAAGTCCACTTCTGCCTTGAAGGAGCTGCAGGGGGCTCCCGCGGAGGGCAAGGCCGACTTTGCTGAATATGCCTCTGTGGACAGAAACAAAAAGTGCCGCCACAGCACGAACGCAGAGAGCATTCTGGGAACTTGCAGTGACCTGGACGAGGAGAGCCCGCCTCCTGTCCCAGTTAAACTTCTGGATGAGAATGCCAACCTTCCACAGAAGGGAGAGGGACAGGCAGAAGAGCAAGCTGCGGAAGGACCCAGTGGACACAGCAAGGTGGGCTTGGGTCATGATGAGCTACCGCTCTGAGAAATATATATGTTTATATATGAATACTAGTGTCAGCTGGGCTTGATTTTCACCCTCTGAGCCTTACTGAAAGGTTTATGTTTATAAAACCTTTCTCAGCATCTCATTTAGGTAGTTTCAAGATTTTATATTATATATCTAATTAGACTGATATTGCTGCCTTCATTTTGAAGACTAGGAACTAAATAGGCAAGATTCTTTACCAGACAACTTCCCTCATCTCTGCCTCAGGCAGCCTGGTAACCTTGAGCCTTTGAGGAGAGTCCCACCACTCAGCGCAGAGCGGTCTTTACAGGGACCTGGATGTGCAGGATCCCTGCTTGCAACTTACTGTGTATATTTCCCTGTACACCAGCTAACAGGTCTTATTTTTCACAAGTTCCTAAACAACATTTTTAAGTAATTTCTAAGATGTTAGTCAGCAGAGATCTAAACTGCATCAATAGTCCACCAGAGTCTTAGACGTGTCTTACAGAGTCTGAGCCACAGTGAGCCTCTCACCTGGATACCGGCCAGATTAACTCCTCACAGAGCAACTCCTCACAGAGTAACTCCTCACAGACTATTTCCTCACAGACTAACTCCTCACAGACTAACTCCTCACAGATTAACTCCTCACAGAGCAACTCCTCACAGAGCAACTCCTCACAGAGTAACTCCTCACAGAGTAACTCCTCACAGAGAGTAACTCCTCACAGAG
>NC_034593.1:5766143-5775909 GCF_900095145.1 Mus pahari | reverse complement strand
AGAGTAACTCCTCACAGAGAGTAACTCCTCACAGAGAGTAACTCCTCACAGATTAACTAAGCCTGCACTGCTTCAGTCTGCTAATATCAGACTTCTAGTATCTCCCAGCCGTAGCTTCCTCTCAGGCCTTTGCAGGGAGGACCAGCAGAGGCAGTGGTAGCATTGCTGATGGTCAGCCCTCCTGTGACTGCACTGGTTGTATTATGATGTCATTCTTTGCACTATTCTGAGTGAGTTTGTTTCAACATTTTACATTATCTGTGAAATCAGCTGTTGCAAACACCATAAAAGTATCTGTAAGCATTCCCATGAAGTGCAGTAGTTTCTACCCTTCATATAACCAAAGACAGATGAAGCCAATATGAAGTCTGCACTGCCTAAACTAGCTAAAGCTTTTTATTGGCAAACATTTGGAAGATAAAAAAGTTAGTTGTTAGTAAGCAGTTCTCCAGGTTTCGCATTAAAAACTGGAAACACACATCTAAATTATCTCTTCACATTATAAAAGCAAGGAATCTTCTTCCATGGAAACAATCCCAATTTTATTTGAATTAAGAATTTCAAATGTTTAAATGTTTATCAAAACAAAAGATTTTATTGAGCATCTACTGCATGCCATAGGGCCTTCTAGCTGTTGATTAATACACCAGTGAACAAGCATAAATTAATGAAAACCCCAGGTCATGTGGAACTTCTACTTCAAGCTATCCTACAGTTTAAAGGGAAAAACTAAAATAAAGATTAGGAGTAAGCGGGGGTGGGGTACACTTTGGACAGAGTTGTCAGCTTCTGTCTGCGTGTGACGCTAATCCTCAGCAGAGTTATGGTGCAACTAAGAAAGCTGTTCATGTACTTTTAGGGACATTGTACAGCTTGACCACTTGGGAGCCCCTAAGTTATAGCGGTGGCTGGTATACAGACGGAGGACTGGGGTAGGGAATAACAATGGACAACGATAAGAGCAGTTTGCAGACAGGTGCCTGGATATGAACTTAGAGAGCCTAGGCTCCTAGTCAGGACAGAGGCAGTAGAAGTGATGAGAAGAGCTAGCTATAGCCAAGAGCTCAGCTGGGGGTCATGTACCAAGGGCTGGCACAGCTGGTGGGCACAGGAAACCAGCAGGAATCCAGCTGGAGTATCACAGGCAAGCCTCTGTGTATGTGACATGCTAACATGCTAACATGCCATTAGAGAGCAGGACTGGTCCCAGTGTTGACATAGCTCAGGGCAGCTGCAGAATGCTGGTCTAAAAGGGAAGGCTGGGGCTAGATTCATATGGTTTAGAACCAGTAGCAGAAATGTGGTATTTAAACATATAGGGTTAGATGAGTGTCTATTAGGGCCAGAAGAGCCCCAGGAACAGGGCTCTGGGGACGGGGGAATAGCAGGAGAGACCAAAATAGGGACAAAAACCAGGAAAGGGAGCATGGTTGCTGAAGACCAGGTAAAGGAAGTGTGGGGAGAAAGGGCTGACCTCAGGTCACACAGGACACGCCATCATATTGATGTGGCCATCTTGAGGGACCACGATAAAGAGCTCCTCAGACTTGTGAAGGTGGAAACTCAGCTGGAATGGCTGCAAAGGCAATGTGAAGAGAGTTACCTGAGGCTTTACTGTACCACAGTGAGAAGAGGACAGAGCTAAACGTTCAGTTGAGCTTGTTTGAGCGCAGGGCATGGCAAGAAGTTCGTTTGTGGTAACCAAGAAGGGACTGAAGGACACTGGGGACAGGGTAGAGTCCAGAGAAATGTATTTGCCTCTTTAAGTTTTCTCAGAGAATTCAGAAACAAGGCTATGAGCCTGTGTGCAGCAAGTAGATGGGCTGGGGAGGAAACGCAGAAGTATGCCTTAGAGAAGTGGTCTGAGACAGCGAGCCTCTCTCAGGGCCCACAGACAGCAGAAGAGGAAAGGAAGGGGGAAAGGAAGAAACAGCTGCATCACGATTAAGTGTTGAAATTAAAGAGAGGAGATGAATAAGGACGTGGTGAGGACAGAGAGGGACAAAGAGGAAGTTAAGGCCTGGGGCAGTGAAGGACTCTGGGAGACAGAGAAGCATCTGCCAGTGTGGGAGAGAGATGGTTTGCATGGGTACAGTTGGTGGAATCAAGAATTAAGGTCATAAATATGTTAGAGACAGTTAATCAACCAGGGTCCAAATCACTGAAGAACCAGGAGCCAAACTCACCAAGAAACAGGTCAAGGGGAGACTGTGAGCTGGGGGTCCTTCCTGGTGGTGCCGCAGGCTGTTAGATATAAATGCTGGCATGCCATGCAGAACTGCAGATCTGCCCTTCCTTGGCGACTAACATATCAGAAGACCTCTGTGCACCGTGAAGCCACCAGGTAGCCACGGGCAGCCACAGTCATGGGACGCTGATGCAGGAGACACATAGCTGCCTGTATCCTGTAGAGATCATGTGAAAGCACTTGAATAGACGTGGACATAAGTGCTAGGCTAACTGTCGGCTTCAGACTGTATTACTTTGGTTGATTGATTGGATTTTTTTTGACAGAGATTTAGTTCCTTGTCGTACAAGTCTCGGGAAGAAGACCCGACTCTTACAGAAGAGGAGGTAAATTTCAATTCTTTTCAAATAACCAGAAATGTCTGTTAGAAATGTAGATCTTGGGGGCTGGGGAGGTAGTTTAGCAGTTAAGGATATGTGCTGCACCTGCACAGGGGTTGAGTGGCTAGAACCGGTCTGACCAGCTCCAGGGGAATCCATCCAGTGCTTCCGCAGTCCACAGGCGTCTGCACTCACGTGCACATGCAACTTTAAAATAAAAGTTAAAAAATGGAAGCTAAGTCTGTAATCCCAGTTGTCATAAATCCAATCTAGTAGCAAGCAATGACCCTGTCATGTGGGAAGTAGAAGCAGGAGGATCAAGAGTTTAAGGCCAGCCAGGCGTGGTGGTGCATGCCTTTAATCCCAGCACTTGGGAGGCAGAGACAGGTGAATTTCTGAGTTCAAGGCCAGCCTGGTCTACAGAGTGAGTTCCAGGACAGCCAGGGCTACACAGAGAAACCCTGTCTCAAAAAACCAAAAAAAAGAGAGAGAGAGAGAGAGAGAGAGAGAGAGAAGGGGGGGGGCATGACAAGCCCTCAGACCTGTGTGTGGATGTCAAGCTAAGATGGTTGCCCATGCTGGGAAGGTATATGATAGATGGTAAAGCCCAGAAACTTAGAATACCCAAGATACATTATGCAAAACACAAGAAAACCAAGAAGGATGACCATTGTGTGGATACTTCATTCCTCCTTAGAATAAGGAACAAAATACTCATGAAAGGATATAGGTACAGAGACAAAATTTAGAGCTAAGATGAAAGGATGGACTATCCAGAGACTACCCCATTCGGGAATCCATCCCATCATCAGCCACCAAACCAAGATACTAATGCTCATGCCAGCAAGATTCTGCTGAAGGGACCCTGATATTGAGACCTCTTGTGAGGCTATGCCAGTGCCTGGCAAACACAGAAGTGGATGCTCACAGCCAGCTATTGGATGCAACACAGGGTCCCCAATGGAGGAGCTAGAGAAAGTACCCAAGGAGCTGAAGGGGGCTGCAACCCTGTAGGTGGAACAACAATATGAACTAACCAGTACCCCCTGAGCTTGTGTCTCTAGCTGCATATGTAGCAGAAGATGGCCTAATCAGCCATCACTGGGAATAGAGGCCCCTTGGTCTTGCAAACTTTATATGACCCAGCACATGGGAAGGCCTAGGCCAAGTAGTGGGAGTGGGTGGGTAGGGGAGCAGGGGCAGGGGTGGGGAGTGGTATAGGGAACTTTCGGGATAGCATCTGAAATGTAAATAAAAAAAATAAAAAAAAAAAAAAAAAAAAGAATGGCAGGCTGTGCAAGGAAGCAGGAGGAAAAACTAGAGTAGGAAAAGGAGAAGGACTTGTAGTTAGCAGCCGGGCGGCCGCCATAGAAGAAAATCAGCAGTAGGACGGAAAATTCCAACTCTCAGAGGAATGCTGGATACTGGTCACCTCAGAAAAGATGGACCCAGATAAGGCTAACGTCACTTGGGGCAGCCAGTGAGAACAGATGAGGAGTGTCCAAGAAGAGCTGGAGTAAAAGTTTAGGAGACTTTTAGTGATGCCTTCTAAATGCTGAAGCCGTGGTTAGGACATGCAGCGTGCTAGCTTCAGACACAGTAGCAGACAGCTTCCCTGCTCTTGCTGCACACGGCTGGAGTGGAAGGCCCCGTGTGGGCCTGTGGGCCTGTGGAGCCCCACACACATAGCAGGAGCGGTGCCTTGTACAGAGAACAGTGCAGTGCAGGAAGATGAAGCATCCCGGGGTTCAAGACCTAATTCCCTGCATCTCCTGTTCTCAGGGATGGGGACTTTCATCTTCCTATTTCCCTGACCGCGTAGGGCAAGACCTGGGAGTCATCGGTGAGGCCTCTGTTACCTCACTGTGCCAGGGACAGCCAATCGCGGAGGCCCTTCAAAAGTCTCCCAACCTCTACTCTCTCGCTTGCATCTCTGGAGCACCCTCACCCTCCTCTGGGACTCCTTGACCTCCCACCAATAGTGTTCTCCAGCCACAGAGCTACATCTGGTCCCAGGAGAACGCCACGAAACTGGGTTTATAGAGAGTGAATCAAATACGTCTCATCTGCAGAAGGGAAGACATTGTTTAATTGTTCTCTAGTGACATACAACTCTTACAGGGGCAGGCTTGTCACCAAGGGGAGGGGGAGTCCCAGCTTGCAGGTGGCTTGTTCATGTCTCTCTGTTCCCTAGATCTCGGCAATGTATTCCTCAGTGTATAAGCCCGGACAGTCGGCACACAAACCTGGGCCGTCTAGGAAAGGGCCGGAATCTGCCTGCCACTCCATGAAGGGCCTCCCTCAGAGGTCATCGTCTTCCTGTAATGACCTCTACGCCACTGTGAAAGACTTCGAGAAAACTCCCACCAGGATCAGCACACTGCCCCCCGCACAGAGACCCAGTGAGGAGCCAGAGCCTGACTATGAAGCCATACATACTCTAAACAGAGAGGACGAGAAGGTCCCTCTGGAGACCAATGGCCACCTTGTCCCCAAGGAGAATGACTACGAGAGCATCGGGGACTTGCAGCAATGCAGAGACATCACCAGGCTTTAGCAACTCAAAGAGGCCTTGATCAACAGCCCTGCTTTGGAGAGGAGGTGACTGCAGTGTCATGCTGCTTTGCTGAACTGAAATCTTCAAGTGCGGGCTCACAGCTGTCTCCCAGTTTCCAAAACAGTGAGGTACGACCTGCCTGCCAGGGCAGCCACTCTCCAGTGCTCCCAAGAAACCCCTGGGACCCCTTACCTTCACATTCCACAGAGGAAGGCCAGCTGTGGGTGGTGGCGGGGAAGCCCCACCCACCAATGCCAAAATTCCACCTGCCTGCTGAAGAAGAGCCAGGTTTCCGCCCTCGCTCTCTTTTCCTCTGCTCCTCGTGCTAAAACACTGGCACTTCGCCCCTGGAGACCTCCCATGTGTGCTTCATCCCAAGGACGGTCTCCCACTGGCCTTCAGCTAAATGTTAGCGTGGAGAGAAACTGGTTGCCCTTAACCCACCCTCTTCCCAGACCTGCTTCTTAGTCCCTGGGACTCTGGATGTGCAGGCTGTGAGGTGTGGGCTGGGCTGTCCCTGGGGTCTCTGGGGCTGTGGGGTATGGGCTGGGCTGTCCCTGGGGTCTCTGGGGCTGTGAGGTGTGGGCTGGGCTGTCCCCGGAGTCTCTGGGGTTCTTGCTTCTCATTGGACATTGCATCTTCAGTTTTCACAGGTACATGAAGTCAGTTGAGACATTTTTAATGTTTTATGTGGAAAACCTTCCCGGCAGTGTTTAAATTTTCAAAGCTGCTGTGGTACTTGTGTAGCTGTTCACACCCAGTGCACTTTCTTCCAAGCAGAGCCTTAATGTTCCTGTGAGGATGGCGGCCATGGTGTCTGTCCCCAAAGGGCTGTGGACATAAATGTGTTGCCAGTGGTCTTTGCTGCCCACACATGTGACTTTCCTATAATCTGATGGTACTCTGAGTAAAATGTAAGCATTTATTTTATTATATAAATTTATAAGATGTTTTTTGTTTAATGCCTAATTTCTAGGAAGTGCCAGAAAATATATATTAACTATTTGGATTTTATGTACAATGATTTATACTCTCATTTTAAAAAAGATACCATAAAGCACATAAGCTAGATAATTATAAGCAGTTTTTATTCTTTTCTCTAGTAAGTAATGTAATATTGAGGATTTGTTAAGGCTCAACTTCTCAGACAGTACTGGGAGTTCTAGATCCAAACACTGAGACACTGATGGCAAAATGCAATGGACATGAATAAATAACTGTCACTGCTGAGACACTCGGTGTTATAAAAAAACAAAATCTGACTTGGGAATCCTGAAAGTACCAGACTTTCACTGATGTCTAGCGAATCCTCTAAGGACACCAGTGGTGGTGCCCCTGTCCAGTATCTGCCGATGCAAATTGCCCGGTTGTTCATCGCTTCACAGACATCAGTGGCTGAAGCAGCTCACATTGAAAGTTCAATCATCTCTCTAGATCTTCCCAGGCCAGCATTGGAAATTGTGTTCACTTTTCATTTTAAAAGGAGTCTAGCTGAAGTGCAGGACACAGATAAAGAGACAACCCATTACTTCCTACTGCCATGTGGTGTGGCATCTTCTAATGACTTAAGAACCATGCCATTTTCCTTCCCTGTGACAAAGAGCATGCCTGGGAAGGTGACGTGAGCAGTTCTGTGGCCTGTCTTTCCATCCGTGTGCTCACCAACTGGTTGTGGATCACACCTGTGGAGCTGCAAACTCTCTTTGATGTTGTTGGCATTAGCCTAGTTATCCATGAAGATGGCGGGCGCATGGATAAGCATCGCCTCTGCTGGCCTCGCCACAAAGGTGGGATACCAGAGGGACCTGGGAGCACAAGGGTCCCCTCATCACATGACAGTCCACATGCCACAGGGCACTCCTGCTGCCACCATGCAATTCCTTACAGGCATCGTATAGCTCAGGAGTTTGATTATGTTTTATAAAAAGTCTTAGCAGGGAAGCTGGTATGATCTCTAAAGTATAAAACTCATTTTTTTCTATTACTGCACGCTTTATTATTCATATACCATCCAGAGACATAAAACCCAACAGCCCCCTGCCCCAAGAAGGATGTTGAAAAACATTAACAATAAGGAGCCTGTGCCAGAGAGTCAGGGATCCTGTGACACACCGTCTCTGCTTTGGTACCCAGAAGAGAGTGTGAGAGAAATCCTGTGACATGCCATCTCTGCTTTGGTGCCCAGAAGAGAATGTGAGATTCTTCGAGGCTTCCAGGGCTTCGGGGAGTCCAGAGTCATTTTGAGGGGACTCCTTGGGGTTCTGCCTGGTAGTCCCTCTTGATGCAGATTCCAATTCTTGTGGGCCTTAGACAACTGCTTGAGCTTCATCTCACGCCTCTTCTTGAAGAAAGAGTATCTTATGTCTCCTTTTGTTAGTTTGAGTTTGTCAGCCATGGCCTCCAGAGTCCTGTCCTTAGTCTTTCTCAAAGTGCTTTTTTAGTTCCTGGGACTGCTCACAGGTGACCCCAGAGTGTTCATCCCGTCGGACAGACCCAGAGTTGTCTCCATCTCAGTTACTTCTTTCTCTGTTGCAGCTCACTTGAGTTCTGTTCTTCAGGTTTGCATAAAGCTCTTTCTTCAGAGATAAGCTCATTATAAATGATCATGTCATCTTGAAATCCTGTTGTCCAAATGCCCCAGAGTTTCCAAATGTGGTATGTAACATAGTCATGAAACGTGTGCTGACATTCCTCTCCTGGTCTCAGAGGTCACAGTACTAAGAGTAAGTGTGACGTGCGATCTCACAGGGTTCTATACGAGGAACCTGGAGGCCCTCTCTCCAACATAAATTCCAAAGGAATAAGCACTTGCTTGTGACTATACAGATTTTAGCCAAGTAAAAGAGCAAAAGCTCACAGCAAAACAGAAGCCTGGACAATCAAGCCAAAGACGCCAGCACACCAGGAACAACGTGGTAACCATGTACCTGACCCTCAACCGAGCAAAGCACCCCTCACCGGTTACTCTCTTACTTGGCTAAAATCCGTGTTCCTGTCTTTGAGCTGGATGGAGCCTGTAGTTTGGTTTAAAGTCTAAATGTTACAGAGTTTAAATGTGTGAGAAATCATCAAAAGGAGGCTGAACTGTACACATAAACACCTCTGGATCTACAGCAGGCTGGACTGTACACTTAAACATCACCGCTGAGTAGACAGCAGTGACTATAGACTCACCATAGACTATCTTATGTGAAATGTTTCCAAAATTCTAAAAGAAAGTCATTTTTATAAATGTGTTGGCTGCATATTTTTGACTTGTCCTTATCTAAATCACGTCACTAAGTCTGCAAAACTTCTAAATAATACCAATATTCTTTGTGGGAAAAGGGTTATTTTGGGTCTTTTATTATTTTTACATTATACCTCTGAATATTTATGTTTTACTGTTCTTCAGGTTCTTTTATTTAACTAAAAGATGTTTGTTTGGATTTTTACTCTCAGATGAAATTGGAAGTGTAATTGCTTAAAAGACAGTATAAAGATCATTCCATTTACTCTTCAGGTATCCAAACACAGACTTCCCCTTGGATTGGCACTGCTATTCTGTAGGACTGGTTTGGTTTGGTTTGGTTTGGTTTGGTTTGGTTTGGTTTGGTTTGGTTTGGTTTGGTTTGAAGATCTAGGAACTGGACACGGCAGCCCATGCCTGTTATCCTATAATGAGGGAGAGTGGGAAAGACGGAAGGTCTTGCATTCAAGGCCAACCTGGGCTACAAGGCCAGACTCTATTCTAAACAAAATGTTCTGGTTATCTCAAATCACCCTGTATGTGTTATAAAGGTTGGTGAGTGTCCCTCCTCAGACTTCTATGTTAAACTGGCACCTGTTCAATAATGCTGTTGTATTTACATGCCTTGTGATTTGTGGGGGAGTTTGAAATACAGGCAGATAAATACACTGTTACAAGTAGAGGCTGTAGTTCTCATTCCAGCAAGTTCCCTCATACAGATGGTTGGTTGTGACATGACCCTACGGTTCCCAGCCACTTTGAAGGTACTCCTTGTATCCAAGTAGGGTACAAAGTAGTTCAAGACACAAAGCAGTTACTAATTATCTCTGCTGATATTTGTAGCTATCTGATCATAAAAGAGTAAAGAGGTTTTTTTTCAATGTGAAAATACTTAAACCTTGGCTTTCTATGTTCAAACATATTCACACTAGCCTCAGGCGGTTCTTCCCCGACTCTGATGCCCTTCCAGAGGCGGAAGGACTAGGGTGTGAAGTCAGTGTTTCCTTCCCCCTCACTTTGCCTACTCCTGCACAGATGGCCTACTGCCCCTTCATCCATTTGCCATGGACCTCATCCCCATCATGAGTGTCTATACAACTGTCACCTCTGTGCCATATCTACAGGAGGTCCAGATTCTCTTCCAGTACCGCTCACCAGCCCAGGTGGAACCACTGACTGTGAGTCTGGAGTGGCCACCGCCCATTCTCTGCATCTCAAGCTCCAAGAGAAGGTCGAACACTAACCTGCAAGCCAAGGCTGGTGACTTTGACCATTCCTAATGCATTTCCATGAGTTTTCCATGTAAACCTGGTCGGTTCCCCTTTACTCTGTAATGTTTGGCTGGTGCTCTTGTTCGTTCTCTCTCTCTCTCTCTCTCTCTCTCTCTCTCTCTCTCTCTCTCTCTCTCTCTC
>NC_034593.1:5754035-5765557 GCF_900095145.1 Mus pahari | reverse complement strand
AAAAAAAAAAAAAAAAAAAAAAAAAAGTATCAAATACACAGTTAACTCTGAAGGAAGACAAAAAAAGCAAAAGCAAAATTTGAACTAAGTGTTGTGATTAGCTCCTGGCTGTCCCCACTTCCCACCTGCCACTTAAGGTCCTGTTTCTCAACCTTCCCAATGCTGTTACAGTTGTGGTGACCCCCCCCCCAAACCATTAAATGTTTTGTTGCTACTTCATAACTGTAATTTTGCTACTGTTATGAATCATAATGTAAATGTCTGATCTGCAGGATAGAGAACCCCGAAGGGGTTTTAACCCACAGGTTGAGAACCAGTCTTAACATGTACAACAGTAAATGTATAAAGGAAGACTATTAACTCAAAGGTTTAACTTTTTATTTAGATATTTTCTTTGTAACACAAGAGTAAGCCAAGTTTGTGGAAAATTTAGTGTGGTCATTAAAGCTGTAATCTGTAAGCCAGAAAAAGTAGCCCCTCCCAGTATATATTTTCTAAAGACTTTGAACTGTTTCCGCTAGGATGATCAACTCCTGGAATAAAAGAGCAAAACTCCCATATCCTTTCCAGCAGAGCACATATCTGTCTGCCACTGTCCCAGGTGTCTGTTCTTGTCATAGTGTTTCAATAATTTGTACTGGTGAGGGGGGGAGCACATTTTAAATCTTCTTGGAAAAGTGAATTAATGTGTTAAATTAAATTGTCTAGTTTTGACTAAAGAGAGTGATTCGTTTTGGAGACAAGAGCATAGGGCTATGGTCCCTGTTCCACCATCAAGTTTACTGTGTGACCTCGAGCAAACGATTGAAGTTCTCTGTGCCTCAGTTTCTCCATATTACAGGATGGGGATAATGATTACCAACCATTGCCTACCTCATAGGGATATTTTGGGAACAAGTCAGATAATGTAAGACAAAGGCTTTGATCTCCTTAAAAGGTGCTATATAAATTGCGGTTGCATTGTTAACGATCCAGCATTGTGTTTAGGATTAGATGATAGCAATACTTTTTGTCACGTTTCAGTCAAGGCATTATTTCTGCTCTTCTGTGGCCAGATCACAAATTTTCATTCAGTAATGGTACTTCAGGAACTGACACGAGTGTTTGTTTTCTGTCTCTAATGCTAATATGTCAACTCTGAACAGTCATAAAAGGGTGGAGTTTAACTTGTGGTGGCTTCTAGTTCAAATGGAACGAATCTTATTCAAGCTGTATATTAAAAGTATAATTACTTGTAAATAGCAGGTACACTGTAATTAAAGACACTTATTAACTTGTCTTTGTTCTTTTTAAATTGTAATAAAGGTCAGTTTTATATAAAAGTTTGTTAAAATTTGTTTGATATTTGGAAAGATCAGAAATGGTTCATTTCTGTGCTTCCACACAGAAGGATGCTCAGA
Source organism: Mus pahari (assembly GCF_900095145.1). NCBI lineage: Eukaryota > Metazoa > Chordata > Mammalia > Rodentia > Muridae > Mus > Mus pahari. The sequence continues at coordinate 5,764,157 of NC_034593.1, read as the reverse complement.
TCAAGTGCCCCCATAGCAACAGTGCCTGAGGACCAGACCAATGAGGGCTATGGCTGGAGCCAGATTTCTGAAGGAAGAGCATCAGTGCCCGAGTCCTGCTCCAGGTGCCCTGTCTGTGATGCTGGAGATTGGAGTACCAGCTACTGAGAAGCTGGTCTCCACAGGAGCCTGAGCAACTCAGACCAGTGTTACCCATCTTCCCAGGCAGGCCTAGAAATGTCTGCTCCAGGCCAAGAGGAAAGTCATCTTGTCTGGGATGGGAGGCTGAGAGGCCGGGGCTTCACTCGGTGTGTAGCCTTGAGTGCTTGACTATCCTTTCCTGAGGGCCAGAAGGTGAACTGGGGAGGTTTCCTCAGCCCTGGAAGTCCAGGCTCATTCTGCCTGTGTAAAAGCTCAGAGCTAGGGAACACTTGTTTGAATTCTTAAATCCCAAAACACACCTAGACCACCCAGGGAGCTGGCGTCTGTCACAGCTCAGCAATTTGGTCTGTGTCCTGTCTCCCAGGGAACAGAGCAGCCTGTAGGTCCACTAGAAGTCCCGTGCCAATCCCCACACAGAGCAGACATTTATCAAAGGAAAAGAGAAGTCTGGCATCTAATTAAAGTCAATGGAAAACATTCCACTAATACTGATATATATATATATATCAGTATATATATATATATCATATATATATATATATATTTCACTGGTATATGTAATATATGCACACGTGATCAGCTCTGATTCTGTGTGTTTATGCAGACCTCAGTGTGCATGAGGACTATAAATCAGAATCTTGAGACTGGACTTCAGATTGTGTGGCACCAACTGTGGATTTGACATCTCATCTGTCCCTAAGACTCCTCCATCTGTATGTCCCAATGTCATCTCATTAGTTCATTTGGGAACAGAATCCTCTCACAGCTGTCCCATTTGCCCTTTGGAAACATTTTGGGTTGAAGTATAGAGAACTACTATAACATAAACTGATTCAAATGCTGCTAAATAGATGTTTAACCTGGCTCCCATGCCCCCACGTTCCCATCCCCACAGCTCACTGAGCCTGGCTTGGACTGCTGGCTATGGAGCCTCAGGATTTTGTACTTGGGATGTTTCTCTCCCAAAAGCTGCTTGCTAACCATCAGTCTCTGAGGAAATGGCAGGGGACCAAGACAGAGATGTCCTCCAAATCACACCAGCCCAAAAAGTGCCAGCGAAGTAGGGATGGCAGAGCAGCTGCCATGGAAACAAACAGTCTAGCCACCTGACAGCGCAGGCAACAGAGATGTGATCCAAACAGAAAGCTTTTCTATACTCAGATGAAAAGGGAAAAAAAGAAATAATCGTTGTAATATCAAAGTGAGGGGGCAACAGAAACCACAGGAAAGACACGTAACTGTATGTCTATTCTACAGGGTCCAAGTGCAGGCTAGTGAGTCAATGGACCGCGTATTCTCACAGCCTTCGAACCCACTTTTTTTTTTTTTTTTTTTTTTAAACATTTCTTTTATTTATTTATTTATTTATTTATTTATTTATTTATTTATTTATTATTTGTAAGTACACTGTAGTTGTCTTCATACACTCCAGAATCAGATCTTGTTACGGATGGTTGTGAGCCACCATGTGGTTGCTGGGATTTGAACTCCGGAACTTCGGAAGAGCAGTCGGGTGCTCTTACCCACTGAGCCATCTCACCAGCCCTCGAACCCACTTTTGAATGTTTGGCACACATGGTATCTCATCCCCACGGTAGATAACAGTCTCAGAAGACCTCTGTGAGTAGGTTAAAGCTCATGTGAGAGCGCACAGAGAGCCAGCAGAGCAAGCCAGGGGTGGAGCAGAGTCAATGCCAGGGCTCCACACTAGGCCCTCTGTGACTCCAACAACAGCCAGTGGCCTTCCTGCCAGGTCCCCTGATGTCTCCCTCTCTGGTCCAGCCCCATCCTATGAATGCTTCAGACAGCCTTCCACAGGGTCACCAGAGTTACCTTCCAAGAAGCAAACCTGCGGATGTCAGGAGAAAGAGGACAGACTTACTCAATGAGGCCAATGTACCCTACTGTTCTCCAGGTGTGGTTCCAGACACTGAGGCCACAGTGCCACCAGAGGTGGCCTCTGGATGTTGATACAGTACATGTTAAGCAAAGGAAGTAGACTCTGATACTAAATAAGAGTGGCAGACACAGTCTACCCATAGTCTACCCATAGTCTACCCATAGTCTACCCATAGTCTACCCATAGTCTACCCATAGTCTACCCATAGTCATTTTTTAAGGAAAAATATCAAAAATGTACCTTTCTGCATTGGCAAGTAAAATCTGGATGCAGACAGAAGACAGTTCTGTTTGACGCTGCTCATGTTCCTACGCATCATTGAATGATGCTGAGTAAATAAAGAATGATTTGTCCAGATCCTAAGTGAGATACACAAAGCTGGAGAATGAGGGGGAACAGGAAGAAGAAAGGGGGCTTTTCCCGTTGGATGGGGGGGGAGGCTCATGAGTCAGTGGAACTCATATTACAGGCCTCAAATTACACGTCACAGCTCTGTAAACAGAAGAAAAAATCTGAAAGAAAAGAAGATAGAAATACAAAGGCGCCTAGGAGGAAGAGACTGGCGTGTATGGGGTCTCAAAGGAACTAGATGATAGTGTGTAAAAAGAAAAATCTAGAAGGTAGCAGAGATCAGCACCATGATGAGAAGAAACTGGAGGGAGTCACCTTGTGTCTCTGGAAACATGCTGTGGGAAGATTTACATCAGGTCTACAACATTTGTTTTTCAATGCAAAAAATAACATAAATTGGATTTGCAACTGGCACTATAAATGAAAACAAATTCCAGCAGTGATGGCAGGGACTGGGGTGATAACTCAGCCAGCAAAGTGCTTACCCAATCCCAAGCTCTAGGACCTCAGTCTGATTGCTGAACACAGAATTTCTGAAGGAGGAAGAAAACTAGTTAAGGTAACACACACACACACACACACAAGCAGCACCAGTGGAGAGGAGACAGCTCTCAGGGTGTCGGTGTACCTTACTGGGAGGCTTCCAGGCGAGCAAGAAATATTATCTCAGAAAAAGGGGTAACTCTGCATAAGGAATAACACCTGAGATTAACATGTCTTAATGACTGCAGTGGTTTAACAAGAATGGCCACTGTATCTGTAGGCTCCTGTGTTTGAATGCTTGCTCATCAGCAGCACTGCTTGAGAAGGAATAGGGGGTGTGGCCTGTTGGAGGATGTCTGTCACTGGAGGTGGGCTTTGAGGTTTCAAAAGCCAAGCCAAGCCCAGCGTCTTAGTCTCCCTGCTGCCCATAGATCCTGCTGAATTTACCAGGTATGAGCCACCATGCCTGGTTTGTTTGATCTTTGGGATTCTCTCTCTCTCTCACTCTCTCTCTCTGTCTCTCTCTCTGTGTATGTGTGTGTGTGTGTGTGTGTGTGTGTGTGTGTGTGTGTGTGTGTGTGTGTGTATACCATGACCAAAGCAACTCTTATAACGGAAGCCATTTCACTGTGGCTGGCTTATAGTTCGGAGGCTTAGTCCATTCTTAGGAGGCCAGGGAGCATGGCACCATGCAGGCAGACACGGTGCTGGCAAAGGAGCTGAGAGTTCTACATCTTGATCCACAGGCAGCAGAAGGGAATTGACTTGAGCTTCTGAGACCTCAAACTCCTTAGCCATGAACTTCCTCAGTCAAAGCCACACCACTCCAAGTGATTGGCTTAATACTGACTGGCAGATAGCTGAGGAAGGAAAAGGAAGGTAAGACTTCCAGGCAGATGTGCAGACTGTGGGGAGTGGAATCCGGGCAGGATGGTTCACCAGCATGACGGGGTGGAGGTCAGACACTGAGAGCAAGAGAGAGGTAACGAGGAACAGACGTGGACTAGAATACACGGGGAGTTAGATGAGCTAGCAGGGAGGTAGCTTAAGCTAAGACCTGAGTTATAATAAAAATAAGTCATTGTGTCTTTATTTGGTGGCTGACAGGTCCGAGAAAGTCCTGCAATACTGCCTGTTGTGGCTGGTACCTGTAATCCTCACATCTAAAGGGCTGATGTTGGAGGATTGCAAGTTCAAGACCACTGTGCTACCTGGCAAGTCAAATAAGCATGTACATGTGCAGAAGTAGCCACATTTCTGAGGACAGTGAGGTGTGTTCTGTTCTCTGTCATGCACGCAGCAGGAGCTGGCTATATGGTTGCGGTGAAAGACCCCCATTCCCAGGGAGACCCTCGCTCTAGTCCCAAGATAAGACAACGCCCCAATAACTCGAGAGAAACCATTCTTGATGCAATATGCATGAGGTTTAATCGGGAAAAATCAACATGTTGAGGACAAGCTCATAGGAGATCGACCCCAAGCCGTTTCAATTGAGGGCTTTTAAAGGAACGGGATGGGGATGAGTTACAGCTTTTCTCTGGCGGAGCGGTCCTTGGTAAACATTCCACAGGGGATGGGAAAGTAACATATGGCTCATTTATGTCGGAGGGGTCATAAGCTATCTTTTGATAAACATTCCTGGTGGGGATGCTAAGTGGGGATATTGCTTTACAGCCCATCTGCTACGGAAGAGTTACAAACTTATCTTAGGCAAACATTTTTAGTCCCTTACACAAAGAGGCACCAGCGTGAGTTTAAGATGAGCCAGTTCCAGAGGTCATCAGTAATTCAGGCTGAAGGCGAAAAAACAAAGGACTCTTTGCTGGGCTTTTGTTTCTAGGGGTCTAAGAAACAACTTGAGTTGGGGGTCTTACATCAGCAAATGATAGGTGAGCAGAACACAGTGGACATTTGTGCTAACAGCCTCCCAAGCTGACAGAATGCTGACACTAAGGCAGATCATCGGGCAGGGGCTTCCTGAGCTCCAGTGGACAACATGGGCATTTGCAAGGAAGTGAGGGCACTAGAGACAGGGGAAATGCTAAAGATGATGAAGTAGGCTTGATCTGCCGGTAGGAATAAGAAAGAAAAAAAGATGCAAATTCTAGACATAAATTGGTTTTAGAATAGAAGGGATCCTATGCCTGACACAATGCTGATGATTTGCTTTGGGTTTGTTTGGGGACTGTTTGTTTGTTTAGACATGTGTGGGCTCCTTGGTGGTGGTGTGGTCCAGGAACTGCCTCACAAGCCACAGGAACACCGCTCTCAGTTGGACAGGAATAGTTCATTGAGGATGCCCCAGGACCGTAGTGAAGACTTGGGAGCCGAACTTCCATCCTCTGTCAAGATCCTGTGGAGCTTTTTAACCCTGAAATCCACAAACACCTGGGCCAAGTTATTCCACCCATCAGGATTTAGGGATAGGGGATGTCTTAGGAACATGTCTTTTTTGTACATTTATCCTGTTCCCATTGGTTGGGACAGTCAACTGTGTCAGGGAACTTGCCTAGTCATGTCTTAAATTGCCAACCAGGATGTCAGCTACCTATGTACACGTTTCTTTCTGCCTAGTAGGATGTCAGTTCCCAGGGAGGTCTTAGGAACTTAAACTTTATTCAACCCCTACTAAAAATGGAAGTCTTATTCTAGACAGTTTCTTATATTGATATAGGTGTATCTCACATTCAGGTCTACCTCAGCAGCATCTGCTAAAGGCAAACACCATAAAGGCTCATACACAGGTGCAGGAAGTGCTGCCTGGTGTTGGTTCCGGTCCAAGCTTATTGTGGATAATTATACAAGGCAGTTCTAACTGATTTCTGTTGTGATTGGCTTTGAAGAGCACCAAAGCACAGGGCATCCTCATAACAGCAGGTACTACTGTATATGAGAAAGTTTCACTGTGACATTAGTAACAGCACAACATGGCAGGCTAGACAGCTAACAGTTATCTGGGCCTTAACATTTGACCTAGGCCTTAACAGGTGAGGTTCCCAAAGGCTTAACTTAGTTAACGTCACCTTAGTTCCCCGCCCTCATAACTTCCACAATAACTGTGCTAGATGAAGGAACCTGTAGTTGTTCAAACACAGACTCTCGAAAGATTAGCAGAGAACTGGTAAACAGCTACAAAGAAGTCAGACTGTTCTAGATGCAAACTAGCAAACTATCAGTGCGTAACACCCAAGTTGCATTTTAGGAAGCCAGGTTAAGGACAATGCGGTCTGTGCTATCTCCTTCCACTAGTTAATTACAGGGATGGTTCTGGGGGGGTGGGGTGGGGGGGAACGGTCTGGTCTGCTCTGGTCTGGTCTGGTCTGGTCTGAGACCGTCAGTGTCGTTTTTCCTCCTTCCCTGTGTTTCTGGGGTTTCATTATTTATCATAACTATTGAGGCTAGTGATCTTGAATTGCCCTGGCTCTCTTCCACTTCCTTTCTCTCTCGCATATATAGAAGGATAAAATGAACAGCCGAATGATCCTTGGGAAACGTTAAATATTCATATCCATCGGCGGCGGCAGGTTCCCACTGAGTCCTCCGTGTGCCTGCAGCCAAAGCCATTCCCCCTCTGTTTGGTGTCACATCGTACTGGGTCACACCCCACCCTACGTGCAGAACCATTTCACAGCAGAAGTCACACACGGGATGGAAGCCAAACCAGCGCTCTGCACAGTGAGTATATATTCATTGTTCATAGTTGTCCTCAGCTCTCTGGGAAATGCCAGACCTTTCAAGGAGACTATCTGCCCTGTCCTTGCTAAGGCACACATCTCTTTTCTCTCTTGGCAGCTAGAGGCTTTCTGCTTCTTGTTTACAAACCCAGGGCTATAGGGAACAGAGGAAGCCCAGAATGAAGTTGTAAGTGAGTGTGTATTGTTGACACGGGCGCAGCCAACAAGTACAAGTCCCTAGATTTATGGGAAACTGACAAAGCATTCCCCACACATAAGTCAGGCTTGGAATTGCCAAAGCCATCCTCCTGACCAAATTCTAGTGTTTAACCACAATTGGTCAGTGTGCACAAAAACTAGGACCTTCAGTCTCCTCCTGGAAGTTTCCAACCTGAGGCTGCTTCCTACAGCCACCTCCTGCAGAGACTAGCTAACCCGTCCCTGAGGCTCCATGGGGTAACTGTGGCTCCATCTGAAGTGTTCACAGAACCCTGACACCAGCAGCTTTTCTCTGTATCTCTGTGCCTGTCCTTTCTTCAGTCCTTGTCATGCCTAGTCGACTTTCCAAATCCAGGCCTCGGCACGTTTCTTTTCTCTCTTGAGACAGGGTCTCATGTGTACCAAGCTGGCCTCGAACCCAGTGTAGAACAGGACTGACGGCTTTCAACTTCTGATCCTCCTGCCTATGCTGCAGAGCTAGAATCATAGACGCCACGCACAGCCTGCGGATCAGGAGGGCTTCGTGCTCGCACACTGAGCATGCGTTCACTCTACACTCAGCCACATCTCCAGCCCCACACCCTCCTTTTACGTTACCCTCAAAATCATTTACCCAAAGACCCAAGGCCTCTAACTGCTGTCACCAAAACTAGACACTGGAATGGAGCACAAGGCACTGGAGTGAGCTGCAGACGGTCCGACGTCCTGGAGCGCAGGGCCCCTTGGCTGAGCCGCAGACCTCCCCTGCACCCTCACTTCCCACCACCCTTCTCACCCTTACCAGTCTAGCCGACTGTTAGGCTCAGACTCCAAGATTCACCATCCTCCAATACAAGCACACCTGCCCTGGGGCTCCCCCTTGGAGTCCACAAAGATAAACAAGCAGTAACTTCCAAGTTTATCTTTGCTTATCGTCCTCAAAATGCCAACACAGTAGCCACATAAAGTGAATCATTTAACCCATCCACAGTCTTTACAAAAATTAAAACAAAACAACAACAAAAAATTAACAACAACAACAACCACAAAGAAAACGAGGCATCCTTGTCACAAGGGTGTGATAATAAGCATCAGGGCTAAAATCCCTAGGCAAGCAGGTGGGGAATGGCGTGGTGAATTCATCAGCACTGTCTACTCCTCCTAAGGCCTGAACTACAAAACGAGGTAGGATTCCACCAAAGTTCACTCTAGGGAACCAGTTAACTTACAGAGCTGTGTGGGTGCTGCACACACACAATGCACCAGACCATGTAAGTCTTTTACCCAACAGAGAGGGTTTCCTTGTAGCTGCATAGACCGGACCCCTCCCCTAATCTTCCTCCTGAGGCCACATGCAACTAGGAGAGGGTTGGACACCACAAGTGGTGCACAGTGGCTGGAGGCTGTGGTGAGGTTCCCTGGCCCTCCCCAGCCCCCTGAGGGGTGTCAACAGCCCAGCTGTAGTGATCCTTTGCAAGCATGCACAGCCAGACTCCCTAGGACTGAGAGGGTAGGTGGGCTCTCCAGCATCATTGCAAACCAAGGCTGCTGTCTGTCTACACTCCTCTGCCCTGTACTTGCTCACATTCCCACCACAGTGACTGACAGCTGCCTCCAGCCTCCCATTAGCTAGAATTTCAGAGTGTGTGACGTGCTGGGAGCCGGAAACAGATGCCTGCAGCTGAAGATCACAGGACGCTGGCTTACAAGTCCACCTTCCCGAAACGCCAGCGGGCATATCTGGCTCTGAATAATAAGGTTAGATTCCCACTGCAGCAGCCCATCCTAGACTATGACATTGTCAAGATGACAGTGTGTCAGTCAGCTTGGCAGGATCTAGAATCACCCAGGAGACACGCTTCCAAAATACCTGGGAGGGGTTAGCTGGCGTCCAGAGGTGCCTGAGAGGACTTGTGTGGATTACATTGAGAGGGAATGCTACATCCACTCCAGTAGTGACCTGCGTGACAGGCCAAAAGCCTGGACGCAGTCCTGAGGTGAAAAGGTCACGGAAACTTAGTCTCCTGGAACCGTGGCATCCCATATAACGAATGCTCCAAACTTGTCCTTGCGAATGGATCTGTGTGCTTTCTTTCAGTATTGTTTTGTTATAGGTGCTTCCAAGAAATGACTTGCCAAATACTTAAGTAAAATCGAACTTTGCTTCCTAGTCCTTGAGCCAACTCTGGGCTTGGAATTCAGTAAGAATGTTACCTATTCAGTAATGTTCAGAATTGCCTCTAGTCTTGTAAGAGAGATAGTGAAAGAAATCAGATATTATTATCTACTACATAGAGTTAGAAATCTCAGGGCAAGTTTAGCAAAGTAAATTTAGAATTATTATTATAGTTATGTACGGCAGACTACATTACTTATTAGTAGAAAAGTCCCCCCACACTATCACTTAGAATAAAAGCCAAGTCGCTCCCATATACAGGAATTTACAACGGTTTAGGAAGAAGATAGGGCTGTGGTTTTAGAGTATGCATTACTCATGAGAAGGTTAGCTAGAGGGGAACTCCCTAATTAGAACCATGACTTGGGCATGAAAGCCCTTGCTCCAGGAGTGTAAAGACCTCACACCTGGCTTCTGAGAACATAGCTGACCTTAGATAGAGCTGACTTTGTCTTAGTTGTCTTATTGCCCAGTTCCTGTCAGTCTTTGTGTTTGCATTCCTCTGTTTTGTGTAAGAGTCATTAAGCATCCGGTAACCTCATTGTACCTTGCTGGTGTGTCACCCAACTTCCCTATTTTCTTCTGTATTAAAAGTCTGATGCTCAATTTGACAAATTATATTCAGATACCATACTCCCTTGTGTTCGTGTCTGTTTGTCACCCTTTTCTCATCAACTCCTGCCCACCTGTCCGGAACCCTGATTTCTCCCACAGATTGAGGGAAGCCAAATGGGGCTGGTCCAAGGCAAGGGAAGGTGTGCAAGAAAGATGAGTGTGAGCCCAGCCATCAAAAGGGGGCACACTAGCTGAGTGCAAGCTTTCCTGTTCTGTCCCTGACTGCAAAGAAAACGTGACTAGCTTCCTTAAGGAGGCTCACCAGGAGCCTTAGTTGATCCCTTCTGTGTGTTTTCTCACGGCCAGAGGAAACAGAAGGAAGACTCCAATCCAGGACACTCGTCAGGCCTCACAGAAAGGACATCCCGGCCTGAGAGAAGATTGCACTTCACATCATTTGACAAAGGACTCAGAAGCAGGGAAAATCGCAGTGGTACATCCCCAGAGGAATGCTACCCTAAGTCCCCCAGGTGTCCTAGAAGGGATCTGGAGGAGGGGCCATTGGAGAGAGAGGCTGGGTGTGACACAGGATGTCCCCACGAATGAATGTGTGTCAGACAGGGAGAGCCCAAGCTGCTGCTGCT
>NC_034593.1:5739791-5753781 GCF_900095145.1 Mus pahari | reverse complement strand
CCCCCTCCCCCTCTCCTCCCCCTCTTCCCCTTCCTTCTCCTCCCTCTCTACATATCCTTTATTATGACTTCTGTTTGACTATGGGCTCCACTGTAAAAAATGGCAAATACTTAGCTCAAAGAATTAAATCAAGTCGCACAAAAGAAGCACCTGACTTTTCTGCCTAAATGTTTAGGTCTCTTTGCTCTTTCCTTCAGACACTCTGTCTCTTACATGGGTAGGGAAGAAAATGCCAGTTTATCACCATCATGTATGTCTCCTTTAGTGTTCCATTCTCCCTTCCTCTTGCCTGTGAACTACAGCAGTTGCATGTATTACTCTGTGTGCACAAAAATATGCAGGCACACATGTACATCCAGTTAGTTTGGTGTCTGTTGCTGTAATAAAACAACGTGAGGGGGGGGTTGTGGCTTACTGGATACAGCCCACCAGCAGGGAAAGCCTCGGCAGGCTGGCTGGCAGGTGCAGGAGCCTAGAGCAGAAGCTGAAGCGGAGACCACAGAGGAGCTTGGTGGACGGTTTTCTGCCTGGGCTCATGTTGGGCTACCTTTCTTACATAGCTCACATAGGAAAGGATAACGTCACCTACAGTGGCCTGGACCTTCTAAAATCAATTAACAATTATGAAAATGCCTTACAGGCCAGAGGCTCAGCAGTCCAGCAGAGGGCGTGGGTTCAATTCCCAGCACTCACAACTACACATAACTTGTATGTCCAGCTCTAGGTGATCTGACATCTTCTGACCTCCACAAGTACTAGGCAGGCACATGGTGCATATACATGCATACATACATATATACATACATACATGCATATATATGCAAACCATTCATAAACATAAAATAAATAAGTCTAAATTTTTTAAAGAAAAGAAAATGTCTCACAGATAACTGTAGTGGGGGTAGTCCCTCAGTTGAGATTCCCTCCTGTCAGGCATGTATAGATTTGTGTTAATTGACAGCTAAAGCTAACTACACACATATGCCCATGCAAATGCACATACCATATTAACCTATGAGTGCAGCCACAGATCCCTCAGTGGCTGTTCTGTCACCTTCACGCCTTGGGTAGGTTCCCACCAATCAGCGGCCACATCACCAGCTCCCTTGGTGGCGCCTGCAGGACCAGAACGAGGGTAAAATGCCAGATGTTACACTGGAAGCACTTCCCTGCCTGGCTCTAGTTAAATTGCTTTGTTTTACTTGAAAAGGCATCTTTAGTTGTCTAATCCACACTGGGGTTTGGCTGACGTACAAGGCTCTAATTCAGCTGGAGGAAGTGCTAACTCTAATATAGCCAGAGAGAGGTGAGATGATGAACCCGTTCTTCCAGGGACTTGGAGCAGACACAGGACAGCAAGTGCTCATTAGACCTGTGAGGCTGTCAGCCAGCATTTGGAGAGACGGGATTGTCTCCCTTCGGGATCCTTGACCCATTCAGAAATACTTGGAAAACAAGGCAATGGCATACAGTAACTTACAGCTGCATCCATTTGATGGTGTGTGCACTGTGGAGTGGTACAGGTGGCAAGAAAGGACGCATGAAAGATGAGCCTCCCTGAGCATCGTTAATTAGTAGGACCTCTCAGTCAAGGACAAAAAGAGGTCAGAGTCCACACTCAGAAAGATCAGGTCTGCAGATAGTGTGGTCGCCTGATAGGTGCTCAGACCTGTCTCTTAGATGATGGGGCGGACCTGACACGTCTCTTACGTCCACCCTTTGCCATTTTCATTCTGGTGACAAGTGTTCTACCCGTCCAGGTCCCTGCACTAATGATATCTGTCTCTGTGATTCAAACCAAGCTCAAATGTGTTCATCTCTAATGCTCTTCCCTGTCACTCCTGGCCTCCCCCTGCACAACTGTCTCCTCGTAGTCTGGAGTGACAGAGGTGGCTGGTCCGTTCTGTCCCTTTGCCTTCCCCCTTCACCTGGCTTCTTCTTTTCTTTCGTTAGTACTTGGTGTCCCCTTTGGGAGAGGAAAGCCTGGGCAAGAAGAAGTTTAATTATATTAAATTTTCCCATGAACTTCAAGGTAAGCTACTGTGGTGGTTTGAATATGGTTGGCCCAGGAAGTGGTGCTATTAGAAGGTGTGGCCTTGTTGGAGGAAGTGTGTCATTGTGGGCTTAGGACTTAAGACCCTCATTCTAGCTGCCTGGAAGACAGTCTTCTCCTAGCAGCCTTCAGATGAAGATGTAGAACCTCCTTCACCATACCTGCCTGGATGCTGCCATGCTCCTGCCTGAACCTCTGAACCTGTAGGCCAGCCCCAACTAAATGTTGTCCTTATAAGAGTGGCCTGGGTCATGGTGTCTGTTCACAGCAGTAGAACCCTAACCAAGGCAGCTCCTTACAGTGTTGTCACTGAACTACTTGGCTTTCTACTTAAGCTTTCATAAGACACTTCCTGCTTCCTACCCCTCAACCATAATCACTGTTTCCCTAACTGCAGAGTCACGCCCCTTTGCTCACACCCTCAGTAGCTCCCATCCGTGGTGCGTGGAAGAGCTGGTCCCCGAAAATGTTCACATGCTAATCCCTAGAAACTGTGAAACCTGTTGAAGGTTGCAAATCATCTGACCTGAGATGGGAAGAAGACCCTGGACTGACTCTCCGGGTGCCCTAGACTAATCACAAGGATTGTTAAAACTAGAAAAAGGTATGAGAAGGCAAGCAATTGGAAATCATTATACAGAGGGCTCTGAGGAGCCAGGATGGGACAAGAAGCCACACAGTGTAGGGAGATGACTCTAGACATGAAAGGCATGTGAAGTGTTCCCTGGGTTCTCCAGAAAGGGATTTGGCCCTGCTGACACTTGGGTTTTAGCCCAACTGAATCTTAGTTGGGACTTTTAAGTATAATAATTCTAACATCATGGATGATAACTATAAGATGATACGTGTATGTTCAGCTACAGAGACTCATAGGTAATAGTGTAAGCTGCTAGAGCAGAAACCACAAGTGTGTTTCCCAGCACCCACCAGGCGACTCACAACTGCCTGGAACCCCAGCTCGGCCTCGATAGGTACTCGCACTCATGTGTGCATACCCATACACAGTGCACATATACACGAATATATATATATATGTACATATTGACATAAACCAAAATTTAAAAAAATATTACTTTGAAGATAATGTTAGATTGCAGAAGAGCCTTAAATTCTAGTAACAAATCCTCTCTGAACTTGGAAATACATGCATTTTCCAGCCCCTGCTAAGTCTCTTCTCAGGCTGTGCTGATCGCCCTGATAGGCTCCAGGTGTCAGGTGAGGTAGTCTAGCCAACCGTAGACAAGGCCAGTTTGACCTACTGCTCCAGGACTGGGAGAATCTAAAGTCTGCCTTTCTTCTCCTTTTCTTCTCACAGCCACTGTTGACTCAGGCTTGTGCCTCAGCAATTAAGCCTGACTCTGAACTATTCTGCTCTGGACATGTTACATGGAAGCCGGGGGTGGGGGTGGGGTGGGTGTCAGAGAAGCATTTATCACGAGTCAGCACTAAACCATGCCTGAGCTGTTGGGATAGAATACACATTCTTAAGAAGAAGGGAAGTCTCCTAAGGGGAGACAGGGGAGGGGCAGATACCAGTGGGGCAGGCTTGGTGTGAAGTCAACAGTTGAAGAAGAAGCAGGGGGGGAGGGGGAGGAAGGAGGAAAGGAGGACAGAAAGAGTAGAAAAAAGGAAGGAGGGACTCTCACGTGTATCCTGGGGAGAAGGAGTCAGATTCTGATGCTCAGCCCTTTGGTCTGTGTACTAAGCCTCAGACATTAGGGTCATGATGGAAATTAAACAGAGGATGCAGCTGTGCTTTTGGAAGGCAGCAGGACTGTGTGGCCTGAGCAGTAGACGAAGACGTTCTTTCTTAGAAATGTTTTTGCTTCTCCCTCCCTCAAGGCCAAAGGAAGAGCAAAAGGACCCACAAGCAGGTGGTCTTGAGGTAGCCAAGGAAACCCTGATGAGACCACCTAGACGAAGTGGGGACCCAAGATCACGAAAAAGCAGAAAAGACCAGACCCAGGAAGGGCCCTCCTACGAGGTGGGAGATGACGGCTGTCTTGAAGTAAGGACGCCATGCATGGCGCTGTCTCTGCTTTGTGAAAGGCCAGGTAGGCGCTGCACCTGAGGTTCAGTTAGCCTGGCTTCCGGTATCCACAGGTTTATTAAAGCGATGTGAATCATGGAGGAAAGGAGTGAGCGTAAGTAAATGAACATATCTCGGATAAGATGAGCAGCTTCGGTTCTCAGTCCTTTCTCAAATGCTCACGGAAGCTTGTACTGGACACAGGAAAAGTGCATACGGAGGCCTGCCCAAGGATGCCCAGCTCTGCCTGGAAAAGGAGGGAGAGAAGCCGGGAAGGTGGCTAAGGATACAGCTGGAAGACCCCGGCGAATTCCCGGGACCCAACGGCAGATGCAGACACCTGACCACTGCAACTTATCCTCAGGAAATAAATAAGCAAATAAACGTAATTTTTAAAGGAAAGGAGAGAGTTTCTTTTCACCCCTGGAGAAGGGGCTCTTTATTGTGGTCCAAGTAACATTTCAGTGAGAAAAGCTATTTTACATTGTTTATTGTATTTATTTATTGTGTGGACATACGGACTTAGAATGGGTTCTCCCCTCCCACCATGTGGCTCCCAAGGGCAAAGCTCATGTCCCAGGCTGACAGCAGGCAATTTACCCAGTGAACCATTTTACCAGGCCCCACATCAGCAATTAGTTTTAGTTTTGTGCCTAGGATCTACTGCAATCCTCTACCCTCCTATAAATAAGGGGCTCCCTTTATGGAGAGAAAAGCAATGCCAAACAACATTACCGTGGTCTGAATCATGTAGTTAGGTCCTTAATTGGAATCTTTCCTGCCTAAGTCAAAGTTGGTCTTTGCTCCAGGAAACCATGTAATCTTACATTTACATGAAGAGTAGCTATGGAATCCACTCTCTTTGGGCCAATATGTTTTTCAATGCCTAACAGCAGAACATACTGCCTCTTTGCCTCTTTTATTATTATTTTGTTTGTTTGGTTGGTTGGTTTTGGTTTTTCAAGACAGGGTTTCTCTGTGTAGCCCTGGCTGTCCTGGAACTCACTTTCTAGACCAGGCTGGAATTGAACTCAGAAATCCGCCTGCCTCTGTATTTTTTTTTTTTTAAAGCAGGAACCCTTCAAGGTTGGCACCATCTTTTTCATGTGTACATGTGCCTTCTGACCCTCAGAATGCTAAACTTCTTGTTGCTACTATAATAACTGAAGTTGGTTGATCTTCCAAGCCTAGCATATATTCATAGTTTCCCTCGCTTTCTTACTCTCTTGGATTGAAAGACAGTTAAAAACAAAATAAATCACTAATCATCACAGGGCAAAGAATTAAATCAACTATTTTACTAGTCTATTTACCAGTCTGCTGGAAATATTTATAGCTGTCTGTCTCAAACACACACGCACACACACACACACACACAACGCACACACACACCATACACACAGAGAGACAGGCAGACAGACAGACAGATGGACAGAGTGACTGACAGACTGACTGACTTATCCTTCCAGGCACTATGAGGCTGATAGACTGGGAGACCATAAGGCCCAAGACCTGCTCTAGTTCAGGGTAAATGCCATTTTTGAACCTCATCAGGAAGAAGATAGCCCCCACTCCCCCATCCCCGCCCAGTAAGACAGAGTGCTAGGCATGAGATGGATGAACCAGCAGGTTCAAGTCTTCCACAAACAGCCTCTGTCTGTCAAGTTCCTTGAACTTTGAGTAGCTGGCGGGGGCTCTGACCAAAGAGCTCTGCCAAGTCTTGAGCAGAGTGTTTCTCCTTCCCAGAGTCTGCCTGCTCTCTGCCCCCTGGAAACTCCAGACTCAGAAGATGCTCAGGGAACCGAAGTCCAAGAGGCCCGTGTGGGAAGAACAAACAGGGCTCTTTCCTCTTGCACAACACTGCTCAAATGCTTGAACTGCTCTGAGGAAAGAGCATGTTTTTAACTTGTCAGGTCAGCAACGAGTAGAAAGCCGGGCGGGCTACAGACTGGGAATATTTGAATATTCTCTCTCTCTCTCTCTCTCTCTCTCTCTCAAATTCGGGTACTACCAATTGGTTTTCTTGGAGGTTTTGAAACAAATGAATTAAGTGTGTGTGTGTGTGTGTGTGTGTGCATTTGTGTGTGTATGTGTGTGTGTGTGTGTGCATTTGTGTGTGTGTGTGTGTGTGTGTGTGTGTAGTGTTCAAACATGTGTGTGAGCCAGAACGTGTACTTCTAGTATCTTCTTCCCCAACCCCCACCCCCAGACAGGGTTGCTCATTGAGCCTAGAGCTAGGCCAATGGCTCAAAAACCCCAGTAATCCTCCTGCCTCCACCCTACACAGAACTGGGGTTATGAGAGGGCATGGTGACAACTAGCTTTTAAACCATCGTGGGTGTTGGGGATCTGAACTCAGGTCCTGATGCCTGTTCACAGAGTCTCCTCCATAAACCCATGGTGGCAGCTTTTAGGCTAACCTAATGTGCACCCCCAATATGTCCAGGCCAGTCAGGGGACACACAGAATTTTTGAGATAGGCTCACTGTATAGCCTTGACTGCCAGAGTGACTCAGAATCTTAACCCTCCTCCTGCCTCTGGCTCCAGGGACCTGAGATGACAAGCATGGGCCACAATATCCCACTACACTTCTGATGAGCTCCGAGTGATAATGAGGTTTTCTAAAACCACCACCGTTAGGGCTGTTGGGGGTTCCCCTGACTGACCAAAGTTATGCAGATTCCTAGTTTCCAAAATGACTAAAAATACATCTAAACACTTGCCTGTCCAGGGCTAATCCAGACATCTCCTTAGAAGGGAAGAAAGTAAAAACGCCGCACCCTCACCACTGCTGTGGGAGTTTTCATTAGTGGCCAGTCTGTTTCACCCTTGCAACAGTCCTACAGGGACTACCCTAGTGGGAAAGGAAGAAAAGATGACACCCATGCCTGTCAACTTCAGATGTTCTGGAGAGCGGGTGATGGCCTTGTAAATGGTGGTGTCAGTCTGTCCCTTCCAAACTCAGACCTGCCTCAGGCTTTGGCCTTCTGTTAGCTGTGCCTCTCGGGCCTTACCCTCTCTAAAAGCTGTTTATAAGCCAATGTTGTACCCAGATTGGAAAAGCCCCGACGAGATCACCAGGAATCACAACCCTCTATAATCACATGAGGGTCTTTATTCAAGCTCGAGCTTGGACCACCAACCTTCCTGATGGAACATGAAGGAGAGTGAACCCCCAGGTCTAAGTGAAGGGGGGTTATAAAGGAAAAAAACCACCAGCGGGGTTTCCAAGCCTCGGCATTCCATGAGAGGGTAAAGAATGCCGTCCTTCAAACCTGATGGCAGTTGTTCAGATGGCGGGGCAGAACCGTGCAGCTGGAAAGGGACCTTTCTGACCTGGGAGAAGGAAGTTATTGTGCCATCAGAAGCGGATGTATTTTTACAAACTGGCCACAGCTGTCTGGGAACACTTAATTGTCTCTTTTCCGTAGTCCAAGAGTGGGCTTTCTATTATTTCCAGGGTATCAGTCCCTGCTTCCTTCAAGGGCAGGAGCCATCTACACCAGGGAAACGCTGGTTATAAATCAAAGGGAGTGTTGGCCTCAGTGATGTGGAGGCTTGGGTAAGGTGCGTTCTGTCTGTTCCCAAGGCTGGCATCTGCCCCCAGTGGGTGGGGGTGCATCAGAGGAAATGGGAGAATGGTAATGGTAATACTCTGGCACCAGACTGAGCACCCCAAAGGCCAGAGGTGCCTATGAAGTGGGGAGAGAAGGGCTGTTAACTTTTCTAGCCCCTCGTGGCAGGGAAGTGCAGAGGTAGGCTCCCTGTGTCTCTTCACCTACTTAGTGACTGTATCATAAGGCACCTCTGACAGGATGCTGGATGCTAGGCATGAACCGGGTAAAGATGATAATCCCCCCAAAGCCTTGGGAATTAAACTTTCTAATTCCCCAGGAAGCAAACTGTTCTGCTCAGAGGAAGTCACTGGCAATGGGCAGTTGATGAGTGACAACCCTGACTTAGGGAGGAGAAGTCTGGAGTGGAGTCAGCTCTGGGGACACCTGGCTGGAGGAGATGGCAAGGCCAGAACTTAGCTGGTCTCTTCAAGGTCTCAGTAATTATAATAAAACTCAGTAACCACTCAAAATTGTACTGATGTCACTGATTTGCCCTACCAGTCATATTAGAGGCTACTTAATCCTTCTGGAAGTTTCCCTAACCCTGCATTAAGGGGAGGTTTATAAGCCTTTCTGGTCGTTGCCATTTTTGATGAATGTCTGACCCCTGCATGCTGCTAATTTCTGCAGAATAAAATCTCTTTGTCTTTGCATACTACTTGAGTCTGGGGTCTTCCTTCAGTGATTCTTGGGCCCTAATAGTGACTAGACACAGAGGGTTTCCCTTTATACTGCTCCATGTTACTAAGCCTACTGCTGTCCATGTGCTAGCCTGTACCAAAACTCCAGGATGGAAGGAACCACAGTGCCATTTATCTGGAGAAAAAAAAAAATCAACAGTGGTTTCCAAAGAGTGTGACATTCCATAAAAATAAAGCCGGAGCAGGCAACCTAGTGTCTGTGTGAAGAAACCCACGTGATTGACCTCATCCCTTCATCTGAGAAAGATGAGAAACTGAAGTCTGAGTCCAGTCAGCAAATCTGATAAGGGAGTGGCCTGGGTAGTACAGAGATGATGAAGCTGAACTGCTCACTCAGGGAGAGCCCTGGCCCTCCTTCAGCCGACGTGGCCCTCCCCCTGGGAAATGGCCTGGCTGCTAAGAGTGAGCCTGAGGTTTGCCTGCCTGTGAGAACTGAAGCACACGAAAAGGTCACACCCGTGGAAGATGCTGCCTCAGATTAACTCCCCACCCCCACCCCTGTCCCCGTCCCCTCCTCTGTTTTGTGTAGGCCTGCACCTGTGGAAGTCAGAAAGCAACTTTAGCTGCCTTCCTTGCAGGTCATCTATCTTGTTTTTGTTTGTTTGTTTTTCCAAGACAGGGTTTCTCTGTGTAGCCCTGGCTGTCCTGGAACTCACTCTGTAGACCAGGCTGGCCTCTTAGAGGTCTGCCGCTGCCTCCTTGGCAGAGTGCTAGGATTAAAGGTGTTCGGTGGTTGATTGGCTTTTTAAAACACGGGTCTTAACGTGATTGAACTGAGGTCTTCATGTTTACCTACTGAGCCTCCTCAGGCCTCGTGGTGAGCCACTGCCTGTTCCCGGTGGGATGAGAGCTGGCTGTGGTTTGTGGGGGTACTTGGTCAGCTGTTGATCTGTCATCATGCCATGCTTCGCATCCTGGGCTTCCTGTGTGGCAGTGTTCAGGAGAAAGGTTTCCCTAGCAGAGATGTGGGCTGGATGCTGAGGCTACGAACCTGCCTCGGCCTCGCTGGTCCCCTTGGTCTTTTATCCATAACATGAGGAGTCACCCTGAGCATCTCAATAGGTTCCCCACGAGACTGCTAGTGGCCGAGGAGGACCTTGTGGCTTGATAGAAATGGCACTGCCCAATGTGATGTGCCCCATTTCATTCAGTTTGGGGAGCAGGGAAGGGTGGGTATGAGTGGAGTCACCGTGGAGTTCAGCGTTAGTAGGCAGAGATGAACATCCTCAGATGCTACAGCGCTTAAGAGAAGGCCAAACCTTAACTGCTCGCCCACAGCTCGCCAGTTTAGCAGTGCTGAGGGATACCTTTGCTGTTGAGGGCATGGCTACAGCTGTGGCGGGGAAAGGTTCTGGCTTTGGGGAATCTGCTTTGAACAAAGCACATTGGTTACATTTTCTTAATTTAGCAGTCAGTTGACGCTGACTCATCCTCCCCTGCTCATGTGACCAGGAAAGTAAATATTGACAAGAAGTCAGCAGATGCCAACCCTCCTCGGACAGAAGCCGGGAAAATGAGCTTGCTTCCTATTTGCTTTGCTAACAAAACTGCAGGGACCACTACAACCTCCATTATTGAGTCCTACCTACGTGAAAGAGGGCTGATTGGTCATTTCCAACTCATGACCTGCCTTCTGTCCCCTGCTTTTAGACAAGCCTGGGGACTTGTTTCCTTTCAGACCTGGTACATATTTTACACATCAAAGTAGACCTGACCTCCAGATTCTCCCAGCATCCTTCAGTCCCTACCTGGCATACCTTACCCCCAACCCTAAACTTTCCAGCCCAGGGCCTGCTGCCCTTCCCACAGACTTTTTGGAGTCTCTCCTGTCATTCTCTTCCTGCTCTGCATGCCTGTCCTTTCTCTGCTCCCCCCACCCCCCACAGCGACTCCCCTGGCCTCAATCTTTGGGGCCAGTGAACTCACCCAAGAGCAGATTCCTAATAAGCCTGTCTTTAGTATAAACTAACCTGGCTAGAGTTGGCTCACTTTACCGACGGAGAAATTACCTGTCAGATGGTGATGAATAAGCGATGCCTTAATTGCCCCCGACTGCTTTCTGCTTACATTGGACGGACGAAGTTTTGTTTTGGGGAAACCTAAGAAAACTGGGAGAGTTGGCTGTTCCATTTCTGTCCAGGAGCTGAGGGACCATTTGCAGCTGCTAAAGTGAAGGCCCAGCAGGAGCATCTGTTGGGTAGGCCTGAGCACCTGTGCCGAACTGCTTTGGACCTTTCCTGAAAGCAGGTTCTGAGAGAACATCTGGAGGTTAGGGGCAAAAGATAGAGTTACGGAGTTTAGGGAGACTGCTTTTTCTTGGGTGTGCATTTGAAACTCTTAGGCCTGTGGTCTTGGTAGTAGGGGTGTGTGTGTAACCTCAGATAAGACATCTCTGCATCAGAGGCTCCCCTAAAACAAAGACCTTTGTTCAGGTAGGGCTAACTCTGCCTCCACTCAGCAGAGAGAGCCCGAGGGTCCTAGGCCCTAACAGGCTAACTGGGGATGGGTACTCACAAAGGCAGAAGAAATGATAGAGTGGAAAACCACAGAGGGACAGAGGTGGCCCCCATGTGGCCAGGAAAGAGCAAGCCATCAGGCTGGGAACTCAAGACCTCCTGGGGTTGAAACCATGTGATAGGTTATTTCTCCACCTGAGAAATGAGCCAAGTCAAGCCAGTTTGAATGTATTAAATCAGGTGTATTGAGAAGCGGCTCTTGGATAAATCCAATGGCCCCCAATGGTCCCAAGGATTGAGGTCAGGGGAGTCGCCATGGGGGAGGGGAAGAGAGAGACAAAGGACAGAAGGGGGAGGGGTGGGGAGGGAGGGAGGGAGGGAGGGAGGGTGCTCCTGCTTCCCCAGGTGATGGGCTGTGTAACTGTAATTCTTCTGCAGCTGAAGCTCCAAGCAAAATGAATGCAGGCTCACCCCCCACCCCCGCCGGGTGTGGCTTAGGGCTGTGTGACAATGGGAAAATCGCTCACTGAGTGTCTCCATATCCAGATTTCACCTCCACAACAAAGAGAAAAAATAATCCTTTCCAGTTGTTGATGTCAAATGGGATCCCAACATTCCTGAACCCTGCCTCTGCCAGCTACAGTCAGGAGATGATTTCGGCCCGTGTCGTCCCTACACACAAGTGTATGAGCTGTCACTTGGCAAGCACCAGCAGACAGGCCCATCAGTGCAAGGGACGGAGAAGAAATGGGGGGTAGGGAGACCGCTCAGTGGGTGAAGTGCTTGCTCACAAAAGTTAAGACCAAAATTCAACTGTTAGAACCCAACGAAAGACAGAGAGACGGGGTGGGGGTTGGGGCATGTTGGTGTAAGATTTTCATCTCAGTGCTGGGAGGCAGATAGCTGGATCCCTAGGGCTCTGGTCAGCTAGTCTGCTCAGCTTAGCAAAGACAAACATGAACACACACACACACTTTAAAGAATGGGTTTTTTTACGCTTTTCTTTGTTCCTGACCTTTATATTTACTAAAAGCTTCTTGCACTGTAGATGGGCAGATATGGAGCGATTCTAACCTCACTATGCTGCCCTGGCCTAGTTCCCAGTCACGAGCTTGTCACCTGCTATCTTGGCCTTGCCCTGGCCTCCTTCAATATCCCGATGGCTAGTCCCCCTGCCCCCATCTCACCGAGACCCTTTCCCTCTCTCTGGGCTCGGAGACCCCACCTTTCCCTCTCCTGCCCAGCTGTAAGCTGTTCAGCTCTTTACTGCACAGGCAGAAGAGGGTGGAGAACAAGGTTTTACCAAACATTGAGTCAGGAAATGCTTCATAATAATAACAGTGCCAAAGTCTGGACTGCAACCAGCGATCTGGGTACAGAAATCAGTATTTGAGTGCACGGTGCACAAAAGCCACACCGCACACGCACACACACACAGTGCACAAAAGTCACACGCGCGTGCACACACACACACATACAAAGCAATAAACCCACTTGGTGTACCCCCTGCCTCAATGCAGCATAGCAGGCGGTGGCTCTTGTTCGCTCAGAAGGAAAGCACGGAGCCACACTGTGTTCTGCAGAAAAGCTTCCCCAGGAAGCTGCAGTTGCTGAGTTAAGCTGAAGTCAGAAACTCCAGGAAGATGTGTATCTTAGGCCACATATCAAAGCACACCAGGAGACTCTTGAACCATGCAGGAAGGTAGGTCAGCCCTTCGCATGTGTGGTCGGAAGGGAGAAGGCACCGTGGTGAGCTGTAACATCTGGGCAGCTGACCCGGGAACAGGTGCCTCCCCTCCCTCCCTCCCTGCTAGCAAACATCTTTCCTGTTACAAAGCTGGATTTCTTGATCCTGGTGATGTGTGTTTGCAACTCAAGCACGGGAAACCCTCACATTTTCTACTAAAATGCAGACGTCACCGGAACCCACATTAGTAGAAGGACAAGCACTGTGGGGAAAGCCCACTACAACCCCTCAAGTCCTCATCTTCCCGGATTCAGACACGGAGATCCGAAGGGCTGCATACCGTGCCATGACGGAAGACACCAGCTTGCCTTAGGCTGTTCCTTCTGCTACTTGGGTAGAATCATCTGTAACTGCGGCAGAGAGCCTGGCTCATAACGTGTTCTCAACTCATCATGGCCCCAAGAAGCCAGCCTTTCACCTGACTCACAGACAGAGCCTTTCAGCGTTAAGAGGTAGCTGGTTTTTAAGCTACAAAGAGTTGTGGCATCTAACCGTAGGATTGCAGGGACAGCTGTCCTTCTGAAGAAAGCAATTGCACGTATTATTATTATTTGGGTCGTGGGGTTATAGAGGAGTAATGCCAGGCCTCTGGGCTTCGGTGAGGACAAATTTAGGAAAGTGACCAGTGTAAGAGACCTGAGCAGTCAGCGCGGCCTGGGATTGATGGGGTGTCGTGAACTCTAGCGCGGTGAGTGAGGACCTTTGGCTGGGGTCAGTCCCGCTCTGCTCTTCTCCCTTAGCATGACCGACGGTGATCAGACCTGATGGAGACCTCAGATGACAGACAGGTAAGCACAATGAGAAACTGAAGTCTCAGGAGACAGGTTTTGTTGTAAGCTCATTTAACTGGGGGTAACAAAGGCTACTGAAACCTTCATGGCGTAAGTAAGGGCTATGGGGTGAGTGTTCATCATTGGTCAGGACCAGGCCTCATTTGCATCAGGAGGAATTTTAGGCGCTGCTGGACCTGACCTTATAAAGGCTAGGAAGTTTAACCTGGCTACTGGGCTCTGTAACCTCCCCTGGTGAGACAAGGGTGGGAACACAGGTCTACACAGGACGTGCAGGCCCAGGGTGGGTGGGGAAGAGGAGGACCCTGCTCCAGCCAATCTCAGGACGAGATTTCTGGGGTTGGGACAAACCTTGTCCCCACTCTTGCTCTAGGCCTGCTCCCCACAGCTCTATAGACTCCCCTGACCCCACAGTCAGGCCTGTGCCAAGGTGTGCCCCTGAATAATTATGCCATTCGACATGCCTGGTGTAAAAGGTGTTTATTGGGGGAGGGGAGTGAGGACCTGGGGAATGGGCAGAGGCAGGCAAGCAGACATGGAGACAGGCGAACAGATGGGAGCAGAGCCATGAGGGCAGAGAAAGGGGCAAAGAGAG
>NC_034593.1:5734968-5739599 GCF_900095145.1 Mus pahari | reverse complement strand
GGGGAGGGGAGGGGAGGGGAGGGGAGGGAGCTGGAGTAGTGGATGGGTCCTTTTTATCCACAGCACACACCTGTAGCTCGGTTGCAGCAGGTGACAATGTAAGCCATTGCTAGGTCCCTGAGGGCAGGTCAGAGGAATCACCTGTATGCTAGCTAACGCTAACAGGGAGGCATGACATGAGGTGGCAAAATAGAAAGGAGCAGCTCTTTCCCACCTTCCCCTCATCCATCCAAGCTGACCTCAGCCTGCGTCGTCAATAGGAAAGGCTGGTGGGAGTGTTCTTTCACAGGTAACTGCCTCCTTCCCAGAGCCTGTGAGGGCAATGTGGGGGCAGTGCCTCGGAATCCCAGCAGGCAGAGGCTGGGCAGTCCTGGAATGTTGCTAGGTACAGACCCCTCACTTCTCTGGGTCATGCTTCACAGGCAAAGCTCCAAAGAAAGTGCTGATTGGCCGGACAAGGTCACAGGGTCCCATCTGGTCCTGCAGCTTGCCCAGTTGGAGGCGGATATGCCCCTCCTTCAAGATAACACAATTGTGGGTGAAGGAGGAGGATTTTCATACAAGGTCATAGGGGCTTTGACTAAAGAGGGTGGATATTAGACAAAACAGTGAGATGCAGTGATTACAGGGGCTGAGTTTGAAGTGTTACAAAGTGTTGAAGATCTATAAAATGTGCATGGGGTTGCTACACCATAGACTGTCTTAGTTTGGGCTTTATTGCTGTGAAGACACACTATGACCAAGGCAACTCTTATAAGGGCAAATATTTAACAGAGGCTGGCTTACGGGTTCAGAGTCCATTATCATCGTGGTGGGAAGCATGGCAGCGTGCAGACAGACATGGTGCTGGAGAAGGAGCTGAGAAGTCCATATCTTGATCCAACCAGAAGAGAAGGCAACCAGAAGAGAGACTCTCGTTAACAGGCAGCTAGGAGGCTCTCAGAGCCCACCCCCCACAGCCACACCTATTCCAGCAAGGCCACACCTCCTAAGAGTGCCACTTCCCATGGGCCAGGCGTATTCAAACCACCACTGAGACTCTGAGAGAACTCCTCTCCTCTCAAGAAGAGGAGGACTCAGCTCAACAAGATGGACCACAGAGCAAAACCGCACTGACCTAGTGAACAGAGGGAAGAGTCTAGATGCAGAGTGGTGCTTGCCACATAGGTTCGAATCCTGATACGGTCCTTGTGTACTCACAAGTGAACCGCTGAGCCAGGGAAGGGCAGAGACAGTGAAGAGTAAATGAGAGTTTGTGTCTGTTTTAAACGCTAACACAGTGGCTCCACCCCCAGCACAGGGCTCCGCCCTCAGGACGTCCCAGGAAACCCTGTCTCTAGATACCGTTAAAGCTGATACCACGGTAGTCCTTCCTCCCTACTGCTCCTCAGGCCACATCTCCTAAATATTTCAGGGGGCACTGAGAGTTCTCAAGAGATGTGTGGACCCCGGGTCACCTGACCCTCAGGAACCAAGGAGGAAGCAAGATCCACTGACCTCTACATTTTTGTCACCAGTGGAACCTCATTGGCACCCTCAGTCTGATAAAGGAAAAAAATCACCGTGTTCTCCACAGTAGACCGTTCAGAGGGATGGTCTCTGGACTATTTGGGGCTGCTGCTTCCTCCTAGCTGAATCCTGTTTCCAGGGATTATTGTAACAATTAAAGAGATGGCAGATGCAACGCAACTTAGCATACAGTAGTTAGTGCTCAGTGTATCTGAGATAAGAATCCCACAGCATCTACCCAGTGGAGCCCAG
Organism: Mus pahari; assembly: GCF_900095145.1. NCBI lineage: Eukaryota > Metazoa > Chordata > Mammalia > Rodentia > Muridae > Mus > Mus pahari. Next base: position 5,737,838 of record NC_034593.1, on the reverse strand, counting down.
GCAGAGTCAACCTCTGGCTCTCCACTAGAAATGTGGTTCAAACCGTGCACTGTCCATACCGGAGCCAGCTGTGGGCCTCTCTGCCGGCTGTTATCTCATTCGACAGCCTTGACGGTCAACTTGAGCCAGCTGGGAAGCACTGCTCTGTTCATGATGTGGACGTTTCTAGAGGATCAACTGAGCAGACAAGGCCTGTCTTCAGTATGGGTTGTAAATGAATAAAAGAAATGGAAAGGAAAGGGAAGGGAAGGGAAGGGAAGGGAAGGGAAGGGAAGGGAAGGGAAGGGAAGGGAAGGACTGTTCCTAGTACAGAGGAGGAAAAAGTTTATTGTAGATGCGTGGGTGAGTCAAGAGAAGACATGACCAGACTGAGCTGGACATATGGAGCTGGGGTGGGGGTTAGGGGGAGGAACGAGATGCAGCCAGGAGGCCAAAGGTACAAAAGGGGCAGGCAGCCAAAATGGCTCGATTATATGGGAAGAGCTTCTGCGGGGAGGGCAGCCAAACCCTGGGCTGGGAAGTTCATGGGGAGAGAGTGGGATATGGGAGCCATACCCTGTATCGGATATGGACTGAGGGATACTGGGAGAACCTGGAGGCCAGGCGTGAACGTGTTTAATAGGCACCTCGGCCTTTTGTCCAGGTGTGAGCTATAGCAGATAGCCACATAACCCAGTGAGCAGCACAAACAGAAAGATTGCCCTAGGAGAGGCCATGCGGGGTGCCCACCTCACTCTTGCTGAGTGAGCAAATCTATGCCTGCTGCTGCTTCCACTAACATCAGACTCCAGGCTCTCAGGCCGCCAATGTGTATTCAACACCAGTGAACGTCTAGGCTTTTAGCACTGGAATTGGGCAGCTGGGGGCAGCTGGCTTCCCAGACTGGCAGCTTCTGCGTTCTCAGGCTCTCCAGTACCACACTGTTGGGCTGACCAGCTCCTGCCATAGGAGCCAATCTCATAGACATCCGTAAATAAATCCGCATGCATTGTGTTTCCAGGCTGATACCCATCCTCAGAAGGCTGAGGTGGAGTGAGGTGGAGTGAGAAATGCACAGGGAAGATGCAGCACACATGGAATTGTCAGTACGTGTGAGATGCAAGAGTTTATGACCCTTTTACACAGTGCCACCCACCTCGCTGGAGAAAGGGTCGGAGCCGCCCTCACCTCGATACGGTGTCCATCTGGAGTGGAAGGAGAACACTGAAGATGCTGATGTCACCGAGTAGGGAGGAGGTGAAAGGAGATAGGGGGGGACTCAAACATGTTTTGTGTATGGATATGTGATCTGGAAGATGGGCTGTCAAGCCATAGCCATGCCCTATGTTAATTCTAGTACATTCCACCTAGGAGAGCTGGGTTTTTTCCTGTTTGTTTGTTTAATCATTTTGGAGAAGGGGAAATCACACGTTAACAATCTATGATGCCAACCTCCTGTGGAGCTAAGCTCAGTGAAGAGAGACAAGTTCAACTTCCTTTTACCAGTATGAATGAAGGTACCACTGCCTTACAGACTAGTCCCCTCTTGAGAACTGACCTGACCTGGGAGAGAACCAATTCAAGTGATGGACTGCAGGTCCAAACATCGCACACTCAGAGCTCCTGGAGCAAGCATCCCAGGGGAAGCAGCCGCAGATGTCTACAAACATGCTGTGGCGACAGCAGCTCAGAGTCACGGCTGTGCGTAATGGGCCTCTGCCCTCAGCTACCCACTGGGCTTCATCCGAGGATGCCTTCCGTGGCCCCAGCACTTGTTCTGACTTGGTTGGGCCACCATGTACCTCTTTTTGTCCACTTACGGGTCGACCATACTGTTCTCCTATGAAGACAGAAGTATGTCGGTAGGAGAATGTTCGAAGCTTTCGTAACTGTCTCTCACCCAGTAAGGTCCATTGCAGAGCACTGTCCACCATCCGGATCGTCGCCTTCACCTCCTTCCCCAAAGGCACTCACTTCCTGGTTTCCAGAAAGCCACGTAGTAAAATGGTTGCTGTGCAGGTTTCCATCTGTGGTGGTGTGTGTCAGCTGGATGGGCTGCCTGCCTTTGATGGGGGTCCCCTTTCACACACAGTGGCAGTTTCCTGTACCCTCCAATAACTGTTGCTGTTGTCCACAGAGCTTACAGAGCAGCCAGTGACTGCTGCCCACTCCCTGTGATCTGAGTCTTGCTCTGTTCCATGTTTGTCCTCACAGTGACTCTTCCTGGTCCCTCCATATCAGGAGAGAATTCTCAATGTGACATCACCTACATGTGCCTGGCTTTAGGAGGAGACAGGCTCTCCATGAGAATCTGCACAGTGAACAAAGGAAAGAGAGCCTGGCTTGGACAAAGGTGATTCAGGTTCGGTAATTAATGGGTGCTTCATCACTTACAGAAAATCTTCTGTGTGTTTGAGGTACCACCAAGCAATGAAGCGAGCTTCGAACATTCTCCCACCGACATACTCCTGTCTTCGCAGGAGAACAATATGGTCCACCCATAAGTGGACAAGGCTGGAATCAAGGCTGTTTATGAAAATATTGTTTAAAAAAAAGAGGCTTCTTGACAAATATGTAGGTAAAGAAAAGGAAAGCACAGGAACTTAAAAGGGGATACTTTTCATGTTGGAAGAGCATGTAGGGAAACATCATGCTCATCCTTAAAGGGCCAGCATTCCCGTAACAGGAGTTAGTAAGAGGAAAGCATAAGAAAGCTGTTGGAACCAGGCAGTGGTGGCTCATGCCTTTAACCCCCAAACTCAGGAGACAGAGGCAGGGGAATCTCTGCGAGTTCGAGGCCAGCCTGGTCTACAAAATGAGTTCTAGGACAGCCAGGGCTACACAGAGAAACCTTGTCTGGAATAGATAGATAGATAGATAGATAGATAGAT
>NC_034593.1:5727641-5734448 GCF_900095145.1 Mus pahari | reverse complement strand
GATGGATAGATGGATAGATAGATGGATAGATAGATAGATAGATAGATAGATAGATAGATAGATAGATAGATAGATGGATAGATGGATAGATAAATGGATAGATGGATAGATAGATGGATAGATGGATAGATAGATAGATAGATATATAGATAGATAGATGGATAGATGGATAGATAGATGGATAGATAGATGATAGATAGATAGATAGATAGATGGATAGATAGATAGATAGATAGATAGATAGATGATGGATAGATAGATAGATAGATAGATAGATAGATAGATGGATAGATAGATAGATAGATAGATAGATAGATAGATAGATAGATAGATAGATAGATGATGGATAGATAGATAGATAGATGGATAAAAGAGAAAGTTGTTTGACTGATCGTAGGTTTATGTGACTCACAAGCCTTCAGGTTGAAGACCTGAAAATCCAAGATAAGCTTTCCATTTTATGCCTCGGTTCTATAAAGACACTCAGGTAGAAGTGATTGAATAAGATGGAGCTGGGAGAGTCAGCAGAGCCTGTCCAGATTCTCCCAGAATGCTGTGGAGCACACCCTCCTTCCAGGCACAGGTAGGATCCTTTCTAGAACAGTGTTAGCAGGGTAGGTTAGGTCATTTTGCAAGGAGCGGTGGTTAGGCAGAAAGTCAGGAAAGGCAGGGTCATGTTTTGGGGGTTTATGTCTGGTTTTAGAGAAAGGGGTTCTGGTTGCTATCTTCACATGGCGGGAGAGGGGTTCTAGCTTGTGTGGCTTGTGCAGAGGGCGTGGTCAGAGAAGGGCTGGAAGAGCTCCCTGGGTACCCTTGTTGCCTGGGGCTTCCCTACAGACAATCATCCCAACCCAGGCATTTGCATATTTTTCAGGCTTTTAAGTAAAGGGTGAAGGAGACACTTAGGAACAGACAGTTGAAAGAAGAGAGAAAAAAAGTTCCAGACAATGGCAAAATTACTAAATGTATCCCAGATTCAAAATGGAGAACATGCAAAAAAACATGTCATTTAGGAATCCTTGGGTGTCTGTTGTCTGGAAAGTCTTTGAGGGATTCAAGTAGACAGCAGGCTCCCAATCAACTCATCTCCACAAACAGACTGATGCTCAAAGAGGAGTGGAGCAGAAGTCTTTGTTAATCATAATAAAGAATTTGCTGCATTCAAATGAAATACCAGCAAAGTGGAAGCAAGCCAGCGCAACACCAGTTTCCCAGGCGGGAATAAAGGCGGCACTGGGAAATTATAGAGCCTTCATCTCGATGTCTGTAATTTGCAAAATAATGGAAACAATAGCAGGGTAAGTTTGCCAAATACATTTACAAATGAGTATCATTCCCTTTAATCAAGCTAGAGATAACAAGCGTGGCTGCTGGGGAGTAGGGGAGGGGTCACAGCCCTCCCTCCCCCTTGATAGAGCCTGTGACACAGTGAATACATTAGATACATTAGATAAGCGTGACTTTAGTGTCCAGATGAATTTTCACCCAAGTGTGATGGTTAATACCCACCATCAACTTCACCATTACATAGGCGACACACACCCAGAGGGCGTGTTAGTGAGATCTGGAAAGATCCACCCTGGATATCTGTGCCTCCGTCCCACCCGCTGAGATCCTGAATGGAATAGGAAGGTTTAAACCCAGCAGCCCAGTGAGTGGTGTGATTCACCTCCTCCTGGACTGTGGACTGTGTGGCCAGTCTCCTCCTGCTCCTTTGCCATGTTTTTCCCTCCTCAAACCAGGAGCCCAAGTCAACCCTTCCTTCTTTAAGTCTCTCTTGCCAAGTGTTTGTCACAGCGGTGACAGAAACAACTGATTCACAATGGTCCCTAGTGCACCTGTTACAGACAAGGCTAAAACTGCACGGAAAGAGCAAAATACTCTCTGAAGCCTCCCATGAGTGCTGTCTGTCTGTCTGTCTGTCTGTCTGTCTGTGTGTCTCTGTCTGTCTGTCTCTGTCTCTCTCCTTAAAGCCCAAATGAGGCATAAATAGAAGGGCAGTTAAGTCACATAAACTTCCTAGAACTTGGGTGAGTGTGCTCGCAGGGTCACCTGACCTGGCAGGCTCTCCTTCCAAGTCCAGCAGCACCTCAGCAGCTTCCGGGATGTCCCTGCTGGCGATCTTCCCACTCTTGTCAGGTGAGCTGCAGCAGCAGAGCAGGCTGGACATGCTGTCCCCTCCGGGACTCCCACAAACATGATTTTTTTTCCACATTTCCTGTACTGCATTTTATTTATGTAACTTGAATACTTTGTTCATAGAGGGAAAGTGTTGAACTTTTAGAAATGATGTCATTTGGGGTAAGGTATAGCAGACCTGGGCCTAGGAGCTGCAGCCAGAGAAAGATCTTTGACCTTCCTGGTTGCTGGGCACCACCAGTTCCTAGGCTCGCCTGTCGCTTTCGAATGGTTCCAATGCCCTCAACCAGCTCCTTTTGCAAGTTCAGTCCCACCACTGTCCATGTAGATTTAAGAGCCAGTGGCTCCTCTTCCCTGGTTTTCTCCTTTCTTGATTCTTCAACCTGGAAACGCCAGTAATCCCGGCCAGTGGGCTTAAACTCCCTAAATTTTACACACAAAATTCCCCTTTTCATCCATTGCCATTCTCACAGCTCAAGACAGACATATGTTCCTTCTTCAGTTGGTCAGGATCCCCAAGCCTGCGCTGGAACCCATCCACTCCTGTCTCGGTGGAGACCTCACATCAGTCTCGGTCAGGCCCATGCTAAACATCTCAGTCAGCCCTTGAACCCAGTGCAGCTTCTAGCTCACCCCATCCCCCTACATGACTTCAGACTTAACCTTCTGAATGGAACCTTCCTGCCAGGCCGATTCCTCACTCTGAGCCCTTAAACATCTCTCCCATTCCAATAGTACAGAAGATAATATCTTCCTAAAAGCTTCTAATAATTCCCTCATTTCTAAATCATTATCTTGTTACTTCTCAAACCCTGGGACAAATGAATGAGGTGCCTACTTCACATATCAAATCAGACTTGACCTCCAGGTTCTCCCCACACCCCTCGGTCCCATCACAGGGATGGCATATTGTCTCCTACCCTAAACTTTTCCAGCCCAGGGGCTGGGCTGCCCTTTCCCCAGCTGCCCTTCCCTGTATAATCTAGCCATTTTGGTTACCCATCCTCTTTTGGGCCTCTTCCTGCTGCACCTGGTCCACCCTACCTTCTCCTCACAAGGCTCAGGGTTATGATCTGAACTCCCCCAGGGGTGGCTCTGCCTCTGGCTCTGCTCTGCCCGTATCCACAATAAACCTTCATCTCTCAGTAGTGACTGATCTTTTTTTTTTTTTTAAGATTTATTTATTTCATTTTATGTACGTGAGTACACTGTAGTTGTACAGATGGTTGTGAGCCTTATGTGGTTGTTGGGAAATGAATTTAGGACTTCTGCTTGCGCCGGGCGGTGGTGGCGCACACCTTGAATCCCAGCACTTGGGAGGCAGAGGCAGGCGGATTTCTGGGTTCGAGGTCAGCCTGGTCTACAAAGTGAGTTCCAAGACAGCCAGGGCTATACAGAGAAACCCTGTATCAAAAAAAGGATTTCTGCTTGCTCCAGTCAACTTCAGTTGGCCCCGCTCGCTCAGGCCCAAAGAATTATTTATTATTATAAATAAGTACACTGTAGCTGCCTTCAGACTCACCAGAAGAGGGCGTCAGATAGGTGGTTTTGAGCCACCATGTGGTTGCTGGGATTTGAACTCAGGACCTTCGGAAGAGCAGTTGGTGATCTTAACCGCTGAGCCATCTCACCAGCCTGTGACTGATCTTTTTGTTTGTTTGTTTGTTTTTTCGAGACAGGGTTTCTCTGTGTAGCCCTGGCTGTCCTGGAACTCACTTTGTAGACCAGGCTGGCCTCGAACTCAGAAATCCGCCTGCCTCTGCCTCCCGAGTGCTGGGATTAAAGGCGCGCGCCACCACGCCCAGCTGTGACTGATCTTTTTACCAATGTTGTCCATGCAAGTTTCCTGTCAGTTTTGAGCAAGTCACTGTCTGATGACTTTCAGGAATCACTTTGCCCAAAGAAACACAACCCAAGGGGCTGTGTTGAGTCTCGGCTTCATCTGTAGTCTCATGATTTGAGCCTCTCCCTTGGTTCAGACACCTAGATTCTAGGAGATTTCCAGTTTGTGTTTCTGTTTTGCTTCTTTCTACTTAAGACATACACAACTTTCTTCTGAAAACTTCCTACTTACATGTCTAACTCTGCAGCCTGCTTCCTGTCTCTCCTCTGTTCTCCTTCTGTACCGGGAGTTGATGTTTTCACCATCATCTACCCAGCTTTCCTGAGGCAGAAATCTGGGATCAATTTCAGACTTCAAAAATGTGTGGGCGTGTCTGTGTATATGTGTTATCATGTGGATGTGCTGTGCATATGAAGGTCAGAAATCAATGTCGGGTATCTTCCTCAGTTGCTTCTCCATTTTATATTGGAGTCAGGTCTCTCACTGAATCGGAAACTCACCAACTCTGCTGGACTGTCTTGGCCAGTGCACTTCAGGGATATTCCTATCTTGGCTTCCCGTATCCTGTGACTATGGGCTGTGTGCTGCTGTGCTCAGCTTGTACAGGGTAATTCAGGTCTGACACCTGAGTTACCAGATAGCCGTGCTCTTAAGTCTGGACTTCCCATGCCTTACAAGTCATGGCCAACCAACCATGCCCTCAAATTCTTCTCAACACATTTTCCTGTGTAGCCACTCACAGTGCCTCCTCGGGTCTCACATTCTGGATGCATAGTCTCCACCTAGTGCTGCTGGTTGGGGAGCCGTGGGGACCTACAAGGGGTGGGGCCTCACTTGGAGCAAGGTAGAACTTTCCAGGTTACACCCAGCACCTGGTTCCAGTCAGCCTTCTCCTTCCTGGTGTGCTGTGCTGAGAAAGGCTCCTGCACGTACTCCTGTGGCCGTGACCTGCACTGCCCTATCATGGCCTGCAGGCCTGCAGGGGACCCTCTGAAGCCGCGAGCCTAACAAATGTCTTCTTTAAGTTGCTTCTGTCAGGGACTGGCGGCCACCACAATGCAGGCTAGACTGTCACCATCCGCAGTACTGTGGGCATGCCTGTGGCCCTCGCTGCCCCCTATGTAAATTCTTGGAGCAGCTTTCTTCCTGGATTCTCTGCCTGGGTTCTACTTCATCAGTCTTCCCTACTCCTGCCAGCATCCGAGCATGAAACTGAAATCCAGTCGTGGGTCTCTCTGCTCCTAGCCGTTTCCTGGTTATCTGCGTCATCCCTGATGCGGAGTGCTCCACCACCTCATGTTGGTTCCTGCTCCATTTATCACCTCCACCACCTTCACCTCATCCTGTCAGTGTTGCCCACATTTGCTCTGATCATTGCATGTATTAGTGTCCAAAGTCTGTGGCCTAGAATGCCCTTCAAAGCCTAGCATAGTCACAGGCATCAATCCCTCATTACAAGGGATTGTGAGATTGCTCTGGCCCAGTGTGTGTGTGTGTGGGGGGGGGGTGTCTCTTCCACCTGGGACTTTCACATATTGATGACTTATTTGTATCCTGTTAATATTTGTTGACATGTTTCCCCTTCTGGACTCTGAACTCCTTGGGGGCAGACATTTATCTTTGTATACACTAGCAAGACACTTGTATAACGGTTAATGAAATGAGCTAAGTTGAACCGAAGACAAGAGCTCTCCCTTAGCATATCCCACGCTGTGGATGACAGCTCCTGCAAATTCTGTGACCAATATAATGTTGGGACTTGGGTTTGTTTCTGTACCATCTATCACAGTACCCAGGGACACATGACTGAGCTGCTTCCTAGATAAAAACTGACTGTTCTATCTTAGCCTCACCGAGTCCGACTCCCATGAGGCTGTTAAAAAGTAAGTGTGGGCCTGGTCCAATGGTGCGGGCTCAGGAGAATCACCCCCACCCCTTGGGAGCTGCTACAAGCAGGAGAGCTGGCTCAGCCCCTCTCCTGGGCAAAGCAGGTGAGCTGGCTCTGGAGGTGTAGGCACAGAAGAGCTGTGGTATAAACGACTCAGCTACCACCCAGGCCCAGATCTAGGGCTTTGAGTTGGTCTACTCCAGCATCTGCCCCATTCACGATCTGCTGGAGTGTGTTAAGGGACTGGTCCCAAAGATCCAAACCTAAAGGATCTCCATGATGCAGGGCGACAACAGGAGATAGGAGAGGAGTCCCCGTGAGGGTCCAGTATTGATAGTGTAGCAGAAGCCAGAGGTCTTGAACCAGACCAACGGCTCATTTCAGTGAACACTTAAAGGTAAAGCTGTTTAGGCAAAAGAGTATACTGTGTTACACACCTCAGTTTCCACGTGAGACTTTTTGTTTTCTTTCATGGGGAGAGGGAGGTTGCAAGGGCAGAGGGAAGACAGGGAGGGGCGGAGAGGTGAGTGGGATTGGGATGCAGGATGTGAAACTCACAGAAAGCTATTACAACGTATTTTGTTTTTTTTTTTTTTTTTTAAAAAAAAAAACAATGGCTGCCATATAAAACCAGTTATATGTGGGGTGCTGGTTGAGGGGAAATAAAGGGGGTGGGAGAGAACTCTTATCCTGCCAGAGTCTGGTGCTCTGGGATGGCAGACTCAGGAAACTGCCACATGCTCTCTACACAGCCCAGGTGGGTGTCTGGAAACCCACAAAATCAGTCTGGCGGTTCCTCAGAAAATTGGACATAGTACTACCGGAGGATCCAGCAATACCTCTCCTGGGCATATACCCAGAAGATCTTCCAACTGGTAATAAGGACACATGCTCCACTATGTTCATAGCAGCCTTATTTATAATAGCCAGAAGTTGG
>NC_034593.1:5725548-5726966 GCF_900095145.1 Mus pahari | reverse complement strand
GGGGGGGGGAAGGAGGGAGGGTATAGGGGACTTTGGGGATGGCATTTAAAATGTAAATGAAGTAAATACCTAATAAAAATTGGAAAAAAAAACAGACGGAGGGGGTAGAGAAAGAGCAATCGGGGGTCTCTGGGCCTCATGGAGGCTAGAGTCCACAGGTTCTCAGTCTGGGACATCCCAGATGTTGCTGTGTGTCTCAGAAGAGCTGAGAACAAAGTGAGGGTCCTGGGGGCAGCTCGGTCAGCCCTGGGGCTGAAGGGAGAGGAGGGCAGGGGGAGAGGGGGCGCTGGGTGGTTCCCGCGAGGGTGGAAGCATTTGGTCAGGTCTGTGGCTGGAAATTCTGAGAGGCCTTCTGGCAGGAGGTTAGATGCGGCTCTTTGGAGAAGGCCTATTCCATCATTAAAGCACAGCGGGTCTTGATGAGCAGAGAAGGTCCATGGTTTTAGAGCTTTATTGTAGAAAGGGAGAGAGAGAGAGAAGGTAGAAAGAGGGGCTGGGTTTTGCTTTTTTGTTTTGTTTTGCTTTTTATTTGGTTGGTTGGTTTTGGGTTTTTTGTTTTGTTTTTTGTTTGGGGGTTTTTTGTTTGTTTGTTTGCTTTTGTGTTTTTGTTTTTGAGACAGGGTTTCTCTGTGTAGCCCTGGCTATCCTAGAACTCACTCTGTAGACCAGGCTGGCCTCAAACTCAGAAATCCACCTGCCTCTGCCTCCCAAGTGCTGGGATTAAAGGAGTGCGCCACCACGCCCAGCTGGCCTTGGCCACACGGAGAGAGAGGGAAAGGGTGGGGGAGAAGGAGTCCTAGAGATGAGAATAAGAGAGGTGAGAGCTTAAGAGAGAGAGGAGGGCCAAGCAGCCCCTTTTATAGTGGGCTGGGCTATCTTGCAGTTGCAGGGTAGCTGTGGGGCAGAGCACACCTGGCTGTTGCCAGGTGACAGTGAGGGCACAGTCTAGGCAGGATACCAGGAGCTTGGGACTTGTCTGCGTGCCTGATAGTCACAGGATTTTGGAGTTGGGGGCTCCGTGGTGTCAGGTGCCTATGTCTGTCTGGGAGCATGGCTCACTGTTCCATACCTTGTAGAGTTTCTACTGGGTCTCTGGAGAAAGTCTCGCTTGACCAGAAAACATGCTGCCTTTCACGGCCCCACAATTATACATTAGTAAAAGTAATTTGGGAAGTCTGACTGCCCGGTGTACACCCCCTAAGAACTCTGGTAGCAAGAGACTAAAACTATGTGGGACCACTTCCCAAGACTGGACCCTCTGCTCATTTAGCAGGAAACCCTCATAGATCAGTGTGGTTTGTGGAGTGTCCGAGCATCTGGATTGAACTGTGATACAAATAAAAAAAAAAGGCAGAGGGGAGAAAACATACACACACACACACACACACACACACACACACACACACACACACACACAC
>NC_034593.1:5718441-5725284 GCF_900095145.1 Mus pahari | reverse complement strand
TAAGTGGTCTCTACCTGTGGACTGCATTAGCAGAACAAGAGGCCCAACCTAAAAAGCTTTTGAGGGTCAATGTCAGGCTTCCTGAGACAGTTTTGTTTCAGGCTTCACATTTATTAAGGACCTCATGTCCTGATAAGAAATTCTCCATCTGATTTGGCTCTTATTGATAAAATAGCCAAGGTTATTTGGAAAGAGAACGAGTAGAACTTTGGAAACAAGTAGACACAGAATCCAAATCCCAAATCCTTTACGGCCACCATGGGTGTAGATCTTTCCAAACAGCAGAGCTTGTGGTAGCCTAGGAGCTCAGGGTCCCTTCACACAGAAGCAAGCAAGCAGTGTCCACCCATCCCTAAGCATACTTTTGTAGAAAAGGGGGCATGATCACAAGTACTGGGAATTGCCAGTCTGCTTAGATGCCTTCTGCCCCTCCCAGCTTGGATACTTGGCTCAGTGCCCAGCACAACCCATGGTAAGACGGTTATAGAAAGGAAGAGAATACCAGAGTGCAGACTTTAGGTTAGCCCCATTCTGCTCCCAACACCTGTTGGGACTCATCTCTTGATTATGGTTCTCCCTAGAGAGTCTTTCCAGGTTCATGAACATGTTCTGCCCCAAGCAGGCTGCTGTTTCTTTATATTGCCAGATAGGGGTGAGGCTTAGGTGCTCAGGACACTGTACAAGCAGACTTGCAGCCAAGATAAGAGAGAGGACATATGGCGGTTCAAATAGGAATGGCCCCATAGACTCCTGTGTTTGAATGCTTGGCTATAAGGAATGGTACTATCAGGAGGTGTGGCCTTGTTGGATAGGCATGGCATGGCTGGAGGAAGTGTGTCACCGGGGGTGGGCTTTGAAGGTCAAGCAAGGACTAGTGTCTCAGTCTCCTGCTGCCTGCAGATCAAGATGTAGGACTCTTAGCTACCTCTCCAGCACCATGTCTACCTGCATGCTGTCATGCTTCCCGCCATGATGATAATGGACTAAACCTCTAACACTCTAAGTTCCAATTAAATGGTTTCCTTTATAAGAGTTGCCTTGGTCACGGTGTCTCTTCACAGTAGTAAAACCTTCACACAGAACTTGGTACCACGGACTCAGGTATTGATTGCTGTGGTAGGCCTGACCGTGCTTCTGTTTGGAGAAATGTGTTTTATGGGATGTTGGATTATTAAAATAGTTGAATGCTTTAAATGGGGCTTAACGGGCCATTCTAGCAAGAACATAGGCGACATTGGTGCTGAGGGTGATTTGAACTGTAGGGACCTGGTTCAAGTGGCTTCAGAAGAGAAGCATTTTAGTACATGACCTAGAGACTGTTTTTGTGGTATTCTGGTGAAGAATAAGGCTGCTTTTTACCCTTGTTTTAAAAGGTTTTGTTTGTTTGTTTTTTGTTTTTGTTTTGTTTTGTTTTGTTTTTTGGTTGTTTTTTTTTTTTTTTTGAGGCTAAAGCTTTGGTTTTGGATGAATTCCCGGAACAGAAGAAATCTCAAAACAGCCCAGGAAGCATGACAGCATGCAGGCAGACATGGTGCTGGAGAGGTAGCTGAGAGTTCTACATCTTTTTTTTATTATTATTTAAAGATTTATTTATTTATTATATGTAAATACACTGTAGCTGTCTTCAGACACTCCAGAAGAGGGCGTCAAGATCTTGTTACGGATGGTTGTGAGCCACCATGTGGTTGCTGGGATTTGAACTCAGGACCTTCGGAAGAGCAGTCGGATGCTCTTACCCACTGAGCCATCTCACCAGCCCGAGTTCTACATCTTGATCTGCAGGCAGCAGGAGACTGAGACACCAGCCCAAATAGACTTTGTTGTGTGGTTATCAGTGGTCACTCTTATCTAGATCAACCTGAGCAAGGAAAAATACAACAAGCACAATTTGAGGAGAAGAGGGGCACCACGAAGTGCAATGGAGCCAAGTCCTGTGTTCAAGGAGATAAAGAGATTAAAGAAAAACTGGATGTTAAATGGATTAAAGGGAGTGGTGACCTTGGGGCAAGACCCCACCCAGCTGCCTTTCCACCTGGTGGAAGGAATTAAAGAAAAGTTTAGGGCCAGGTGTGGTGGTGCTCCCCTTAATCCCAGCAGTCTGGAAGGAAACAGGAAGGTGGTGAGGACGTAACTGAACGAGGGGACAAAGTTCCAGCTCCATCAAGCAGCAAAACTAGGCTTTAGAGTGAAGGATAGAAGAGGTTATGGACTCTCCCCCTGGGACTAAGGAAAAGGCGCTGAGGCCAAGTGTATGGCACAGGCGTTCCTACATGGAAGCCTAGAGAGGCCACTGTGTGAAGCTGTGAAGGTGAAACCTGTATCGTCTTGGAGACCCCAAGATGCTGGAGATGCCAGAGCCATGGGATCCCTGCCAAGGAGAGCTGCTAACAGGGCGTCGACCAGCCCAGGAGGAAAGGTGTTTGTTACAGTCAACAGAGCTGAAGAGTTGAGATCTGAAGACCATTTTGACATCACACCCAGAGACGCCAGTCTTAGAGTCTGCCCAGCTAGTTTTCTGACTTGTTTTGGTCCTCGCTACGGTTGCTGGCCTGTTTTGGAAACAGTAATGTATATCCTCTGCCATTATATGCTGGAAGTATGTGATATGCTCTCTTTATTATCTTGATTTTGCAGGGGATTACAGTTATGAGGTCACAAGATCTCAGAAGAGACTTTGAACTTTTAAACAGGGTCGAGACTGTGATCGCCTCTGGGGACTCCTGAGTGGGACTGAGGGCAGCTTTGCATTATTTTATCACTAGAAGCCTCTGGGGGCCAGAGAGATGTAGCATTCTCAGCTCCTTCTCCAGCACCATGTCTGCCTCTGTGTGGCCCTGACTCTGGCCATGACCATGACAGACTAAACCTCTGAACTATAAACCAGCCCCAATTAAATGTTTTCATTTATAAGAAGTGTGTGGTCAAGATAGCTCTTCATAGCAATGGAACATTGACTAAGACAGGAGGGAAGGAAGGGGACAAAGGAAAGAAGAAAGAAGGGTCAGAAGAAAGGTCTGGCTGAAGGAAATAATAAAACATTGAAATAAAAATTTCAGTTTAAAATTAAATTTAAAGTTACATGAGAATTAAGCACCCTCTTCCATCTGCTTCCCCATGAAGTTACAGTTTCTCACATCGGTAGCGTACAGAGAGAAGCTCCCCCTTTAAGTCCCCTACACAAAATAGAACGTAACTTGTTTGTTTGGGCTTTTGGCCGGTTTTGTTTGTTACAGGGTCTCAAGTAGCTCACCCTAGCCCAGAACTCCCAGTATAGCAGAGAGTGACTCTAAACACTTGATTCCCCCTACACCCAGTGCAGGGCTTACAGACATCAACACCATGCCCAGCTCCATTTCAGGGTGGTCTTCCCACGTTCTGAGATTTCTGGTGCAATAGGGCGCCTGCTGCTTTCTCTGGCCTTCGGGGAAGCCTTGGCCTTCCCTGGGCAAAGCGGAGAGGAAGCGAAGTGTTTCCTGTCACCTTTTAATACTGCTGTGTCACAGCTGCAGCCTCACCGTCCATCCTGAAAACAGGAACCATGTGGGCAGTGAGAACAGTGCATCACTGCAGCCCTTGTCAAGTAGAAGAAGAGAACAGGAGGTTCCAGGGTCTCCCACTGGATGGCAAAAGTCCCTTGCCTGCTTAAGACACTTATTTCTAACATGAATAGTCTTAATCATATTCTTTATTTTTCAGTGACTGATACCCTTAAAGAAAAGAATTCTACTCCAAAAGTGTCAATCTCCCTGTGTAAAAATACAGGGCTGAGCACACACTGTTTTAAGCAAAACATAGGGGCTTCCAAATGCAAATAAATGAGGGATCACCCCGGCCTTGAGCATGTTTATAGATGACGAGTTCTTGAGAAAATAGATTGAAAGCATATATATTATTCAGTAGACATATATAAACCCATGAATTCATATAAATGTCTTCATACATTCATACACACAGAAATAGTGCAAGTTATTCCTGCTGCTGATGAACAGTCATGAACTGTTTAGAATGCTCATTGCTCTTCACCAAGGTCAGCGGGGGACATCTATGTTACAACGGGAAGTGGGAAGCCTTTCCGAGGGCTACCCAGGAGCTGGATCCAGAGAGGCGAAGAGTCCAGAGTGAGAGAGATAACTGCACACAGGTAACCATGCTCTGTGTCTAGGGGGATGGGGCGGGTGCTGGCACAGTTTGAAGAAGGCCCTTTCTTTGACGGAAAGATGAAAGAGGAGATGAACAGAGAGGTTGGGATGGACGCTGGAGGGCTCCTCAGCTGAGGTCAGAAGGAAGGGAGGAGAGTTACGGGACCATAACCCTGCAGTTGAAGGGCCACTGGAAATGAGTGAAACTCTGGAGTCGCCAGGCCTCCCTGGGGTGGCCCTTGCCTATAATCCCAGCAGAGGCAGGAGGTTCAGAGGTTCAAGGTCACCCTCAGCTATTCAGGAACTTCAGGTTGGCCTGGGCTACAAGGACAGTCTATAAACAAGCAAACCACTAATAAGTAAATAACTTTCAAAACAGCTCTGGGGCTGGGCTCGGCGGTTAAGAGCCCTGACTGCTCTTCCAGAGGTCCTGAGTTCAATTCCCAGCAACCACATAGTGGCTCACAATCATGTGTAATGGGCTCTAACACCTTTATCTGGTGTGTCTGAGAACAGTTACAGTGTACTCATATACATAAAAAAAATTTCAAAATCGTAAAAAAAAAAAAAACAAGCAAACAACTCTGAAACAATCTGGTGAGAGCAAAGGACCAGAGGGGCCGAGTGAGGATTAGAGCCATTTAAGATGTGAGAAGGAACTGAGGTGTCTCTCAGGAGGAGCCTGAGGACTAGGTAGGGGAGGGGAGTGTTCCTGGAGATTCTGAGAGCAAGGCCCCCCAGCACAGGGCACACCCTGTTTGGTGACAGAATCTTGAAAAGCTTCTGGGGGCATCCTGGTTTTGTGAGTCCAGAAGCTTCATCAAGTGCAAGAACCTTTTTGGAGGAAAATGTATAAAATGGGCTATTTGGAAAGAGCATCTTTAGAGTAAAAGAAATGACAGCAAATTACGGGTAACAAAAAGCTGAAAAACAGCAACTCTAGAAATGATAACTTTCTTATAATTGTCAGTTAGCACCTAACATTATTTATCTACATTTTCTCCGTATCCTTTCTTCTTTTTAAAAAATGAAAGTTACAGAATATAAAGTTTACCATTTCAAAGTGTGCAGTCTAGTGTTTTTTTCTGTCATCTCAAAAGGAAAACCCACATCCACTCCACAGTTATACTGTTTCCTTCACAAGCGCCTCCTCACCGCCCATCCACTTCCTGTCTGTCTGTGTGGGACCGCCCATCCACTTCCTGTCTGTCTGTGTGGGACTGCCCATCCACTTCCTGTCTGTCTGTGTGGGACCGCCCATCCACTTCCTGTCTGTCTGTGTGGGACCGCCCATCCACTTCCTGTCTGTCTGTGTGGGAGAGCTTAGCTGCCCCTCCTCCGGTGTGGGGCACTGTGTGTGCAGTGGTCCTTGTGAGTTTTCTCAAGTACTGTCTCTCCTTCTCTGGATGGACGGTCGCCATCACCCTACCTTCAAATCACCAATTCTTCTACCTGATCAGATCTATTGATCTACTATTGGGCGTTTTCAGTGAGCTGTGAATTTCAGATATTATGCATATTAGCTCCAGAATGCTATTGGACTTAAAAACAAAAAAGCAATTTCTGTCTCGTTATCAAAACTCTGCACTTGAAAAGTCTGATGCTTTTCAACTTTCTAATGAGAAAACTGAATATTTTATTGGTTATTTCCCTGTAAAACTGTTGCTTAACCAGTAAAACAGAGCCAGCAGATATAGCCCACTGCACAATTAAGATAACATTGTTTGTGTGTCCCTATTCAACTAAAATACTTTCCTCCACACCCAGTGGCTCCAGCAGGATGGTCATTAAATATCTTGACCTAGATCTAGAAATAAAGCAAGTTACAATATTATGTAAAGCTTTTAACAACGCTATCTGGGAAATGTCATTTCTTAAAAACAGTTTTATCACAGATAATCCCATGAACTCTGAATACAGGAGCCTAGAGCCAAGTCTAAAATAAAAACGAGCCGAGCGGGCTAGGGAACTGACTCAGAGGCTAACTCCGCCCGCACCCTCTGTAACCTGTAACTTGCAGTGGTTTGAGTGAGCAGTGGCTCCATGGGCTCATGTACTTGAACGCTGGGGGAAGTATGCCCCTGGGGTACGCTCTGAAGGGCTCACAAGCTTGTCTACTTCCTGTTCTCTCTGCTTGCTGTTTGTGGTTTAAGATCCGGCCACTCAGCTGCCTGCTCCCACTGCCTGCTGCCATACCTCCCCTTTACTGTGTACTCTCCTCTGGGACCATAAACTCCTCCTTATGCTCTCTCAGTTATCAGATATTATCACAGCAAAGAAAAGTAACTAATATTCTGCTTTTAAAGAGGACACGAGTTCGTCTCCCAGCACCACGCTGCTATATTTCCAACTGCCTGGAACTCCAGTTCCAAGGATGCATGCGCATCACAAACGACACACAAAGATAAGCCTAAACAAAGGAACAAACCCTTAAATCCGGAGTGTTTTCTCTCATAGCAGTGTGAAGAAAGTTCCTTTGCCAAATGTTCTTGTTTTCTGTCTTCCACCCCCACTGTAGGGCTAAAAATTAATAAGCTGCCTAGCTACCCAAAAGAAGAAGTGGGGTCTGTGAAAATATGAACTTTTCACCCTCCCTTGCTGCACAATGGTTCCCGGAGCATTCCTGAGCGGAAAGTTTCCTGGAACAATCACAATGTCCCAAAGCCCCCGGTCATAATGATCCAACGCCCCTGTGGAATGTCAC
>NC_034593.1:5693631-5718430 GCF_900095145.1 Mus pahari | reverse complement strand
TATGAGTTTCGACCCCAGCATGCTGGCCTGAGCTCTTGTCTTGTCCTGTCTTCAATAAACTTCCTCGTGTGTTTACAGCAAGTAGGTCTCAGCGTCCTATACTGGGTGCGCGTCCTTCCCGAGACTGGAGCGAGGGGCTCCCTTCGGGGGTCTTTCACCACCAGCCCTAGGGCAGCTTTGCTGGAGTGGTTCATGGTACCAGCACACTTTCAGTCCACAGTAGGCAGTCTGTATTTCTCATGTACTTCTCCTACTTCTCTACTCCTTAGCCAATCCACTTCTAAAGGGTGCTTCATCAGCAGGCCCCTCCAAACAAGCTCTGCTGCAAGCCCTGGATGTTTGGCACATGTCTCCTGCATGCCCATGTCTCCAGAAAGAGAGCAGAGCTCAGTGGCAGCTTCCACGTCCCAAAGTCCCAAGTTTGTCTTGCTTTTCCAGGTTCTGAGCCAACTTCAGACAGACAGCAGTCATCATCTCTTAAAGTCTGCCATGCAAAGTGGATCATTCACACTTATTTTGTTATTGTTTTTCCAGATAGGGTTTCTCTGTGTAGCCCTAGCTGTCCTTGAACTCACTTTGTAGACTAGGCTGGCCTCAAACTCACAGAGACATCGCTACCTCTTTTACCCTGGTACTGGGAGTAAAGGCATGGGCCACCACCATCTGGCTCATTCCCAGATTTTAATATCATTTTTTGTGGAGATGAACCAAGGCACTCCCCCACATGTGCATGTGGTGGTTTGAATATGCTTGGTCCAAGGAGTGGCACTCTTAGGAGGTGTGGCCTTGTTGGAGTAGGTGTAGCCTTGTTGAAGGAAGCGTGTCTTTGTGGATGTGGGCTTGAGACCCTCCTCCTAGCGGCTTGGAAGACAGTCTCTTCCTGGCTGGCTTTGAATCAAGATGTAGAACCCTCAGCTTCCTCTTCAGCACTGTGTCTACGTGGATGCTGCCATGCCATAATGATAATGGACTGAACTTCTAAACTTGTAAGCCAGCCCCCAAGTAAATGTCCCTTATAAGAGTTACTTTGGTCACGGTGTCCCTTCTCAGCAATGGAAACCCTAATTCAGACAATGCACCAACAAATGGTCAGCATCCTAAAGACCAACCTTTTGATCAACTACCCAACACCTTGTGGGCTTTTCTAGTCAATCATGGGGAGATGGGAAGAAATACACTAAAAGAAAGATCCATTCCACAGAGATTTGGGAGGTAAAAACAACAACAACAAAAACCCCAACTCCTTACCTCATGAATATGTATGTAATATAGCTCATGCACAGTCATGAAATGGCTTTAGAACCCTCAGCCCAGAACCTGCTGTACTGTTCTTCTTCGAGTGTAGCCTACCCCAATCTCTGGAGTGCTTGCTTACTTGGCTAAATAAACTGTTTAAACTGTCTCTTGATTGATAATTTATTCAAGAGAACACAGACCCCTGAAATAATCCAGTCATGTTTCTCTCTGAATTCACATACTCCAGACCCCACAGCATGGGTCCCTGCAGTCTTCCCACTTAAATACCACACCTCAGCAACACTGTGATGGGCAGGCCTTGCTGGGCACCTGGCTTGTCTGTGGGTTGCATTCCGGGGCTTGCTGGCCCCTCCTCCTCTCTGCCATGAGCACAGGAACCTGGAAGGTGGCCTGGCTCAGGATTTATTTTCTTAGGTCTGTTTTCCTTCAGTTAAAAACACATATATATTTCAATTGTTTATTTAAGATCTTTTCCAAGTGTCCAATCAGTCCTCAAAGACACTGGTAATCTCATCCCCATAAGTTAGATGCATCCTCCTTCATTGCCTGTCGAGAGAGAGAGAGAGAGAGAGAGAGAGAGAGAGAGAGAGAGAGAGAGAGAGCGAGCCTGTGTGGGGGTGCATGACTTTAATCCTAGTACTTGAGGGAGACAGATCTCTGATTTTTGAGGCCAGCATGGTTTACAGAGTGAATTCAGGAACAGCCAGGGCTACACAGAGAAACTATCTGTAAAACACACACATACACAGAAAGAAAGAAAGAAAGAAAGAAAGAAAGAAAGAAAGAAAGAAAGAAAGAAAGAGAGAGAGAGAGAGAGAGGAAGGAAGGAAGAAAGAGAGAGAGAGAGGGAGAGAGAGAGAGTAAGGAAGAAAGAAAGAAAGAAAGAAAGAAAGAAAGAAAGAAAGAAAGAAAGAAAGAAAGAGGGAGGGGAAGGAAGGAAGGAAGGAAGGAAGGAAGGAAGGAAGGAAGGAAGGGAAAATTCATTCACAAAATTCGTTAAATAAACAACAGCTAAAATCAGCAGCAGCAACAAGCCCTGGGAAAAGAGAAAAATTAAATCCCAGAGCTACCACCTTAGGATATTCAGAGTGTTCTGTTTTTGAAAGACCCACAACGTGAGGACTCCCCCACCTTCTGCCTCAGGAGAGGCGACACCCCAAATCACTCACGAGAAATGGTCTTGATGCAAACCGCAAGAGGACTTTTATTCTAGGCGCGCTCTGGGGCCCACAGTTGTACACCACGCAGGAGTAGAGGACCATGTGGACCCGGAGTAGCTGGGAAAGGGGGTATTTAAAGGAAGAAACCATAACTGAATGGGGTGGGGAGGGCGTTGTTGGAAAATACCAAAAATACCAGTTAAGAGTCAAAGTAGTAGAAGAAGTAGAAGTCAAAAGGAATAATACCTGGTAATTGTGTGGTTATTTCTCAAGACAATTTCTATGAGCCTCTAACAATAGCACATTTGCATAGCAGGTTCCAGCAATGGTCAGGGTGACTTTTCTTTTGAACAAACACTCCCTGAACCCAGGAAGCTGGTGGGTGAAGGAATGTCGCTATCTGTTTTATGATTAGCATGCCTTGGAGCATTGAGTCACAAAGGTCACATTCTCAAGCCAGGGCCTAAAGACCTAGTTTTTTTGTTTGTTTGTTTTAATGTTACACTTTTTCTTTTTCATCCAGTGAGTGCCTCCTACTGGGGTTAAGGAAAGCATCACCACCGCCAGGCTGTCAGTACATTTTCCACTGTCTGCACTCCTTGTCACTTGTGGCTACTGGGCAATGAGAGGATAACTCAGCAAAGATTTCCTTAGATGCCTGGAACAGAAACTATTACCATATTTTCACCAAGAAGCAGCCTGTGTGCTAAGGCCTGACTGAGTATCACCAGGCAGTGTGCACTCTACCCTAGCCAAGGCCATCCCTAAGCCCACAAGCCTGTCAGATTCCCAGGAAGTACATGTGAACTTCACAGTTTTTGTGGACCTCCTGTTTCCCAACCTTTTCTCACTAACTTTTTGGTTTGTGCCAACTGCTTCCTGTCACTTTGGGCTGTAGCAAATAATGCATCTGCCTGTGAATGTCCTTCGCCAAGGCCCTCCTTCCTCCCTGGCATCTTTTGCTCATTGACCTTGGCAGTCATCCTGGGCATTGGAGTCGCTGTGGGTGTAGGGACAGCCACTACTGCTCTCATACGACAGCCCCATTATTTCCAAGAACTAAGATCGGCTATGAGTGAGGATTTGAGAGCATTAGAGCAATCCATAACTAAACTTAAAGAATCTTTATTTCATTTTCAGAAGTGGTCTTACAAAATAAGAGGGATCTAGACTTGCTGTTTTTAAAAGAAGGAGGGCTATGTGCTGCACTTAAAGAAGAGTGTTGTTTTTGCATAGATCATTCTGGAGTAATCATTCTATGAAAAATTGAGAGAATGACTAGACAAAAGGCAGAGAGAAAGAGATGCCAGTCAGGGATGGTTTGAAGGATGGTTTAATAAGACCCCTTGGCTGACCACTCTGATCTCTACCCTAATGGAACCCTTGCTTATCTTGTTGCTATTTCTTATAATAGGACCATGCATTTTAAATCGACTAGTAGCCTTTATTAGAGAGAGAGTTAGAGCAGTGCAGCTTTTAGTCTTGAAACAACAATATCATACCGTAAGAAACCAGAAGTTTCAGGAAGATGATCATGTCTAGTTCTAAGATTATAACTATTTACTAGAAAGAGTGGGGGAATGAAAGATCCTGAGAGAGTGAAAAATTATTTAAGCCTCTAGACTTGTCCTAGACTTGAGTCCAAAATAGACCTCACTAATGGCAGAGAGTAAAAGTTTAACTCGTCCCATTGTTCCAGGATGTACTAACCACAAAGTAGAAGTTTAACTCCATTGTTTTAGGAGATGTTCGTACAGAATACTCCAACTGTTCCTTGAACCTGTTATGCTTGCCAAATGCTGTAGTCCAATGCCAGGTGTTTGTGGTTTCTGTCTTTATAATCCCCTTACCCCTTGAGCTCTGGGTCGACTCCTCTACCCCTGCGTGGGATACGAGTCATCCCCAGTGCATTGGCCTTTCTGGAATAAACCTCTTGCTGTTTCCATCAAGATTGGTCTCTCGTGAGTTCTTGGGCATCGAGTCATCCCGAGACTTGAGTGAGGATCTCCCCGTTTTAGGGGTTTTTCAGTATATGGAATTCAGGCTGTTCTCTACAATGTTACCTGGAGCTAGGATGGAGGTTAAGATTAAAAAAAAAAAAAGGATAAAAACCCACCAAAGTGTTCAGAGCTGGTCCCAGGTTCCAGAGTTTTCCTTGAACAGATACTTTCTAGGTGATGGCCCCACCTTTAACCGGAGCACTCGGGAGGCAGAGGCAGGTGACCTCTGAGTTCAAGGCCAGCCAGGTCTACAGAGTGAGTTTCAGGACAGCCAGGCCACACAGAGAAACTCACAGACCCCTGAGTCTCACCCCCTGTTGGGTGACCCCCACTTCCTTGTGACTGTGAGCCTCTTGTTAACTCTGTTTTAAAATTTCTGTGTGTACAGGTGTGTGGCTTACAAGTATTTCTGTCACTGAGAGCAATACTGGTGACTTCTGAGGGCAGAAGGAGATATCAGATCCCCATGTAACCCGAGAACTGAAGTTCTAGATGGTGGTGAGCTCACAATCAATACTGGGAGTGAACTCAGGTCCTCTAGAAGAGCAGCCATTAACCTTTAAGCTTAACCATTAAGCCATCCCTCCAAACCCACATTCTAGAGATCTAAAGCCAATTATGAAGGCTTTGGCCTCTGCTCTGCTTTATGGAGCAGAGCACCAGAGTCCACAGGTCTTCTTAGACTCACTTCTCTCTGTATTCCTTTTGATTATTTGTTGATACAGTAATACATTTTGTAAAAATAATATCCTATTAAAAAATAGAAATACTGCCCACTGACTTACCCATGGCAGGGGCAGTCCCTAGAACAGAGCCAGCAGGGCATGGGCCTCTATGAGTATCGATATATATATTTCAATTCATGTTCCTCTTTCTGGAAATATTCTCCCTGCCAAGGTTATTGGGAAATGTTCTCTGTGCTAAGGCTAATGACTCCATGATAATTAGAAGTAGCATAAGCCCAGGCGGCAAGAATGTGGCTATGTCTCAGCAAAATGGTAAACACTGGGACCTTCAGGACAGCCCTTAAAGCTGTGGGAAAGAACTCTGAAAACATGAGTTTAAAATATGTAATTTCTCAACCATGTAAAATATAAGGATGCAATATGAATTACATAAGGAACTTCACAGATCTAAAAGAACAGAGGCAGGTGCATTAAGAGCCAGTTTGTCAGAAAGATGCTAAGAAGGAGATAAAGAGATTTGGGGAGTGGTGATCAATGAGCAACACCTCACCCAGCAGATTGCTGAGTTCAAGGTGAGCCTGTGACAGAGCAAGGTTAGGCTCAGTGGTAGGAATGACAATTTCAGGGTAGACCCCACCCAGCTATCTTATCTTGTGGTCTGTGCTTAACAAAGGCAGACAGTTCTCTGAATTCTTTTGCAAGATTTAAAAAAAAAAAAAAAAAAGGTACACATCATCCTTTTCCTAAGAATCAAGGGGCTTAGGAGACCCTTTTAGGCCCTGTAGTGCTGATTTGTGAGGTGGCCTAGAGGGAACCCGAGTAAATGACTGAACTGATATGTAAATAAAAGACTGGGCTTTTGGTCTGCAAGAGATTAATTAGCAGAGAATGATAACAGTTTTTGTTGTTGTTTTGTTTTGTTTTTTAGATTTTTTCTTTTCTTTTTTCTTTCTTTCTTTTTTCTTTTTTTTGTTTTTGTTTTTGTTTTTGTTTTTGTAGCAAGAGCTGAGCTGAGCTGTCTAGAGATTTCTGGAGATCTAATACAGCTCTTTTAGAATTTTTATCTAACAGAATTTCTGACCTTGGTTGTAAACCCAAGAATTGCTTGGTGAGGAAACACAGCTCTTTTAGACTTTTCTAGAATACCCACGAATATTTTATAGCAGCTTTCCTGACTTTGGTTGGAAAACCCATGAGCTATCCAGAGAATTTTTAGAAATTGTTCTAGCAAGAGGGAGCTGTCTGGAGCAGCTTGCAGAGCGATCTACAGAGAGGTGTCCAGCAGACAACAGGGCGACAGACAGCTTGTACCCACAATTCCTTCTCTCAGAATCCCTGTCCAAGCCAAGGCTGGTCCTTAGCAAAAGACTGTCCAGTTTTACTCTTAGAATGTTTGAGCAAGTTTTGAAAAAATTACTGATTGGAGCCTGTGAGATGACTCAGCAAGGGAAGACACTTGCCGTCTGCCTATGACAGGAGCTCAAGCTACATTGTAGATGGGGTAAGCCAAGTCCTGAAAATCCTCTGCTGACCGCTACACTCATGCCCAACACACACAAAATAAATAAGTAAATAAATAAACACATAGATACATAAATAATTTAAAATTACAAAGTAAAATTTTTATTTTATTTTATTTTACTTTGAGACAATGTTTCTTGTAGCCCAGGCTGGCTTCAACTTGCTATGTGACGAGAACTAACCCTTGCCTCTTTCCCCCCCTCAACATAATATTTTTTGGGGGGAAATTTCATACAATGTACTCTGATCACATTCACTTCCCATTCCTCCCAGGTCCTCCCTCCCACCCTTGTGCTCTCTCCCCGAGTATACCAAGTTCAATTTGTTTTGTTCACTTACTCAATGGGGCATGGCCAAGCTCCCCAGTAGCCTGCCCCTTAAAGAAAACTGAGTTCTTCCCCTCCCCCAACCCCCCACCAGAAGCCATCAACTGTGAAGAGCTACACTTCAGCATCTTTATCACAGTTTTAAAGGACTCTCCTCAATGGCTTCCTGTCTGGACTGTTTCTCTGTTTGGGGAGGGGGCGGAGGTGGGTCACGAACCTTCAATGTCTCTCATTCTCAGCTGAGTCTGCAGTTATAGATAGCACTGTGAAAGAAGCCTTCTTGCCCATAGCAGCCAGCGGCAGCAGGGACCATGGACATCCACTGAGACTCTACTGACAGATCACAGACACCAACATTAACTTTCAACTCTCAATCTTCTGAGCCCTGCCTCCCAAATGTGCCACCATGCAGCCACACTAACAAAATATCTACTCTCCCCAGGTAGGGCACGGACAACAGACCAAAGTGTTAATTAGGGCTATCTGCAAGAGCAGAGGTGGTTACTTACAGGACCCTGGGCAACTTATGAGGGGCTACTCTACCTAAGAAGGCTCTTTCCACAGTCAACCATTTGCTAATATGTATCTTTTATGTATCTTTAGGGGTGGGGCTAGGGGTGGGAGGAGCAGGACCTCATGAGTGTAAATGGGCCCAATCCTGTGCATGTTTCCTGCAGGTAATTATAGTTGCTGGCAGTTTATTTTATTTTACTTTTTAAAGATTTATTTATTATATGTAAGTACACTGTAGTTGTCTTCAGACACTCCAGAAGAGGGAGTCAGATCTTGTTACAGATGGTTGTGAGCCACCATGTGGTTGCTGGGATTTGAACTCCGAACCTTCGGAAGAACAGTCGGGTGCTCTTACCCACTGAGCCATCGCACCAGCCCGTTGCTGGCAGTTTAGAGGGGGCAGTGTCCATGTTATGCCCAAAGACATCATTCAACAATCCTCTGTCCGTTCCTCGTGCTCCAGCATTCTTTCTACCCATCTTCCACAGTGTTTGCTGAACCTTGGAGGACGTTTAGTACGTGCCCCATTTAAGTCTGAGCATTCAACTGTCAGTCTCAGCGCCTTCACCCGTCAGAGGTCTCTCAAGTCCCGCTGTAAAGACGCTTCCCTAATCAAGGATGGCAGCAGCTGAAGAGGTCAGCTCAGGACTTTGGAAAATTCCACCAGACCCCTCCCCTCCTGGTACTAGAAAGGTCATAGAGCACACAGGCACCCCTACCCTCCAGAAAGGAGAGGCTAACTACATTCCTCAGACCACAGGGGGCGCTGACCACTGAGCACCTGCAGATAAGGGAAGCACAGAGCATGTAGACACATTCCTCAGGGATGTGTCCCCCGCCCCCGCTGTTCCCTCTCCTGCCCCACCCCACAGACAAGGTAGCCCTTGCTACCTCATTCCTTTTTTTTGTTTTGTTTTGTTTTTGTTGCTGTTGTTGTTGTTGTTGTTTTTTCAAGATAGGGTTTCTCTGTGTAGCCCTGGCTGTCCTGGAACTCACTCTGTAGACCAGGATGGCCTCGAACTCAGAAATCTACCTGCCTCTGCCTCCTGAGTGCTGGGATTAAAGGTGTGTGCCATCACCGCCTGGCTAGTATAGATCTTGGTAGGTCTTGAATTTCATCAGGAAGTACTGTTGTACCAGCATGCACATTGCCTGGTGAGGTGTTTTTGTTTGTTTGTTTGTTTTTATTTATTATTTGTGAGTATACTGTAGCTGTCTTCAGACACTCCAGAAGAAGGCGTCAGATCTCATTACGGATGATTGCTCTCTCCGGCCCTGCTTGCTTCAGCCTCACTTGCTCGAGCCCCGTTCTCCTGGTGAGCTTATAGTATAACACAAAGCATATGGTAGTTTGAATAAAAGCAGCTCCCATGGGCTCATATATTTGAATACTTACTCCCCAGTTGGTGGAAGTGTTTTGGAAGGATTAAGAGGTGGGGCCTTGTTGAAAGAAGTGTCTCACTAGGGATAGGCTTTGAGGTTTCAAAAGCCCACTCATTCCCAGTAAGTCTCTTTTCTCTGCCTCTTGCGTGTGGATCAGTGTAATCACTCAGCTACCTGCTTGCCTGCTTTGATGTGCCCCACCATGGACTCACCCTCTGAAACTGTAAGCTCCAGTAAACTCCCTCTTCTATATGGTGCCTTTGTCGCACTCCTCTCAGCAACAAAAAAGTAACTAAGATGCAGGGTCTGTAGCCAAGTGTGATTATGGGCCACAATTTTCCCTTAGTCGGCTGGTTGGCACCTTCCGGCACTATAAAAGCCAGCTGACAGATGAAGCTTAGTCCCGGTTTCATTTCTTTATGTCGAGGCAAATGATGTCTTTAGCAATAGGGGCTGACCATCCAGCTTTGCAGCAATGGCTGTAGCCTGTACTGTTGGTAACCTCAGGGGCCTCCTTGTCCAATAGCTCATAGGGACATAGCTTATCTCTGCCACTGGAATTTTCATTTAATAATCTTCCGGTTTCTGGGAGCATTATTTTTAGTATTTAGTAAAGTTGTTTTTCAAACGTGTGGCTTATTGAACATGTTTGTGCACCGTCACCAGCGGCTGAGTGTCTCTACCCTTGTGTTCTGGTATATGATGCACATCTTTTTTCATCCATGCAAGGTACTTTTTTAATTTTTTTAAAGATTTATTTATTTTATGTATATGTGAGTACACTGTTGTTGTCATCAGACTCACCAGAAGAGGGCACCAGAACCCATTACGAATGGTTATGAGCCACCATGTAGCTACTGGGAATTGAACTCAAGATCTCTGGAAGAGCAGTCCGTGCTCTTAACCACTGAGCCATCTCTAGAGCCCAAGATACTTTTATTAAAATTTTTAAACATGGTGTTAACATTTACAGACACAGACTATGGTAGGATTTTTATTCCCTTTCTTGTGTGACACCCATGACAATGTAGATTTTCCCAGACCATAACATTCCCAGGAATTTCACAGCCATGCCTGCCTCTTGCACCTTTTGTGGAATGTGTGTCTACCCTCATGCCTCTATGACCCTTCACATCTTTCAGACACCACTCTATATCTGTGAAGCACTCAGAGCATGTGGTGTCTGTGGCAGAACCCTTTTACAACGGGTGAAAAGGTCTCTGAAGGCTGCTACCCATCATTCCACGCAAGGGCCAGTTGATTGAGATACTCAGCAGCTAAATGATATTACAGAAAAGTGTTAGTAAGGTCCAATAAAGCAGAAAATAAAATCTATCCCTTGTATCAACTGCCTCCTCAAAAAAAAAAAAATCAATGTTGGGGGGCTGGAGAGCTGGTTCAGCAATGAAGAGCACTCGCTGCTCTTGCAGAGGATCTAGATGCAGTTCCCAGCACCCATCCTGGGCAGGTCAGGTTACAGTTACAATCACGTGTAACTCAAGTTAAAACCTAATGCCCTCTTCTGGCCTTTGTAGGCCTGGCAGTAGTGGCACACACTAATCCCAGCACTTGGGAGAGAGTCAAGTGGATTTCTCAGTTTGAGGACAGCATGGTCTACAGAGTAAGTTCCAGGACAGCCAAGGCTACACAGAGAAATGCTGTCTCAAAAAACCAAAAAAAGCTGGGTGTGGTGGCGCACGCCTTTAATCCCAGCACTTTGGAGGCAGAGACAGGCGGATTTCTGAGTTCGAGGCCAGCCTGGTCTACAGAGTGAATTCCAGGACAGCCAGGGCTACACAGAGAAACCCTGTCTCAAAAAACAAAAACAAAAACAAAAACAAAAACAAAACAAAAAGACACATTCAGGAGAGACATGTATATAAAATAAAAATAAATCTTAAACAACAATGTTGGACCCAGTGGCTTGGGGGAAAGGCACTGCCATGAAGCCATCATACACTTCCCTACTTCCAAAGGCTGCCAGCCCACGCTGCTCTGTCTGGTCCAGAGCCAGGGGGAGCAGGAGCAGGGTTCTGCATGCCAAACTTACTATCCTTGCTAGTTGAATTGGTCCCCCAAGTCTGTCAGACTCTAAGCTGTAGAGTATTCATAGGGGGTCACTCACAGGAGTACAGGCACTTACAGGCAACCCAGGCAGAGCCCTTCCCAAGCAACAATTAAAACACACCACCACCAGTAGCACCAGCAGCAGCACCACCACCACCACCAGCACCAGCACCAGCACCAGCAGCACCATTGCTAGCACCAGCATCAGCACCAGCTTTTCTCTCCTGAGGAGAAGCTCATGAACTTCTCTTCCCAGCTACCATTTGTACATGCTATTTTTAATATAAATATATGTATTAAATTAATAAGATGCTTGTATTTCTTTGTATTGTGCTAGTCTGGCCACCTCCCAACCATGATCCCAGTAATACTTGCACTATGGCTTTCCATTATGCCGAACTCTATGAACACTTCACTCCCTCTTCTTCAAGACAGATCTTTACCCCCACCCCCCCACTTCTTTTCCTAGCTAGCGGAAGTTCTGCCTTATTCTCTCTTCTGCCTAGCTATTGGGTGATCAACATTATTGACTAGGCAAAGAATAAATGGTAAGAATTGTCTACACCAACTTGAGACAGGAGATTCTAGACTAAATATTATAGTGCTGTGTTTAGGTTGAAACAAGGTGTGAGGAGAGAGAAATTAGCATTTGAATAACACAAGGATAAGGTTTACAGGATACATAAAAACATGCCTACAACCATTAACTGTTTACAGATCCTTCAGAGGAGTAGGGCCTATGAACCTCTGCTGTCCTATGACAGAGCATTAATGCTGTCCTATGACAACCTTGTGTGTGTCTCCTGAAGATAATTATAGCTGCAGAGAGCTTAGGGGGCAATGCCTATGTCATGTCTGGAGAATGGCATTCCACAACACACAGCCAGCAAACGTGTTTCTTACAGACAACAGCCATTGCCACATTCACAAGCTCTGTGGTTTCCTGCACAGGCAAAGTCTTTTGCTAGACAAACCACCCACCTGCCCTTGGCGCCAGGAGCAGCTCATTTGGCTGAGTTCTCAGTCTCTTTTCCCTGTATTTCTGTCCTCCTCACTGGTCCTAAGGTCAGAGGGCAACAGATCAACAGCTTGCAGGATCTCAGTTCTGATCCTTCTCCAAGGACCAAAGACAGGGCTCAGATAACTGCTCAAAGTGTGTGGTGTATGTGTGTGTGAGTGTGTGTGTGTGAGTGTGTGTTAGTGTGGGTGTGTGTGAGTGCGTGAGTGTGTGTTAGTGTGTGTGTGAGTGTGTGTGAGTGTGTGTGAGTGTGTGTTAGTTTGTGTGTGAGTGTGTGTGTTGGTGTGTGTGTGTTAGTGTGTGTGAATGTGTGTGTATTGGGGGTGGGGTGTATGGGGGGCAGGACAAGTCAGGAATGGAAGACTGTCAGCCCACCTGTAGCTCTCAGATGGGCAACAGCACATTCCAATCTAAATATCTATCTGAAATTAACACGAGTGGCATTGACCCAGCATTAAGGAAGGAGTTCTGAGGGAGACTGCAACATAGAAACCTGACAATAAAGTTTCATGAGAAAGACTCTGTTCTCCAAGTCCTCTGGGCTCCATGACTCTCTGAAGGGTGTAGACTGGGCAAGTCTGTAAAGAGGAATTGGGTGGTTGGGGGTCTAGGTTTCTGAAAGTGGGGGTGGGGATAAGGGGAGCCTGACACAAGGGCTTGGGGTTGTATTTGAACATGTGCTATGACTGGATTATAGTGGTGGTGTCACAACACCGTGAACACACAGAAAGCAACCATATAACCACAAACTGGATTCTGGAGTTTGTGGGTGCATTTTGTTATTTGTAGAATGTTGCAATGGAGTGTGTAAGATTCGAAATGGAGAGAGGCAGGGTGTGCCTGGTTCAATGAACCATCCTAGCCCTGTTGAGTGGAAAAAAGCTCACAGGTTAAGCTGAGGGGAGCTGAATAGAAGCTGTCCAATAGAAGCAGGGGTAATATTTACACAGCCTTAGTCAATCAGTACCCCACCTCTCACCCTTTTCTATCTCTGTAAGTTCTGAGAGTGGTGGAGGGACCCAGTAGCCAGAAAGGGTTGGTCTCAGATGCTCTACACCTAACAGGCCTCTTCAGGAACTACCACAGGGACATCTCAGCACCCAGAGCTGTACTCGGCCCCTCCCTAGAGCTCAGAAGTCCCCTCTAAACGTGCAGGTGTTTCCTGGCTATCATTCCCAAGACTGTGCAATAACTCTGAATATGTTTGCTTTTGTTAACTTCCTTTTGAATTACAGAAAGACACAGGACAAGAAAATTCTGATGACTTTAGAGAGTTCCCACTGCAAAGCCAGAGAACCGTTTGTCAGTTCCCTCCATCATCAGCATCAATGACACATAAGCGTCTCATCTTTGAGATCCTGGGATTAGCAAGGCATAAGCAGGCTTCTCTGAGTTAAGAAACCACAGAAAAGATACTGTGTTGGGACCTCTGACCTTCAGGCTGCTTCACCTTCCTCTTCCTCCATGTCTGCAGATGCTTTCCCGGTATGATTGACCAGTAGCATAAATTATTACTCCGTGGCTAGAGAACAGAGACAGAAATAAATGAATCATCTCCATGTGCACCCTGACCTCCACTCTTCCTTCTTTCCAGTCACAACAAAAGCAGGTCCTAGGGCAATGCAAGCAAAGCGGCCCCAGCCTAGAGACTTCGGAGACATCACTACCACAGGACAAGCTCCACAGTGGAATATTCCTACAAGAGGGTACTTCAGTGCATTTGATCTCAGTGTCTGTAGGGGGATAGTACATTTTTCACTGGTATCACAAAATAGCTGAAGCAAGGTTGAAATAGCACATCTAGCTATAGCTACACTCTATGAAAAATAGCCGAAGTGTGTTTTGGAAAAATATCACCTTTAAACACGGGAAGCTAGAAAGCCTTGGCTCTCTCAAAAATCCAAAAAAAAAAAAAAAAAAAAAAAAAAAAAAAAAAAAAAAAAAGAAAGAAAGAAAAGAAAAAAAGAAAAAAGAAAAAAAAAAACAGAAGAAAAAGAAAAAAGCAAGCCTTGGCCCAGGAAATCCCTCCTAATGATAATCTCCAAAGACCTAAGGCTCACCTGAGCCTACCCTCAGGGCTAAGGCTTATCACGTGAACCTTTGGGGCTGTTCTCAATCTATCCCTTGTCTCCGCTGGTACATCAGCACTTCAGATGAACTTGACTATATTAAAATGAACTGCTGTGTAACAAACTACCCCTAACTCCAGTGGTTGCAGTTAGCAGACACCTGTCATCTTAAATGAGCTGTGGTCGGAGAACTCAGGCGTGGTACAGTCAAGTGCCAGTCGGACTGCAGCTCCCTCAGGGCACAGGCTGACAGTCATTTGTCTGCAGGTCCTGGGTCTTTCCTGGGTGCATGTGGCTGAGGCCACTTTCCAGTTGGTTCTCACCCCAGAGTAGATGGCAGCATCATGGTTCCTAGCTTCCCTCAGCACCATGGAGACACAGCCAACTGTGATGCTCAAGGCTACCCAAGGCGTGCTTCGAAACCTAGTTTTAGGAGTTCCCTTCTATCACTACGGTCATGTCCTTATGGTCACACTTTGCTTAAAGCAAAGAGATTACAAACAGGAGCATGAATACCAGAATGCTGTCCAATATATCACTTTATGTGACTTTTTATTCCAGAGTTGGGGGCAAATTCATCCTTTAAAATTCTTTAAAGCTGCATTGACCCATATGTTGGCTACCAAAATTACCCAAATTTAAAAACTCAATTTTAGGGCTAAAGAAGTGGCTTGGGAGTTATGGGCAGTTGCTGCTCTTACAGAGGAGCAAGGTTTGGTTCCCAGCACCTACACAGTAGCTATCAACTGTCTGTGATTCCAGTTCTAGGCAGATCTGAAAGAGTATTCTGACCTTCTCTGGCACCAGCCATGCATGTGGTACACACATACATACATACATACATACATATATACATGCATACACACAGGCAAAACATACATATGCATACACACAAAAATATATCTTGTTTGTTTAAGACTGGGTTCTTAGTCGGGGCAGCCCTGGCTGTCCTGGAACTCACTCTGTAGACCAGGCTGGCCTCAAACTCAGAGGCCCCCTGCCTCTGCCCCCACAGTGCTAGGGATCAAAGGCATGAACCATCATCACCTGCTATCTTTTTCTTTTTCTTTTTTTTAAATTCAGTTCCTTGGTCATACTGGCCATACTTAATTCAGTTATTTCTAGTAACCCCCATTTCTGAAAATGTACTCTCAGGATAGGAGTAATTAAGCTCAAAAGAGAAATATTTGACACTAAGTTTTCAAAATCTATCTTTTCAGTCTCCTTATTTCCCATCACCCACCTTCCATAGTTTGAAATTCTCTCTAACTCCAGCTCTTGGGGAATCCACTTCAGCCACTATTCACACAGAGACATTGACACAGACTTATACATATACAATTAAATTAAAATGGGGTTGGAGAGATGACTCAGTGTTTAAAAGCACTGGCAGCTCTCCCAGGGGACCTGGATTCAATTCCAGCACCCACATGCAGCTCCCAAACATCCCTTACTCAAAGCCCAGGAGATCTGGTTCCCTCTTCTGGCGTCTGATGGCATTAGTGCAGAGAGAGAGAGAGAGAGAGAGAGAGAGAGAGAGAGAGATATCACATATAAAAGAATTAAAATTTAAACAATTAAATTTTAACTGCAAGGCTTGAGACACTCCCTCTGCAGTTACTTCAAGCCTCCAAAAGTCCTTTCTGAAGTGGTGAGACTCACTTCTAACCTACCTGGCTTTGAAATTCAACTAGGACTTTTCTCCAAGTGGCATATGACTGGATGTAAATGTGTTCCATGCATCCTGGCATTGGAAAATTAAACTAGGGCCTGTGAGGTGGCTCAGCAGGTGTAGCACTTGCTACCAAGATGCATGGGCAAGCAGAGGACAGGCTCTGGCAGGTTGTTTCGCATGTACATACTACATAAATAAACGCTCTTTTTCTTCCCTAAAATTTTTTTAAGCCAGCAGCAGTAGAATCTGTTCATAATTGGGACCTGCAAAGCTGGGTGAACTGTTACACTACATAATGCCAGAATTTCCCTCCTGGAATAAAGAAATCCGTGTTCTAACTTGGTCCAGGTGGAAGGTGGCCTTTCAGTCATGGATGGGAACAACTTTTCCTACAGGGATAACAAGTGTTGAAAACGCCCTAGTTGCCAGCAGCAACGTGCTTTGCACCCGTGCTAATGCTGCCCTGAGTATCTGTTGCACTCAGTTCCTTCTGGCCTGGCAGTGCCTGGTGTGGCTAGGACGCACATCCTTGTGTGGTGGCTGGGACCCGGCCAGCGCTAAAGGCAGCTCACAGACAGACACTTGCGAGGCTCCTTCCTGCCTGCCTGGGCGGGCAGCGCGGGAGCAGAGCCAGTCAAACCTTGTTTTTGCTGTGAACAAAAGCCGCACTTCCAGTTGTGGCGCCAAATTCTAGCTCGCCCTACAGAATATCTGGCAGCTCCAGGCTGGCTGGCTGCGCCCCGCTTGTTTACAGGCAGCTCCTTGACCGGCAGACACAAGGTGCCCCCAAAACCCGGACACGGAGCCGCTCCAGCAGAAAAGAGAAAGCAGAAAGAATCCATAATACCACCGCAGCCATGAGCCAGCCAAAAGTTGCCCTGGCAAGTGCCTCCTTACTACTTGCCACCAGCTTTGATTGCAGACTGTGTTCCCTTATTTCCAGGCAGGGCCGGAGATGACCCTTAAAGTCCCCAATCCCATACCAGGTGCTCAGAAGTCACACAAAGGTGAAAGACACTGGCTGCCAGGACGCTTTGCTGGCATCTGTGTCACGGGTGCGGATTATTTCCTGCAGATTCTAAGAGCCAAAATGTCATTAGTGAGGCTTTTTAAACAGAACTGTACTTACTCCGAGCCTCCTGTACCTCAGCGTAGCAAGGACAGCCCTCAAGCCGCTCCCTGTAAAGAGAAAGATCAAGATGGGGCTTGTGCACACCAGACTCCCCGATGCTGGCCTGGTGGATGCAGGAACATCTAGCCTGGAGAGAAAAATTCAGTGACTTTGAGGCTGCCGGTTTTTGAGCAGGAATCAAGAAGCCAGAGCTGCTTACCTGAACACTGTCACTGTTCCCACACACGTGGTTGTGTGACATCTCTCCAAAGTGCCCACAAACACAACACACCCAGACTCACTGTGAAGGATTAGTGTGAAAGCCCATGCAAAGTGCCTGATGTTTAGTAAGTACACAATAAACAAATGTGGTCTGTCAAAATTTGGTCAAGAATCTTCTAGAGATAATAGAATGGTGGGGAGAGGCTCAGGCTGGGGAGATAACTTGCCTGTCAAGTGTAGTTCTTGTCTTACAACATAATGGAATTTGATTCCCACAACACATCTTACAATACCAGGGCTCAGAGGAAGAGAGGGGGGGGGGGNGGGCAACCCTGGGAGTCCCTGGCCAACTTAACTTACTAGATGAGTCCCTCCAGTAAGAAACCCTCAGGGAGGGGATGCGCAATGCTTAAGGAATGACACGGTTGGTTATCCTCTAACCCTCCCTCACCCCATGCACGCACGCACGCGCGCACCCCGACACCCACAAACACACAGAGAAGCTCCAGGGCAGTTTGCCATGGACGGGGTAAGCATGCAGTCTTGGCACTGATTTTGTCCCTGAACATATCAAGTACAGTGTTCCTAGTGTTTTCTTAAGTCTCTCCATGCCTTGCTCTCTTCGTGTAAAACAAGCGTCATCACGGCACCCGTCCAAAGGACCATCAAGAGCACCGGCTGTGACAACTCATGCAAAGAGACTGGCACGTGGCAGCACTCAATAAATGTCAACAACTGTTATTATTGCTTTCAGCATCTGGTTGATGGTCCTTCAAGCATTTATGACTTGGTAAAAGAAGATGTCCTTCTGACAGCATCATTTGGGCCAGAAGGAGAAGGACTTTCACACAGCACTTTCCCGTGCTCTGCTCTTTTGAGAGGAAGGTAGATCCTCTAAACTTGGGATGCCCTTCCACAGCCATCCAGAACTCTGCAGTCTGATGGCAACTGGACCCGGCCTCTCTGCCGCACTTCCTTCCAGATGTGTAAGTTCACTGTAGACCCTTAGGCACTTGTAAGAACACAGAGAGAGCCTATATATTCTTTAGCTTCCAAAGTGCCATCCTGCATAACTCTGGACAGTATTGTAAACAGGACTTTGCCATTCACACAGATTACTTTATTAACACTTCTTCAGCTTAACCTGCAGAGAGGGGCTGGGGTAGTAATTCCATGTGGTTCTCCTGCATAGACTGATGCATGTCATCACCATGGTCAGAATACAGACAGCGATGGGCCATGTCGTTTTTGCCTGGCGGGCTTCTGAACCCATGGGTTTTACTGACATACAGTCCGTTTCCTGTAAATCATTTTTCTCTTTGGTTAAAAACTTGCTAAGAACTTGCTTAGTGCATCATAAATAAATTCCAGTGAGCAGTGACTGTAGAATAGGTCAAAGAGATGTTTGCATTCTTGAGGATGGCGGTAATGCTTTCATTTGGGGGACAGTAACAGAAGACAAGGGGAGGAAAACTGGGCCTAGAATTGCCACTCCATTTTAAATGTACATAAAAAGTTGGTATAGCTTGGAAATGATGACACATACTTTTTGTTTGTTTGTTTGTTTTGTTTTGTTTTTCAAGACAGGGTTTCTCTGTATAGCCCTGGCTGTCCTGGAACTCACTCTGTAGACCAGGCTGGCCTCGAACTCAGAAATCTGCCTGCCTCTGCCTCCCAAATGCTGGGACTAAAGGTGTGTGCCACCACCGCCCAGCGACACACACTTTTTTTTTTTTTTTTGGTTTTTCAGAAAGTAGGGGGAGGGGGGATGGGATGGGGTTCTGGGGATGTGTAGGGAACCAGGAAAGGGGGAACATTTGAAATGTAAATAAAGAAAATATCCAATAAAAATGTTATTTAATTGTAGTCCACTGAATATATTTTAGGTAAGTCAATGGACATTATGAAAGAATTCAAAAGTTATATATTGTCTTAAGAAAAAGGTTTTGAGTACTAGAGCCTAATTTCTTCATGTGATGGTGACTATTAATGAAGAGAAGTCAGAGCTGGCTGACTGGAATAAAGCTGAAGATATTACCAGCTACTGTTAAAAAGTATCTCATTTACTTTCAATAAAAAATTAAAAACACCTGTTCTAGTTTTCTTGCTTTCTCCGGCTGTGATAAAGAACATGATCAAAGGCTATTCAGGAATAAGAGGTTTATGTCAGCTTCTATATTACACTCCATCACTCAGGGAAATCAGGATAGGAGCTCCAGTTAGGAACCTGGAGGTAGGAAATGAAGCAACAGCCGCAGTGGGTGACGGCTTACTGGATCTTTCTACTTCTCCATGGCCAGCCCTTATAACAGCCCAGTCCACCTGCACAGGAGAGGCAGCACCTAGAGTGAGTTAGGCTCTCGTCCATTCACAGCAATCAAGAAAATGTCTGACAGACATGCCTACGGGCCCATCTGAAGGAGATAGCTCCTCAATCGACAGTTCCCTTTCCCCGATGTGTCAAGGGGACACTGAGGTTAGTGTCACTATTCCTAAAAGCCAGCAGCTTTAATAATGAAAACACATCTGACCTTAGTTCGACAAGCGAACATGCATGGGTACAAAGATATGCTTCTGAATAAATATTTCAATCTGGGTATTTACATGATTCTACAAATTATTCAAGAAAATACTCCCGAGAGTCTTGTTTTCATTGTTTTTAGATGCTCATGAGCAAGCCAATTAAGTGTACTTTTATGTGAATAACAGTAACACACTGATGGAGTTAATAAAATATATATTCCAGTAAGAAAGAAAGAAAAGAAAGAAAGAAAGAAAGAAAGAAATCCTAAAGGAAGTGGAATTCTCTAATAAAATGTACACATGTACACACGGAGGTGCACATGCGTGCACATGGTTTGGAAATGAGAAACCTTTCACAACTGTCCTCTCTTCATGCAGCCATGATCCACTGTGGTAAATGAGAAGCCGCCTTTCTGTCACCAGAGCCCTGGATCTTATTTCTCCTCCCCCTAAATAGCTCAGGACAGAAGTTCCACTTCAGTCAATGCCCAGGCTCCCGGTTGCTGGGGAGGGCCCTGCTGAGTTATCCGTGGTGAACCACAGCCTTCCAGTGAGGATGCCCTGGACGTACGTCCTAAGCCACAGAAAGCACAGGCTGGAAGCCTGGCAGAATATGGGGCTGAGACACATTTTCTTTACAAACCTTGGCATTATCAAACTGTGGGATATTCCAAACATTTCCCTAGTAAACACGTTTTTGGGGAGGCCAGTAACTATGGAGTATTGCAGAATTCAGGTGGCTAGAAGGTAGAAGAAACCCTGGCCCTGGATGGCTTTGTAACCATTTCTCCTGTGGTGAGGAACAGAACTAAGACTCAGGCCATGGGTCTCCTTTGATGCCACTGGGAACTAGGTAAGGTGAGTCATGGTGAAGAGAGAGGCGCAGAAACAGAAGGTGCTCTTCACTCGATGCTCCCGAGAGTCTGCCCGGGAAATGCCACTTGTTAGAGTGGAGATTTTGCAATTCCACCCTGCATCTCACAATAAAAAACTTAATGTTTATTCCATTAACTTGTGTTTTCACAGACTCCCCAAATGGTTCTGATGCACAGTGTAGTCTAAGAACCAGTGACTCTCCCAACCAAAAGATGCAAAGCCAAGACTTCTACTGCAATAGCACAATAGCAGTCTGGCCATGTTTCACAGCTCATCTACCCCACAGTGGCTTCCTCCTCTCTCCTCTCTCTCCCCTCGTGGCCTCTCAGACAACAAACCCAGGAACCCAAGAACCTGCCTTTCTCTCTTCTGCCCAGCTACTGGCTGTAGGCATCTTTATTCAGCCATCAGGGATAAATTGGGGGGCAAAGTTACATAGCATCACTTGAGTATGTCACTTGAGTACTTGCAGACTCTCTCATCCCTGGGGGCAGCCAGGTTTTAGGGGGTCAGTATTTAGCATTGCAATATAAGCAAAAGGCCAAACCTCAACACTCAGGAGTTAGTAAGGCACATGAGATCCAGGAGGCAGCCATTCAGGCAGAGGGCACTGAAAGATGACAGATCAAGCTGATGTAGGACACGGGTTGGTGTGATCCTGGGAGATTGGGGTGTGCACATACAGGAGGAGAGGAGGGCAGCCAGGGGGATGAGGAACACTTTTAGGGGCCTGTAGGCTGGGAAGAAGTTTCTATTTTCCACGAGTGTGATAGAAAGCTACCGGAGGCTCCAGGCCGGCTTTGTTTCAGGTATGCCGTACAGTGCGGCCGCTGTGTAGACCTTCTCCTGTGAAGGCAGAAGCTATAGCAAGGAGGTTAGTGAGAGGCTTGCCTGGCATCCTGGAGTCCATGGAGACGGTACAGGAAGTAGCTGTTTAATTAGATTGAAATGGCTTTTGAACTGGCTGGGGAAGTAGCTCGGTTGGTAGAGTGCTTGCCAAGAAAGCCTGAAACTTCCAGTTCTATCTCCAACACCATATAAAGAAGACGTGGGGGTGCACACCTGTAACCCTAGCACTTGGGAAGTGGAGGCAGGAGGATCCGAGAAGTTGAAGGTCATTTTCCTACATGGTGAGTTACAGGCCAGTCTGTGACACGAGAAACATTATCTCAAAATAAAAGAAATAAAAAGGGTGTGGGAGAGAAATCAGAGGTAGAAGCAGTTGTTAAGTTTCCATCCTCAGCTGCTGAGTTGTGTTGTCATGTGTTACAAGTCACTAAAATTGAGAACAAATCTCAAGAGGAAACCAATGCTTATCTGAATCATGTTGAGTTCGAGATG
This sequence comes from Mus pahari, assembly GCF_900095145.1. Classification (NCBI taxonomy): domain Eukaryota; kingdom Metazoa; phylum Chordata; class Mammalia; order Rodentia; family Muridae; genus Mus; species Mus pahari. The sequence continues at coordinate 5,696,682 of NC_034593.1, read as the reverse complement.
CCCATCGACTATGCAGGTGTGGAGTGGCGTAGTTTCAGGTCCACAGCAGACTGAAATGAACTGCATTACTCTACAGAATGTTTAACTACGCGATGAACTAGTCATTAAAGAAGCTGTAGGCGAGTATTTATGAGACCATTTAAGTTCACTTCTTCTCTCCTCTGTCGTGCTCCCTGTCTGCTGAGCTCATCTTTGCGTACGGGCCTCTTCTATCAGGTCTCTCCCATCATTTGAGTTCCTTCTCCAGGCCCCAAGGCTTCAGCACAATCAATGTTCCTGTTTGTAGCCCTTCTTAGATCTCCGTGTGTTGCCTCTGGATACTTTATCTCAATCACAGGAAATCCATTTGTGCGTGTGAAGTCTGCACCTAAATTCGTCACATTTTGGTTTTTGAGATGGATTTCATTTTCTAAATTATGTGTATGTGTGTCAGTAAGTGGTGTGTAGTCACAACAAATGGTGCCGTTGGAAGCCAGAGAGGGTGTCAGATAGCCTGGAGCTGTAGGTATAGACTGCTAATGAATGGCTTGAGGTGGATATCTGAACTCAGATTCTCTGGAAGGGTGGGATATTTTCTTAACCACTGAGCCATCTCTCCAGGTCTGCATGCTGCTTTGAGAGGTTACATACACAGTCTTATTTCCATTACCACCGGGCCCTGGCTTCTGGATTGAGAGGAGAGTGTGACAATGGTCTGGTGTCTTGAGGAACACTGATCTGTGCTTGATGTCCTTTCCCAGGACTCGTGATTCCCTGTGACACGCAGTGATGTTATGGTCCCTGCCACCACTGTGACTCTTCTATGGCAGCAGCCGAGCTTCAGTCCCACACAACACAATGAACCCCACAGGGAGTGCCTTAGTTATCGGTCTATTACTGTGAAGAGACAGCATGACCAAGACCACGTATGAAAGAAAGCATCTGATAGAGGGCTTCCTTACAGCTTCAAAGGGTAAGTCCATGGTCCCCATGGAAGAAAGAATGGCAGCAGACAGACATGGGAGCTGAGCGGTAGCTGAGCGCGTACATCCTGATCCACAGGCAGGAAGTGGGGAGGCTGGGCCTGGCTTGGTGTTTGAGACTCCAAAGCCCCACCTCCACCTTCTCCATCAAGGCCACTCCTCCACATCCTTCCTAAACAGTCCACCAACTTGGAACCAAACATTCAAATACATGAACCTATTGGGCCCTCCTTATTCAAGCAACCACACTAAAGGTTAGGGCGAATTTTCAGACTGGAAACGCCAGGAAGAACTGGTATTTTAACTAGTTAGTTCCTGGTTTTCACCACTGGGGTAGAGTTCCCAAACTCTCCCTGATACCCCACACCCTTACGCTCAAGGCTGCCTCCCCCTGCCTTGCACTTCCTTATATCTCATTTTCTGCTACATCTCCAGGGCCCCATTGGACAAGCATTCTTTGATTCCCTTTGGCTGTTGACATTCCACTTCTGTGCTAAGTATCTTGGAGGAAAAGGAAGGGACTGGAGAGATGCTTCTGCTGGTACAGTGCCCTCTGTGAACGTGTGAGGACTTGTGTTTGCACCCTCATGGTCTCTGAGCACAGCGGCATGCATCGACCAGCCCAGTGCTAGAGGGGCCAGACGAGACAGGTGGATCCCTGGAGCTTAGTGGCCAGCCAACATCACCAACCACTGAGTACCTGGTTCTGTGAAAGACCGTGTCCTAATAACTGAGGTGGAGAGTGATCAAGAAGATAGGCACTCATCATGCACATGCATGAGCACACATGTGCATGTGCACCCCAAGGACATGTCCATCAACCCATATAAACATGTCCATAAGTCACATAGATATACACGTACACAAAATAAGAGAATCAAATCTCACCTGTCAGTTTTGAAGCTTGCAGTCTATGGCAGGCTGGTCACACGGCCACAGACTGTGGTGAGGCAGGACACCATGGGAGAGGGGTATGGTGGAGCAGAGTTGCTTATCTCTAGGCAGCCATGAGGGAGGAGAGGGCACTAGAGAGGAAGGGGGTGAGGGAAAGGGAGAAGGAGAAAGAGGGAGGGGAAGTGGGGAGTACCTTGGGAAGGCTATATATCCTTTAAAGTCAGGTTTACTCCCATGAACCCATCATTGGACTAATCCATTGATTAGGCAGTACCCTCATGATCTAATCAATTGCCCTAAAGTCTTACTCCTAAATAGTATCTTGGAGACTTTGACGATAACATGGATTGCCAACTTGACCGCATCTGGAGTCACCTTAGGGCTACATCTCTAGACATGTCTCTGAGGGATGTCTGAAGATCTACTCTAAATGTGGGTGGCGCCACTTCATGAGATGGGGTCTGGACTTAAAAAAGGAGACTAGTGTCCCAACATTCCTCTCTATCTGTCTCTGTCTCTCTGTCCCCTCCCGCCCCCTCTCCTTTCTAACTTTGGGTACAATGTGACCAGCAGCTGCCTTGAATTCCTGCAGTCATGATGCCTTCTCTGCCATGATACACTACTGAACTATTAAATCACCGAACTGTGATAAACCCCCCCCTTCCTTAAGTTGCCCTTTGTCAGGGGTTTTCGTGATAGCAACAGAAATGAAGGATCTAAAACAGGAGCTGGACCTGCAACGTGAGCCTTCTGAGGAAACACTTTATATCTAAATCATAACATTCACCAGCTGGCCCCTTTTTCTCTTTGACCCCTCCCTGCCTTGAAGATCAAGGCGTGTCTGTTGGAGTCTTGTGTAATGTGTTTATCATCTGTGTCTTCTGTTGAACTGGAGGGTCTGATCATCTTCGGGCATCATCAGTAGGCATTCTGTGTTAAAATCACAGTGTGTTCAGAGCCAGCTCTGCAGGGAAGGTGTGCAAGGCATATCAGAGCTCTCTCAAGACCTTAGGACATATGGTGGACACTCAATCTTTGCTAAAGTACATACACAGCCAAGTCTGTATTTTGTGCATTTTAAAACATATTTTTACATTTATATGCAGTCAATCTACTGGTCCTCAAATGAAATTTAGGTTTAAATAAAGGGTAAGATGTATACATAATTAAGCAGTCTCAGCGGATGTATGGTCCC
>NC_034593.1:5661352-5693605 GCF_900095145.1 Mus pahari | reverse complement strand
GAGACAGGGTTTCTCTGTATAGCCCTGGCCGTCCTGGAACTCACTTTGTAGACCAGGCTGGCCTCGAACTCAGAAATCTGCCTGCCTCTGCCTCCCGTGTGCTGGGATTAATGGCGTGCACCACCACGCCCGGCCTGGTCCCACCATTATTAACATGGCTGCCTGGCTCCATTCCGTCCTGTAGGATTGTCTGAGAAGTTGTCAGGACTGCTTTATTGGGGGAAGGACAGCAACAGAAGGTTGCTGGTATATAAATGGCCTATGAACGGTCCTGATGCTTTGTGTGAGTGTCTGTCTCTACCGGTGTCAGCTCTCTTGCCTACTCTCATTGTTCACAGTGTCTGTCTCTTCTTCAACAAACTGCCTCCATTTCGACTACAGCCCATTTGTCCTGGACCAATTCTTTGTTCTGGGACACAAGAATCTGGGACTCTCAGTGGGTGCTCGCCAGACTCTGACCATGTCTGTAACTCTTGGAGCTGAGCCCCCCACCCCCACCCCGTGGGCTGCTCCTGGCCCTTTGCCTCTCCCAGCATGAGAGTCCTGGGGAAATTCTAACCCCTTGAGAATCCACTCCCTCAGTAGCCTGGTAGCCAAAGTCCGATAGTGCCACACCCACTCCGGTAGTGACTCGTGTGACAGGCCCAAAGCTTGGACCCAGTCCCGAGGCGAAAAGGTCACAGAAACTTAGTCTCCTGGAACCGTGGCATCCTGTAAAACGAACGCTCCAAATCTGTCCTTGCTTTAGTGAAAGGACCGGCAGGGTCCAGTGCGCAGCATGATAGCACAGTATCGGATAGACAGATCCTGCAGAGTATCTGTCTGCGGAGAATCTGTCTTCACTCCCTGGGCCTCTGCGCACGCTGGAAGCTCTTTCCCCTGCAGAGACAAACAGCATGCTCTAGCTGGGCTCTGGACCATGGTCTACCACCCACGCCTGTCTGAGGCCTGATGCTTCACTTAGTATCAATCCCTGTTCTATGTTTTAATGAGATCCAGTCTCCACGGCAGGAGGACGGAGATCAGAGGAAGACTGTGGACGTCGTTTCTCTCCTCCCACCTGTAGGTCCCAGGGATTGAAGTGGAACTCAGGTTGTCAGGCTTGGCGGCAAGTGCCTCTCCCTGCGGAACCATCTAAGCCTCTTACAACCTTAACTATACCAACTCTCATGGCATGTTCATGATTTCTATGTCAGGCAATATGTGCGTAGAACAAAACCATGCATAAAGATATGAGGAGTTTAATCTCCATGGGTGATAGAAGAACAGGAAGCGATCAACTCAGAAACTAGCAAGGACAGGAAGTGCTTGTCTCCTAGGAAGGATAAAAGAAGAGGTAGGGCTGCCATAGCCGATCGCTCTCCAACCTGTGGGAATGAGGCCCTAGCTGGGGTGAAGTGTGGCAGGAGGTAAGGATGTGGGTGGGTACCCTAAAGCACAAAGGGAATATTTCCTGCTATCTGCATCCTCCCATCCTAGCGGCCACCGAGGAGGACCAGGGAGAAGCAACCTCCTTGGCTTGCTGACAAGAGGCAGAACCGCATGCAGCAGTCAGGGATTGAGCCCAGGGTCTTCCGCATGTTAGGCAGGTGCTCTGCCACTCAGCTGCCCTCAGAGTTCTCTTTTACACACTGGAGCTATGACAGGCCTCAGCCTGAATACTCAAAGGGATCTAGAGCTAATTTTTGCCACGTTCCCCTCCAAACCTGCTGCTTCCTCTTTAATGATTGCTTAACAGTCTGATGAGCTCAAGTCAGACCACTATCCTTGGTTCACTTTTTCTTGTGTTGATGGTCAGATTTATTGCTCAGGAAAGCAGTCAAGAGTCTCTGGCGGCTGCAGCTCAAGCTCTCACTATTCTCACCTACGGGAAGGTTGCTTTCCCGACTCCAAGGCCCTTCCTTCCTTGTCTAACTTGCATACAGCTGTCAGAAAGGCCGTCTAAGTCTTATGCTGAACCACAGCATAATTCTAACCTGCTCATAATTCTAGAGTTCTTTCCACAAAATTCAAAAGCCTCCAAGGACAAGTGGTTTCTGAATCCCTGTGGCTGCTGTGTGACAAGAAGCAAAGGAACAGGTAGCTGGCAGCAGCAATTGTCACCAGGGAGTAATTGGAGCTGGCTACTGAAGCTATGAGAATAACGGGGCTTATATGCAGAAGTTGGGGGGACATGCACCTACACCCCGATTTCAGACAACTAAGAATCTTTTTTTTTTTTTTTTTTTTTTTTAAAGAATCATGAGTAAGTAACTTGTGCACCCACAGTGAAACATGGAGATTTCTAAGGCTTCTCGTCCACCCTGGCGCATATGGGCCAGGAAAACATCCGTCTAAGTCCACTTAAGGACAAATCTATACACACGGTCGGAAGAGTTGTGAGCAATGAGGAGTTCTTACACTCGTTACAAGGTTCCTCTCAGTCTTGCTCCCCTCCCCCTTCATATATACAGGCATAACAACAAAAGGGCATTTACAGCTTTTAAAAAACCTTGGGAGCATTTGTATCTGCATGTGTACATGCCTTGCTCTATTTCTTGGCGTTTAAGACTCTTGTAATAGGTTACTAGAATTAATTTAAGGTATCACCCCATCCCCAGCCCAGCATAGCTTGAGAGTAAAGTAACAGAGGAACTAAGATGGTGTAGAAAAAAGTACCATTGAGGGCAAAAAGCCAAGACTGAGAGTTTCTGATATAGTAGCCATCCTCGAACTGGACAGCAGTCTAACTGGGACCTAGTGCAGGTGATAAAAGGGAATTGTTAAAAGTAGGCCAAACATTAAACCAAACCAAACCAAAAACAATAACAACCCCACAAACAAAGAAACAAAAAAAAAAAATCCTCAAAAAAACCAACCCACCCACCCACCCACCCACCCACCCACCCACCAACGGCTTTTCAAGAGTAGGTGGGTGTGAAAACCCAGTGATGGATGTTCAGACTGAGAGTTGCAGTGAACTATCCCAGGGTCATTCTGCTCCTTCATTAGCCCAGCTGGAGTCATCTACAAATGGATCTGGGAAGTAAAAAGACCCTTGGAAAGTCTGTGCTTGCGTGGAGGCCCCTAGCCCCATGGAGCTCTCCGGCTTAATGAAAATGAAATAAAATGTAAATTCAGTTGATTATTCATATTGGCCACAGTTCAAGTGCTCTATAACACCATGTGGCTGATGGCTGGCCACTGGAATTGTGGGTGGCCTTGATAGAGGCTAGGCTAATTCCATCACTGTAAAAAGAGCTACCATGTGAGCCATCTCTCTAATGCTTTTAAAGGAGCTATGTTGGAAAGCATTGCTTACTAGAGATATTATGATGATGACTATCAGGTTCTTTTTTGAAATTTATCTTTATGTGTATGAATATCTTGCCTGTACATATGTCTGGGTACCTTGTACATGCTAACACAAAAACATGGATCCCTTTGAACTGAAGTTGCAGGCAGTCATGCGGGTTGTTGAAATCAAGTCTGGGTCTTCAGGAAGAACAGCCAGCACTCTTCCATCTCTCCGGCCCTACACTTGTTGTTATACAAGTCTAAGGATACTACATTGTGATGGAGGGTTATTTGCTAAAATACACAGGCAGGCACATAACCAAAAGCTAAGTGAGTGAGACCACATCTGGAACGTGTATGTAATCTGAGCATGCCTCCTGAGTGCCAGGCACACTGGGGCACACCCGTGAACATGCCTCCTGAGTGCCAGGCGCACTGGGGCACACCCGTGAGCATGCCTCCTGAGTGNCATGCCTCCTGAGTGCCAGGCGCACTGGGGCACACCCGTGAGCATGCCTCCTGAGTGACAGGCGCACTGGGGCACACCCGTGAGCATGCCTCCTGAGTGCCAGGCGCACTGGGGCACACCTGTGACGACTGCTCAGGGGGTGGAGGCTGGAGCATGGTGGCTTCAAGGCCAGCCAGGAGCACTTGGTAAGACCCTGCAGTCCTCATGTAACTGCCCTCTAGGGTATGTTGTTACTCTCTCATCACTGTGACATGCCCCACAAACGCAGCCCACGGGGCAAGGGCTTTCAACAACATGCCCCACAAACGCAGCCTAAGGGCTTGCTTTGCCTCAGTTTGTGTCTTCTTTGAATTATACTGTTTTTTTTTTCCATTTTATTTTTGAAAATGTAACTACATCATTTCTCCCTTCCCTTTCTTGCATATATCCCTCCCTGCTCTTTCAAATTCATGGCCTCTTTCTCTCATTAACTACATCATTATTTGTTACATGGATGTCCTAACTATAACTATAGCAACAGTCTGTACAATGGCGCTTGGATGTATGGATGCAGGGCTAACCACTTGGTACTGGAGAATTAACCGGTGTGCTCTCCCCGGGACAGACTACTCCTCCCGTGGTTGACTGTCTTCCTTCCTTGGTAAGCACCTTCTTGCTACTCCTTAGGGAGTTGGCTGGAAGGAGTCAGAGGCCTTCGGGTCCTGTGTTCACCTCTGGGTGTGGGGGCTGGGAGAGGACAGAAGCAACAGCCTGCATATTGTGGGAGTCTGTTCAACCGAGGGCCCGAGGCACCTCAGGCCTAGTGTCGCTGAAGTTGCGGCTCTGGCCTAGTGTTGCTGAAGTTTTTGTTGGGTGTTCTTGGGCTCTTGGACTGGCTGGCTCAGGTTTTGAGGGTATAGTCCATCACAGTGGAGAGATGACGGCAGCAGGAGCATGCGGCAGCTGTCACACTGGATCCAGTGAGGAGCGAGAAGGCTGCTGTCCACCCAGCTCTCATGCTTTTTATGCAGTCCGAGAGACTCCAGCCCACAGCACGGTGCTGCCCACCTTCAGGGAGGGGACTTCCTCCTCACTTAATCCTTTCTTGAAAAGTTCTCCCAGACACACCCACAGGTGTTTCCATGGTGATTATAAATCTATCAAGCTGATGAGATTTACCCATCACACTGAATAACACATTCTTGTATAAGGAAATAATATTAGATCAGAATGATTGAAACATAAACCTTACTTATGAAAAACAAAAAAGAAAAAAGAAAGAAAGGAAACAGGATTTAAAAGAAAAGTACAAAGGGTAAGTTAGTACACCTCTATAAACACCGGGGAGTAAGGGCAAGAATTTGTGGGGACAGTCGGGAAAGGAAGGCTGGAAGGTAAGCCTAAAGACTGTGGGGGAACCATGACAACTTTCAAAGACAGGCAGCAAAGCTAAGGGGGCACACAGTTAAAAAAAAAAAAAATGGAGCACCGAGCTGAGCGTTTAGTGTAGAATGAGTATGTGTGTGCCTGTGGAGAAAAACCTTCACTCTGCTGGCCACGTGGACAGAGGTCAGGTGGGTCTGTAGACTAGGAAGTAAAAGCTGAATACAAAAGGGAAATTCTCCAAGGATCCAAGGAATCGGGTGAAACAAGATGGGTTTGATGGGAGTGTGTGGGACTCACACACATGCATGCACACATTCAGTATCAGGTCATGAGTCCAGGCAGCTCTGTCAGGAATCCGTATTGGACAATACGTGGAGCACATGTGCACACTCTCCGACACTCATTCCACTCTGGCACTGACCACAGGAGAATCCCTGAGCAGGGTGCTGCTTCTTCTATGAAGATTGGCAGGGTGGGGTCACATGCAGCCCGACGGTGTGCCCTGTGGTAAAAACTCCACCGTAAGGATCTCTGCACTTATTAAAAACTTATTTAATACGCATGGGTCTTCTGCCTCCATGCATGCAGTGCTCATGCAGGGCTGGAGTTACAGTGTGTGAGCCACCATGCAGGTTGGCTCCCCTGGGAGTGGAACCCAGGTCCTCTGAAAGAAAAGCCAATGCTCTTAACTGCAGAGCCATCTTGCCAGGCCCTTCTGTTAAACATTTGACTGGTGCCATCTGGGATAAGGCCCTAAGTTTTTGTGTTTAAGCCTTTTGCTCTGACTTCCTGTCAGGTTTTACATGGTCGTTTCTCAGAGTTTATGAAAATATATGTGTACTCTTCCTGACAATATTTTCATGACTTTATCATGCTACCTCTAGAATTCATCTACAGGTTACATGTCATCTGTGAGAATAAAGCTTCACCATGATAAAGTTGGGTGGATTAAAAGGATAGTGAACGGAAATGAAGGCCAACCTCGCAAGACAGCTGTGCTGCAGTCGGCTTTGGGAGGGGCGTGACCTTTGTCCTAATTGTATGGTTCACGTTATAGATAGAACTATAATGTTCATAAGAGTTAGCGGCTTCACCTGCTCTTCATGTGCCCAGTAATCAGTACTCTCCCCTTTACCTGCTTTGGTGAAGGGCACCGCTACTGTATTCCACACGTGGCCATAAGTGTAGCCTAGGATGACAACGACGAAGACGACGATGACAACGAGGACGAGAGAACCCATTCACCGCAGCAGGACTTCTCTAAGTACTCCAGAAGTCTGAAATTCCCCACCCCCTCATCACAAGACTAAGGGTGTGGTCCCAGGGGTCTGTGGACCCTGCTCCAGTGGAGCAGACGATGGGACCTGTGCAGCCTGAGAGAGGCAGCCACGGTGTCTTAGTTATTTTGTGGATTTGATTCAAGGAAGAATTATCAGGGAGGAGGGAAGGAAGCTCCTCTATCAGGTGGCCTGCAGACGTGTCATAGGGCGTTTTCTTGATAAATGCTTGGAGGGGGAGCAGCCCACTATAGGTAGTACCGCCCCTAGGCAGATGGTCCTACATTATCTCAGACAGCAGGCTGAGCAAGCCATAAGCTGTAAGCCACTAAGCAGTGCTTCTCCTTGGTCCCTGCTTGAGTTCCTGCCTCCAGATCCTCCAGTTCCTACCTGACTCCCCTTCATGAGGGACTACAATTTATGGTGAAATAAATGAGTTCCTTCCCAGTTGCTTATGGTCCTTGTGTTTATCACAGCAATAGAAACAAAGCGGAACAGACAGAAATGCAGAAGGCCACACGCCAGCTTCCCTCCGCTTCATGTTCTCCCAGGCTCAGCTGACCTGTGGCTGACTTCCCTGCTGTCCAGCTCCCCCCTGGCCTGCCTAGGCCATGAGCAATGCTCTAGTCGCTGCACTGCACTGGAAATGCTGATGAAAACTCTGACAGGAAGAGGAAGACAGCAGCGTCAGGACTATGGAAGTCACTAGCGGTAAAGCTCTGCCTTGCTACACTAAGCACTCTGCACGCTGCAGAAGGGGAGAACGGTATGATAAAATGGACCAATGACTCTGTGCAAATCCACCAGGCATCTCAACACTCAACAACCAGTGAAATAAGACCATAGCAACCAAACCATAATTTCCTAAATTCTGTGTCCCCAACCAAACAGGGAGGGCCATGAAATGAAAAGTCATTTTCCTAGACACAGAGCTAAGCGGTTGGAGTTAGAGAACACACAATCTCAGGTAAATTTATGAATGTACATTTGTGGGCACATACTGGGTTTTACTTGTGAGGGCTAATAGCGGGCAACTTGTCTATCTGAACATGTGTCATGTTGATACCATCCACCATGAAAACGGGGAGCACATCTCAGCCACCCTAAGTTATGAACCCCTCAGAGAAGAGGGCCTCAATGAGTATCACATGCAGAGTCCAGGCTAGGCTTCTAGACTCCTGGCCAGACGTTCTTTATACTGCCATCTGAATGGCAAACAAAGCTGCAAATCTCTCTCTCTCTCTCTCTCTCTCTCTCTCTCTCTCTCTCTCTCTCTCTCTCTCGCACGTGCATGTGCACACACACACACACAGACACACACACGCACACACAGACACACATGCACACACGCACACACACAGACACACACACACAGATAGACACACACACACAGACACATTAACACACGCACACACACACACATGCACACACACACGCACGCGCACACACACACACACAGAGTCAGACACACACACGCACACACACAGACACACACGCGCACACACACACGCACACACAGACACACACACGCGCACACACGCACACGCACATGCAAACACACACACACACACAGAGTAAACGTGGAGTGGAGGGATGGGGAAAGGGAGAGTAATATAGAGTCCCCGCCCTGAGTAGCAAGTCTTCAGGGGGCGTTACCCAGAACTCCAGGAAACTACGGTGTTGTTGCAGGGTTGAACTGTTCACAGCAGAACTGCCACATCTTACTTTCATAACCTTTGTAAAGGCCAAAAACATTACTTTTCATTTAAAAATAATTTTTAGAAGGAGCGACTTCGATCAACAGATCTAACCACTTAAGGTTGATAAAGACCATGCTATCAGTGGTGGCTGAGGCTGCTGTGCTTCTGCATACGTTATGGTTAGACTTTATGATTTGGGGACCATGATTTCTATTTTTCTGAATCTTAAAAATATTGAACAAAATGTCAAATTGAGCCTTGTTTTCTTCAATCATTTTTTAAACACATCTTTTTTGCATCTTTGGTACCCAAATGTCAAATGTTTAAGAATCACTGTGGATCACAAGAAAGCAGACAGGAGCCGGCAAGCCGGAGTTGTCCCTGTACATCTATACCATCACCCTGCCCAGAGCAGAGCAGACCGGAGCAGACGGGAGCAGACCGGAGCAGACCGGAGCAGAGTCTAGTGGACAGAGACCTGGGCCATGGCATGTTCTGATCTAGGTCTTACGTTGTGTTCATGCCTTTCTTAAGTTTGTTTTGATATAAACACAAACACACTCCTTGCTCTCTTTAGTTGTGTTCATGCTGTGATTGTGTAGACCTTTGAAGTCCAGCAGGCTGCCTTGAACTTGTGATGCTCTGATCTACTGTAGCCTTCATGGACCGCCAAGCTGGGACCCGCATCTCTGCCTGTTAAAGCACTGCCACTCTACTCCTTTCTGCCTTTTCTCTAGCACCCAGTACACCTCTTAGCCATGTTCACTAGTCTCTCCTGACTGTTCTCTACTTCTCTCTCCAGCAAGGGCTCAGCAGCTCACTGCGCACTCCAATCCGAGAGCCTGGCCTGGGGAGGGAGGAAGAGAGCGGGGGACTGAGTTTGATCACTATCGCCCTGAGGGGAGGCAGCTGTGGATGAGGGGGACAGGTTATTAGGCGAAGGTGCTGGCCGAGCAAGCCTGAGCCTCCAGGTCCCATCCCGGGGACCCGTGGAATGCACAAAAGAGCAGGATGTGGTTTTCTACTAAACTGATTACATAAAAGTGACTGTATATATTAACTCAGTCTACAAAATAAGATTTCTTCGAAACTTTCATGCAAAGTATTTTGATAATATTCACCCGCAACTCTTCCCTTGGTCTCCTTCCAGATCTACCCACCCCAACTTTGCGACCTCTCTAAATGTAATAATCCATCAACTTTAGTTTTTGTTGTTCATATACTTTCTCCTGGGTGTGGGGCTATCCATTAGAGTATGGCTGACCTCTCTGGAGTCACACCATTAAGGACAACTAACTGCCTTTCCCTCCCTTAGAAGCTATTACCTGTCCGTAGCTTCTCAGGGCTGCAAACTCAGCCATACCTGCTTCTGTAAGAAACCCCCACCCGCCGGGCGTGGTGGCGCAGGCCTTTAATCCCAGCACTTGGGAGGCAGAGACAGGTGGATTTCTGAGTTCGAGGCCAGCCTGGTCTACAGAGTGAGTTCCAGGACAGCCAGGGCTACACAGAGAAACCCTGCCTCAAAACAAAACAAAACAAAACAAAACAAAAACAAACAAACAAAAAAAGAAACCCTCACCCATATTCCTGTAAGTGACCCAATAACACTCATTCACCAAGTTCACCAAGATAGACTTTGATGGTACCCGAACTTTAGTCTCTCATGGCTTCCCTATCTGGGGTAAGTTGATAGGTGTGTTTTATCTCCCCAGGAGAAGTTTTGTCATGACATACAAGATGAACACAGTCCCACTAAAGCCCCTTTAGGGACCCAGTGACTTTATTGGGCTTACTTAGAAACATGGAGGACTTACAAGAACACGGGTGAGCCCAGAGCACTTGTGCCAGCAGAAAGTCTTCCCCATGAATGATTTACCCCCAGCCGCAGAGATGGGGGTCTCCCCTTCAGTTAACCTTCCACACTTTGTAATCCAGCATCTCTGTTGGGACAGAGCCAAGTGCCACTAGGGCAAAATTCCATACAAGTGGCTGGGGGACAGACTGAGTCTCATGGAGAGGTTTTGTGCCCACTTCTTCTAATGACAGTCAACCAGCCTGACGGCATGCAAGGATCACAGCATTCTGATGACCATCGCAGCTGTGCTGTTAGTTGAAACAGTTGCACCCCTAGCACAGGTCCTTGAGCCACCTGCCCACCTTTGCCAGAGACCCATACACTTAGCTGCCTCTCTCCAAATCATCTCACAAGGTCAACCAAACCACGATCTTCAATCTGGAGGAGAGCAGCTTCTCTCCTTGCCTGGGGCTACTCTTTGTAGGCTCACAGAAACAATTCACTTGCTTCTGGGAGGGTCTAGTGACATCCAAGACACACCCATAAATTACAATGCTCCAATTACAAGGTTTGCTCATTCTAATTTCCTGAACAGGATATTTACAGATGAAAAGTTCACTAGAAACTGTGTGTTTTGAATGCGCTTTGAGGGAGATAAATTCTGGGGTGGTGTCTGAAGTGGGGCAGGGGAGTGCGTGGGCGCAAATCTCCTCTCCATAATGTAGGTACTTCCACTTTCACTGTAGGGAGGTGTTATCAGAGCTTTGGGAAGTGAAAGGAAGGGCTGATGGAAGGCATTTCAGAAAGGATGATGAGAAGGACAGGATCTGTGGACTGGTGCCTCACAGGAAGTGAGAACAAGATGGCTTTAAAACACACCACTATTTTTGGATGTGATTACTTAAAGCAGACATTTTCGAGCCGGGCGTGGTGGCACACACCTTTTAATCCCAGCACTCAGGAGGCAGAGGCAGGCGGATTTCTGAGTTCGAGGCCAGCCTGGTCTACAGAGTGAGTTCCAGGACAGCCAGGGCTACACAGAGAAACCCTGTCTTGAAAAACCAAAAAAAAAAAAAAAGAACCAACCAACCAACCAAACAAACAAACAAAAAACCAAAACCAAAACAAAACAAAAAAACCCAGGCATTTTCTGGACGGGTAATCAGTTTCTGGGAGGACGAAGTTCATTTTTGAATCCTTGTCCTCATCCCTATTTAGGGGTTGAAAAGCACCCCAAATAAACATTTAATGAGCCCCATCACGTGTCTAACAAACCAGGTGATATTCAATCTCCAAGAACAATAGGGGGATCATGGTTTTCTCAAGACAGGGTTTCTCTGTGTAGTCCTGGCTGTCCTGGAACTCACTTTGTAGACCAGGCTGGCCTCGAACCCTGCCTCTGCCTCCCAAGTGCTGGGATTAAAGGCGTGCGCCACCACGCCTTGTCGTAGATACTCTTTTACTCAGTAGTTGATGAATAAGGCCCTCCTAGCGCTAGCCAAAACCTGCAGAATTTAAGGGCATGATTTGGATGCAGAATGTCTGGTTTACTACCTCCGAAAGCGGCAGTCATTCGTTACATGGCAAACTGTCCTTCTGTTAGCTTACATCATATAAAAAGCTGAAATAACAATCTTGACCACTTGCTGTGTTGCTTTTTCTAGACTGGGACCGTGCCAGTAGACCAAACCAAGAGCAGAAAGAAGACTTTCGGAATTCGGCCCATATCACCAGGTAAGGTCCTCAGGTGGAAACTGGAAGAAAACCGATGGAGGGCCAAACTTGCACAGAGCTGAGAATGTAAGGCAAGGCCTACAACCTGGTGCTCAAAGGGACCTGGTGGAGAGGGCCAGGAAGGCGGTGCAGGAATCTCGGTGACTGAGGACTCACGTTGGGAACTGACCCCAAACCTCGGGTTGGCACACCTGGTGGGACTCCAGAGTGGTCGCGATCTGAGAACCACTCTGAGCACATCTCAAGTAAACACCTTCCAGCCGGCTAAACCCACGCTCTTCCCGCCAGAGGGAGACGTGGGCCCAGGGGCAAGGGTGGCCTCAGTGTCCCAGCCAACTGCTGGGAAGCCGGCAGATTTTCAGAGCGCGGGTCTGGGGAAAACTAATCCAGTCCGGGTTTTGTCTGAACGGAGACCGGGAAGGCGGCGAGGACTGGGGAAGAGGGGGAGGCGGTGAAGACGCGACACAAACAGCTCGCGCCCAGGACGCCGCGGTAGGCCCCGAGCGCGCGGGCGCAGGGCCCGGAGAGGCGCGCGCCGGCCCGGCCGCCGGCCGCATGGAGCGCAGCGCAGCCCGCGGCTCCCGGGCGGCGCAGGCGGAGGCAGCGGCAGCAGCAGCGGCAGCGGCAGCGGGAGCAGCGCGCTCGCTCACACCCACCCCCGCCCGCGGCCGGCGCGCCGCCCCGCCGTAGCCGCCGGCGTCCCCGCGGGCCGGGCCAGCGAAGGCGGCGTCCGCGCGTCTGCCAGCCAGCGGCCCCGGCCAGCCCGGGAGGCGGCCCCGCAGCCCCGCAGCCGCGCGTCTCCCGGCCCAGCCGCAGCCCGCGAGGAGCCCGGCGCTCCGGCCCGCGAGCCCGGCGCAGGCATGCAGGCCAGGCGCCTGGCCAAGCGCCCCAGCCTGGGCGGCCGCCGCGGGGGCGCTGCGCCCGCTCCCGCCCCCGAGGCCGCCGCTCTGGGGCTCCCGCCCCCCGGCCCCAGCCCGGCCGCAGCCCCGGGAAGCTGGAGGCCGCCGCTGCCGCCGCCGCGCGGGACCGGCCCCTCGCGCGCTGCCGCCGCCTCGTCGCCGGTCCTGCTGCTGCTGGGCGAGGAGGACGAGGAGGAGGAGGGCGCGGGCCGGAGGCGCCGGACGCGCGGGCGGGCGACGGAGAAGCCCCGAGGGGTCGCGGAGGAGGAGGACGACGACGAGGAAGAGGACGAAGAGGTGGTTGTCGAGGTGGTGGACGGCGACGAGGACGACGAGGACGCCGAGGAGCGCTTCGTGCCCCTCGGACCCGGCCGTGCGCTTCCCAAGGGCCCGGCCCGGGGCGCGGTGAAGGTGCGTGCGAGGTGCCGGGGATCGGTGGGGGGCGCAGCGGGCTCGGCGGGGCGCCCGGGTGCCGGGGAGGCCGAGCGCAGCGGCGCGGGCCGGGAGGGGTGTGTCAGGCGGCCGTGGGCAGCGCGCGGAACTGCGGCTCCGCGGCGCCCGGCGGCCTGTCGGTGCTCAGAGGCCGGGCGGATTCGTGGTCCCGCGTGCCGGTAGGCAAGGAAGGAACGCTTCTCCGGGCAGGGTGGGGAACTCGGGAGCTGGACGGGGTCGGAGTCCCGATCGGCCAGGCATTGACATTTTATTCTGCTCTGGGGACGCAGGAGTCTTCCTTCCCTTGTTCAAGCTTCTGGAAACTAGCCAGCAACCTGCAACACCTCCTTTCACCTGAGAACAGTTGTTGGTCGGGTTCCATCGTAGGCGCTTGTGAAGGAGATGGGAGCCTGTGCCGCAACAACCAAGACCTTTTTGCTCCCCCCCACCCCCATCCCCTTGCTTCTCCTCGCCCTCCTTAAACTGGACATCCTAAGCACTTATCCTCCACCCCCTTAAGATTACAAAAGAGGAAGACGGGAAAGGTGTTTGTGTTGGGGGGAGGGAGAGGGGTGGCATTTAAAATGAATGTGACTTTCAGCTGAAAATTTTCACCAAGTCCCGATCCGCGCTACAGCAAAGAGCGATCTTTCCGTTTTTGTATCTTCAGAAGATAAAGGGTTTATTATTACACAACTGTCTGGCTGAGCTTCTAAGCACGCTATTGGACAAAACAAACTGCGTTGAGGTTCAAGCACCGTGTATGTTGCTAAGAAGTTTTGAGGGCAGCGAGTGGCAAGCAATGGAGAGTGCTTGCATTCTTGCCAGTGTTTAAGGTAGCAGGATAACCAGAAATTCTTGGAGTGTTCAGAAGGAAATATATATGAACAAGTGAACTTGATAGAGGTGGTTGATGTTGTTTTTGTTTAATATCTCCGTGCCCGCTCTCAAAAGTGTCTGGAAGCTTGTAATTATATTTACCAAGAAAAGTTAAACAGCAGTTAGCGTTGCCCCTCAATAGATGTGGGAATGCCTCTTTCCTAGACCACCCTGAGGTATGGCTGGCTCTCCCTGTGAGAAGACTCGAGCAAATGGTCATTCAGGTGATTGTTTTTGACAGCTGCTTGTTGGCATCTGGACTGTGCCCACACTCATTACTGCTGCCTGCTGAAAAGCCTGCTTTGTGTGGCAACAGGATCTAGCTGGATTTGAATTAAGTTCCATAGCGTCAGTGACACTGAATAAGACAAAGTGCCCCCTGAGCAGTGTTGTTCATACATACTCAAAATGTGTCTGGGGTGATTATACAAGTTGAGACAGGAAAATTAATACGTTATGCCCTGTGATCCAAGTAGGCCCGGTGTAGGAAAGAAATCTGTTCTTTAAACTCGGAATATCTAGGGTGTGATTGTTAGCATTAGCAGAGATTTTTCACATCTCCCAATAAATTCAAATTTTTTCAAAATTCTAACACATTGCTTTGCTCACAACTTTTATAGCACATTGCTTACAACTTCTTAGAAGTTACATGCTGAATATACTGTGGTATAATTTATCTTCTTTTTTCACCACTTTAGAGATATTCTGATACTGCATTCGAAGAGATTTTTTTAATGCAACATAACAAATTTACATTTCTATATGCCATACGTTTGACAGATACTTATTGAGCACCTACTTTGTGCCAGGTGCTAATCTAGAACACAGTAGGGCATGACTTTGGAATTCTTACACATAATTCACTGCGTCACAGCAGCTGACAAATGGATAAAGTAAGCATGATGCCAGGGGCCATGCTTTGTGCATCTCTCGCTGGCCTTCCTGAGTGGATCCAGTGGCCACACCAGAGTTGTTGAAAGCACAGAGGGCAGTGAAGGGCAGGCATTAGTGGCTGGTTCAGCAGGTCTTTCTCCTTTGTCCCCTCTTAGCAAGTGACAGAGCAAGGCTCTTCTGACTGGGCAATGGGAAGAGTCCTGCAGATTATCAGTGAGCGGATATCCTGTCTTCAAAAAGTACTAAAATCACTGTGTGTGTGTGTGTGTGTGTGTGTGTGTGTGTGAGAGAGAGAGAGAGAGAGAGAGAGAGAGCGCGAGCGAGCGAGCACGGGAGTGTGCTGGAGCCATGGAACACTTAGCAAGTTGGAGGAGAACTTTGTATAGCGCCTGTTGTACATCCATCTTTCTGCTTTCCAGAGTTCAAACTCAGGTTGCCATGTTTTCATGGCAAGTGTCCCCACTTTCTGGAACATCTTAGCTGGTCCCATCTATGACCTGCAGTAAAATACCTCCAAGAATTCTGTTTCTTCTTTCCTGAGTTTTCCTGTGTTTGTCTGGTGTAGGAGCTGTCACAGAACTTGTCATGGAGCTGGTGTGTGGGACAGTGCTATGGGTATATTGCCGTGAGAATGTCTTGAGTGTGGGGGGCAGCCAGGGGTGGAGATGACAGCCAAGCCATTTTGAATCAGCCTGCTTCTTCTGTCCACAGCATCTGTCTTACAGATGTAAATCAAGTGTACTTGGTGCCTGAAATGATCGTCGTGCTGAGGGGCTTGGATCTGGACTCAGAAACAAAGTAAAGGAGTGGGGGTGGGAAAAAGTAAAGACAGGACGGCCTGACAGGCCTAGGGTAACCCGGGAGGGAGAGAGTGCTATTTTAGATTCTAGAAAGAAAAGAGAAGGCTTCTTGGGAGGGACATTTGCTCTTCCAGCACAGGGTCAGAGTCAGGCCTGGGCCAGTAAAGGAAGGGGCAGCCCTTAAAGATAGTCTTAGGGAGGTTTTCATCAGGAAAGCCTGCAGGGTGGTTGGTGTTTTTCAAAGCCCATACTGAGGGGATGGGGTGGGGGTGGGGGTGGGAGTGGGGGATGGGGTGGGGGGTGGGAGATTAGAGGCCAGCAGCTGGAGCTGAGAAAGCAGTGGGTGGGGACTATAGTAGACACAGTTCTCAGGGGTGGGAGAGCTGCTCAGCAACAGGCAAGACTTAGGACAGAGTGGAGCACCTGGGGTCCAAGACTGCTTGGCGGCCTGGATGAAGCAAGGGAAGGAAGAGAGGGACTCAGAGGTGCTCCTGGCACAGAGGGAGGCCTGATGTGCCATTTGCTGCCATGGGGAGGTGGCCCAGCTAAGAGCTCTGCCTGAGCACACTAGGAATGAGTTGACCAGGCCGGCAGGCTTGGAGTGTGGCTCAGAAAGGGGGAGCCTGAAAAATCACCAGCATGCTGAGGTCAGAGGTCATGCCGTACCAGGCTCTGAGGCACAGTGGCTTCTAGGTGAAGCTGGTGGAGATAGTTGGAGCAGCATCAAATATGTACAGGTTGTAAAGTTGAGAAACCCAGAGAAGAAATAACTCCAGCAACTGAGGAATAATGAGCAGGACAAGTGCTGGGCTGCTCACTTGGTAGAGAGACATCCATGTGTGCTGGATAGCAGGGGACTTAGTGCTGGTCTTTTAAATGTTCATTCCTATTTTAAGTGTATGGGTGCTTTGCATGCATCCATATGTGCACATATTGTATGTGCAATGCCATGGAGGCCAGAAGGTGTCAGCCCCCGGATGACTGGTGTTACAGGTGGTTGTGAGCCAACTGTGGCTTCTGGGAATTGAACCAGGATTTCTGAAAGAGCAGCCAGTGAGTGCTCTTAACCACTGAGCCATCTCTCCACTCACCCACTCCTATTATTCTTGATCGAAGTTTGTGTAGTTAGTTAAGTGGACTGAACTAGTGAAGTGAAGGTGAGGCTGTTAGGGCCTTCCATTACAGCTCCTTTTGCTAAGTTTTGTTCAAGGAACAAGAAGAAGGGTCGGTTTTGTCTTCCAGAGGAGATGAAGTGAGCTTTGGAATAGTAACCATGATCTGAGGCCTTTTCCGAAAGAGGTCCTACCCGTTAGTTCGTTTTCTATTACTTTGTAACAAATTACCAGTCTTTTCCGCCCTCGGAGAGACAGCAAAGCCTTCTATGAGTTAAGAGTATGGTGTTAGCCTGAACTTTGTCCTGTCTGTTGCTGAGTTTCACAAAGCCAAGGGTTAGATGGATTAATTTCTCATCTGGAGTTTGGCCGAGAAAGAACTCTCTTCTAGGTTCAGAATGAGTGGACAGAATTCAGTTTCCCTGAATATGGAAGACCGAGGACCCCAGCTTCTTGCTGACTGCATCTCATGAGTGCTCCATTACTCCTGGAGTTCATTTTTCCAGGCCCTACCTCCTACAGTTGTTCATCATGTGGGCCTCCTCAGCATGGCCTCTTGCTTTATCAAACAAACAAGGAGAATCTTGGGGCCACCAGTTGTGTAGGGCTATCTTCCATGGGCAGAAATGAACTCCATTGCCTTTGCCATATACTGTCCTGGTCAGAAACAAGATTGAATGTTCCACCCAGTCTGAAAGGCAGCAATTGCACAATGGCGGAAGTGTATGAGGGTATGAGGACCATGGGGTATTCCTGGGTACCCTGGGAAGTAGGAGAGGAGCAGGGAGAAGAAGGGGTGGCCTCATAGGGACAATCCCATAGTGCCTGCAGCCCAGGTGGAAGAGGGCTGCCCTTGAACTCTTTCTCCAGTGAGTTGGATAAGGTGGAGAAGATGGAGAAAGGGAGTCCCGCTGAAGGCCATTCTCTGTGCATGTGATGTCAGGTGATGTAGTGCATGCCTCTCTTCTCCCATGCAGCAGAGGACCAGGAATGCATGAGGGCAGTTTGCAAGCGAGTTGAGGACTTGCCCGCAGGTGTGAAGTGATGGATGAGAGAGCGGGAGAGCCTGTGTGCTGGGGAGACAAAGCGGAGTTGCCAGACCAGAGAGGGCCCATCTAGGGTTTGTGGTTTGTGTTTACAGAGCGAGAAGCCTGTTTGGGTATGTGGTTTCCCGGCTTCTTGCTCTTCCCTCCTGCACAGCATGGTAATCCTAAAAGGAATCCTAACTAGCACACATGGACCGATTCCCACGGCCCCCATAGCTAACTGACATGTATGTCAGATGTTACCCTTAGCTTTATAGAAGGGGCAAACGGGAGCCCTGCCCTGTGTCCCTGCTGAGCCACCTGTGGGGAAGGAAGAGCAGGATTAAGCAGGGTTGGGTTTTTGTGTGGGAAGGAGAGGGACTGGTTCTTGTTGGTGCTGCTTGGGCTCTGGCTGCCAGGAGGGACCAGGAGACCCAGAATAATAAGGGTGGGAGAGGGTGGGGGGGAGGAGTAGTGAAAAAGTTGTGGAGGAAACAGGTTAAATCTGTAAAGCCATGACAATTGGATTCCAACATTAAGAGTGTTCACTGCATCCATTTGAAACAGGAGTTCTAAATACTTCATCTGAAGGAGGACTTTCTGAGAATGTAAGGCTTGAATTAGTGGGGGGCCCCAGTCTCCATCTGAGGGTACCAGCCAAGTGAATGGGAAGCTTGGGAGCCCAGAATCCCTAGGCTGTAAGTAAATCCAGCACCCTAGCCAGCACTGCAGTCAGCAGCAGGACCCTACCTACACTGAGCTGCACATACACCCTGCTTCTGATGGGACAAAATGGAACAGGTCTCCCTCTCTTTAGTCGGTCCGTGGGAATTCCCCTTTTGGGCTTAGTTTCCATTCAAACATACCCTAGTATATGTAAGAAATTCTGGGCGGGGGGCCAGTCCAGTTCGAACCAGTCGGACTACAGGTACAGCAAGGCAAACTATATCCCCCAAGTTAACTTTTTTGGGGGGAAATCCCCTATTTTTCCCACCTTATGATGATTAAAAGCAGATGCATTGTGGAAAAGGATATACACCCTAAAGAGACACTTAGTATCTCAAGCCTGCCATCAACAGAAAGTCACTACACTACTCCCCTTAGCAACCTAGAACCCATGAAAGGAAGCCTCCGACAATAACTGCTCCTCGTGGCCACTCTAGCTGAAAGAGCTATGATTCCTCGTAGTGGATCTGTACAGTCTCTGGAGTAAGGCATCCCGGGAGAGTGAGAAGGGCCAGTGCGTGAAAGCATTTGGACAGAAGCCCAATACTCAGGATCAAGGTTTTAAAAAACAAACAAGGTGGATGTGACATGCTTATTACTCGACAAAAGGCAAAGACAAGAGAATCTTCTATAAGCCAACAGGCCAGCTAGCCCAGAGTACACAGCATGACACAGACAAACCTACCACAACAAAGCGAAGAGGACCAATACCCCGAGGTTCATCTCCGACACAGGTACACACAGTAGCATGTGTACCTATGCGTGTGCATGAGCACGCGCACGTGCGCAAACATACCACCACCACCACTACACACCATAATACTTTTAAAATAAATTAAGACTTCTTGCTACTTTACTACTTATGCGCATTTCCAGTTATTTGAATATGATGCTAAGAACATACAGCAGATCCAGTCAGACCACAGGGAACAGGTGGGATTAAAGGCCTGGACTATAGCCAGGCAGTGGGGGCGCATGTGTTTAATCCCAGCACTTGGGAGGCAGAAACAAGCAGGTTTCTGTGTTCAAGGCCACCTGGTCTGCAGAGTGAGTTCCAGGACAGCCAGGGCTACACAGAGAAACCCTGTCTCAAAAAACCAAAAAAAAAAAAAAAAAAAACCCAAAAAACAAAAAGCCTGGGCTGTGGGTGCAAAGTCCCGCCTGCCCCTGTATTTGCAACCATTCTGGCCCCCCGCCCAGAATTTCTTACATATACTAGGGTATGTTTGAATGGAAACTAAGCCCAAAAGGGGAATTCCCACGGACCGGCTAAAGAGAGGGAGACCTGTTCCATTTTGTCCCATCAGAAGCAGGGTGTATGTGCAGCTCAGTGTAGGTAGGGTCCTGCTGCTGACTACAGTGCTGGCTAGGGTGCTGGATTTACTTACAGCCTAGGGATTCCGGGCTCTCAAGCTTCCCATTCACTTGGCTCTTCCAGTCTGAAACCTCCTAATGCACATCTGGGAACTACAAGGACATTTTGTGGCAGATAGTTGGGAAGGTAGAGAAACTGGTGCTGCTTAAGTATCTGTGTTGTAGTCCTCTAGTACTTTAGTGCCCCTCCCATAGTTTAGTCCTAAATTGAAAGAAGAGAAACTTTGTATTACAGAGTTTTCAATTTCTCATCAGTCAGATGCCCTTGCACCTATGGAACCCTAATAGTGCTCCTGAGAGAGTCTGAAAAAATACTAAGTGACACAGTGAGCAAGGGCAGTGTCAAACAGAGAAGGATTTAATAGTGTCTCCATCTTTGGCTAGGACAGAACAGCTGGGAGCTTAGTAACAGGGCCCAGGGTGGTGCTTTCTTTTTAATGCTGTGTAGAAGTTTAACCAAGCAGAACCTAGCAACCTAGAAAGATTGACAAATCACCGATTTAACACATTCAAGAGGAACCTGGACACAAAAGATTGCTGCGAGTCCACCAAGACTTTCTGTATTGAATAACTGGGGAGAGCCCGCTTTCAAGGTAATGTGTATTAGCATTGCTGTTCTCAGTGGCCATAGTGTTGACTGGCTGTGGCGTGTGGCTGTGCGCCAGCTCTCCAGGGGTGGTTAGCACATCTTGCAGCTTATCTTGACCATCAGATGATGCAAGGGGCCGTCGGCAGGGATCCTGTGTCCCACCCTACCTTCTAGTTTTCAAACAACTGCATGCTTTGCAAATTGTCACGCAGAAAGTGTGTGCTAAAGATACTACACAGAGTTGTCATTCACAGACTTGTAGATGGCTGGGGTTGGCAGGGACATGGAGATTATCTAGTAATCTAACTCTCTGCCTTGTCTGTGGAGGATACAGACCTTGCAAGAAGAAATAGCTGTCCAACTCTGGCTTCTGCTGCAGTCCCTTGGACTGCCCAGCCCTGGCCATTACCCTCCTTCTGGGATGGTTCCTTATGCCCAGGGATGATCTTTACACCACTCTGTTGGCATTGTGGCTAGAAATGTCAGTTTTCCAGAGTACCTGTCAGCGTCACTTGTTAACATCAGACTTTGAAAAGCCCTTTCTCCTGTGGTGCTGCAGGCGGGCCTGCCTGGTTCTCCATTGGTATGAAAGGAGGAGCTCTTTCTCTGCGAATCCTGCCCGGGCCTGTCCTTGTCCCTTTGGAGAATGATGACAAAGTGCACTGTGACTTACAGTGTATGCATGTGTGCGTGGGTGCATTGTGTTCCCAGTAAGTAGTTACTACTAGTCATGAACTCAGGTCTCCTCTCCTTTGTTAACACTTGACTCTGGTTGCAGAGAATGGTCCACACCGCAAGCATTAACAAAAAAGGGGAAGAAACACAACCCAGGCTCTCCTGAACCTGCTCACCTCTTAATGGGGAGTCAGAGTGAGACTCAGCCATTGCACATGCCTGAACCTTTGCCCGTCTCAGTCTGATGAGCATGCGCTCTGGGCTCTGGAGGTCAGATCTGTATGGAACAGTCTTGACCCAGTGACGCGGTTTGCTTCATCCAGATCTTCAGCTGCCTCTTGTAGCCTCTTCTTGAGGTGAAGACATGGATTCGGTCTGGCTTTCTGAAGAATTTCACAGAACTTGAAAACTCTCACAACCAGCCTTATGGCTTAGCCAGGTCTGGTTGTCAATAAGGATGATGGCTGTGCATCTGCTGTTGATGGTTGTGCTCACTCTCTAGTTAGGAAATACGTGGTGTACACATGGAAAGAACAGAGCACCGCCTGCCTCTGCTCCCAGGGCGCCTGCAGTGCAACACGCCCACCAGATGACGTGCAGGGAGGTGTGACATCCTCTGCTCTTTTTCTTTCTAATAAGATCATGACTAGTTCTTCCAAGCCAACTTACTGAGTCACAACCTGGCATGTAATTTTGATATATACCTTAAAACAATGGCAACCAAACAATTTATGTAAAGAAAATTATATGGTCTGGCCAGGAGGTGATTCCTGGACTGAATTTGGCAAGTAGCCTCAGTTGCTCTTTAGTGGGTAAGAAGGGACAGAGTATGACTTTGAGTATGGGGTAGTATAATTAGAATGGTTCAGTTCTTCCACTTCACTGAAGGTACTGTTTTGGAAAACCATGTTAGAATTTGATCGTAGAAGATGTGTCTATGTGTATGTGCGTATTCATGTATATGCACATGCATGTGTGTTCTGTGTATGGAGGCTAATGGTCAGGTTAGGTTTATTATTCATTATTAAATCAATTAACTTTTAAAAACGAGGTTATTTATTGTGTGTTTTTTTTATTGTGTATGTTTTGGGGGAGTACATGTATGTCTGTGTACCACATATAGGGGTCTTAGATCCCCTCCAGGACTGGAGTGACAAACCATTGTGAGCTGCCTTCTGGGTCCTGGGAACAAACCCAGGTTGATGCTCTTCAAGAGCAGCAGCCAGTGCTACATAGCTCCAATCCCAGCCCTTTGTCTTTTGAAACAATGTGTTTTACTAGAAGTTGAGCTCATTGAGTCAGCTAAACTGACTGGCTTGTGAGCCCTAGAGATCCTGTCTCTGCCTCCTCGGCCCTGAGGTTATATGTACTGCCTTGTAGGTCCATGAGTGTGAAGAAGGGGCCTTCTGTGCTTGCCCTGTGAGGACTTGGTTCCATGTGCTTTACTGAGAGACTCTCCGGGACATTCCTGCTTCCCCTATGTTCAAGGACAGCACTGTTTCCATTTTAGAGGAGACTGAGTAGCCAATCAAAATGATGTGAATGCCAGATGCGACAGCATTTTACGCTTATTCACCTTCCCTCCCTCCCTCCATTCCCCTCCACTTTCCTCCCTCCCTCCCTCCCTCCCTCCCCTCCCATCCCCCTTCCATCCCCCTCCCTTCCTCCCTCCTTCTTTTATTTCTTTTTACAGATTGTATATCATAACGTTTTATCTGCTAAATCTTGCAGTCAGGATAACTCTGCACCAGTGGCACCTTCATTGTCCTTTTCTTAGAAAGGCCCTCAGGAGCAGGCTTGAGTCCATGCAGAGGACCCTGCAATACCCACACTGTGTGTTGTTGCAGCTTTCTGTATATGTCTAGTGATGTCACTTCCTCTTCTAATTGCTATGGCTGAGAGTCTCTGGACCTCACTGCCCGCTCTTTCTCTGTAAATCAGACACAATGCAGAACAGGCTCTGACTTCAAGTCTTGCCTTTGCTACGTGCCGGGGTGTGACCTTGCCCAGTGACATTACTGCTCTGTGCTTCAGTGTTATGGTTGAACATTTGGGGCAACATTAACGTTGTTATGGAATGCGGCTCATGAGACCTCCCAAAAGTGGGTGTGAGTGGAGGTGTTATTTCTTTCATGGTGTTGTAAAGGATCAACTTGCAAGCTGTTTTTAGAGTCCCAAGTTCTGTTCCTCCGTGTACTGTGCTACTCAAGTGTTCAAGCTACTTATCCATCTGAGCTTTGGGTGTGGCAGTGAGCTTGAATTTTCCCTCCCAGCCCAGAAAGCTGCCAAGTCATTTAACTATGTATCTCTTGTCTGTCTAAACTTATAGCTCTTTAAAAAAATTTATTTATTTTTATGTATATGAGTACATTGTAGCCGTACAGATGGTTGTGAGTCATCATGTGCTTGATGAGAAATAAACTCAGGACCTCCACTCACTCAGGCCCAGCTCGTGGGGGCCCAGAGATTTATTATTATATATAAGTACACTGTAGCTGACTTCAGACACACCATAAGAGGGCGTCAGATCTCATTATAGATGCTTGTGAGTAACCATGTGGTTGCTGGGATTTAAACTCAGGACCTTTGGAAGAGCAGTCAGTGCTCTTAAGTGTTGAGCCATCTTTCCAGCCCCAACATATAGGTCTTGTACTCCAGATACCCAGTAGTCCAGCAGGGTGGGGATCCCCTCTATCACTGTGTATTGTTGCAGCCTTCTGTAGACATCTAGTGATGTCACTTCCTCTTGTAGTTGTCATGGCTGAGAGTCTCTGGACTGTGGGCTTGCCCTTCCTAGGTTTCTGTGTTGGTCTCTTGGACTTGGTAAAGGAGTTATTCTGTGTTCATGGAGAAGACAGGGCTCATTAGCCTAAAGTTTACTGGTCCTGTCTCTTTTTTCCTCTTGTGGGAGCTGCTCGCAGGGGAGAAAGGACTCTGAGTGAATCATTTCTAGAAAATCTAGTAAAAAACATAGTAGATATTTTTTCCAGTCACAAAATACTTCAAAAATAATAGTGAATTGGAAGGGTAATTGAAAACTGATATGAAAACACTGATGCGCCTATAAAAGAGAAACTGAACATGTACAAGGGCCCTTTTCAGTTTCTGAGGTACATACAGAGCAGGTCATTTGTATATTACACATTTTCTTTAGATTGTCTGCTCCTTCTCCATTCCCAGAGCACTTTTCCTTTGCATGGGCTTTGGGAAATAACTGATTTATAATTTCCCTTTTCAATTGGAAAGCCAGAAGTAAGTGCTTATTGGCTTGAGATAAGAGCTAAAAACCTGGGCCAGGGAGTTCAGCAGGTAAAAATGGATGCTTGTGTTAAGTCTGATGGTCTGAGTTCAACTCCCAGAACCCACATTAAAAAAAAAAAAAAGTCAGTGAGTTGGCGTGCATCTGTGATCCAGCTCTCTATGACAAGGTAAGAGGTAGACACAGAAAAATCACTCGGAAGCTTATGGAGCAGTTAACCTGGGGTGCATGCAGTGCAGTGACAGATGCAAGAGAGACCCTGCTGTAAAACCAACTCGAAGGTGAGAATGACTTCCAGAAATTGTTCTCTGACCTCCACACATTTGCCATGGTGAACACCTCATCACCCAGCGCTCATGCTTCATA
This sequence comes from Mus pahari, assembly GCF_900095145.1. Lineage (NCBI taxonomy): Eukaryota > Metazoa > Chordata > Mammalia > Rodentia > Muridae > Mus > Mus pahari. The sequence continues at coordinate 5,668,959 of NC_034593.1, read as the reverse complement.
GTACACTAAACTTAAAGTTAGCTGTTGTGAGAAGAGCTCTCACTATAAAACCTGGTAGTCCCGGAACTCACTTTGTAGACCACACTTGGCCTTCAACTCACAGAGATCTGTCTGCCTCTGCCTCTGAAGTGCTGAGATTAAAGACATTTACTATCACACCCTGCAACTGTGTGTGTGTGTGTGTGTGTGTGTGTGTGTGTGTGTACCACGTGAATGAGGGTACCTGCAAAGGCCACAAAAGAATGTCAGATTCTCTGAAACTGGAGTCTCATCAGTATTTGTAAGTATCCTGACATGGATTTTGGAAACTGAACTCAAGTCTTCTGCAAGAGCAGTGCGTGCTTCTAACTAAAGAATTCTTTCTCTGGTCCATCTTCAAAAGAGAATGAAAGCTATCATCTTATCATCATCATCATCATTATTTTGAGGCAAGGAATCTGTCTCATATATAGCCCTTGCTAGCTAGAAACTCAGAGAGACTTGCCTGCCATGCCTCCTGCGTGGTGGGGTTTAAGGCATGTCCTCCCACAACCTGCTAAAACGGTGTTATTAAGAAAGTAAATTGTTGCCGGGCAGTGGTGGCGCACGCCTTTAATCCCAGCACTTGGGAGGCAGAGACAGGCGGATTTCTGAGTTCTAGCCCAGCCTGGTCTACACAGTGAGTTCCAGGACAGCCAGAGCTATACAGAGAAACCCTGTCTCAAAAAACAAAACAAACAACAACAAAAAAAGAAAGTAAGTTGTTATCAGGCATGGTGGCACACATCTGTATACCTACCTACTGAGGAAGATTGAGGGAGGAGGCTCACTGAGCCCAGGAGCTGGAGACTAGCCTTGGCAAATATATTAAGATTCCCCCCTCACACATACTTTACAAGCACAAAGAAATCATTTGTTCTTAGTGGGCCTGACAGCTGATTCAGTAGAGAGTTTCTAAGGGAATTTCTTCATCTGGTACTTTTTGACTTTTATAACTATGACCCCCATCTTCATGTGCGATGTAGAGAACACTAACTTTCTTGGCCAGATGGGCTCAAAGATGGGTCAAGGATTTGAGACAGGGAGGTTTGAGAAGTACGGTTATAATGGGATATAAAATACGGAGAGAGCAAAACCACAAGCCATTTATATCTAGGAAGGTGTAATTATTAGTTTGTGTTCATATCACCAAAGAAAATGATTGCAGTTCCAGGGCAGCATAAATGAAGGGACTTCTGTTCACAGAGGTACTGATTGACAACACTCTGCCAGCACCCAGAGCCGAGCGCCCTGGGTACAGACTCCTGGAGGCCCTTTCCATTCTCTGACACTCAATAGTTAGAGCTCCTTGTGGCTAGCCTCAGTTGACCCTCTTGATAAATGCAGAGCTTGATAACATTTTTCTTGTTTTATGAATGTGGAAAACAAGAGAAATGGCAGCTTCTGTGGAAAGAAATACATATGAGGTAATTTCATATCAAATGACACAGATATTTGTCAAACATTTCAGAAAACAGTTGGGACCAACAGATTTAAAAAATAATTGGAATCGGTACCTAAGCAACAATGGAAATTTAAGGAGAGAGGAGACTGTTTTGGATCGACTTACAGTTTAAAACAATGTGAGCTGCCGTGTTCATAAGTTGTCAAGCGTCATGTAGCAGGTGCTGTGCAAGGCAGCTCCGAGTCGCTCCCCGAACACTGAGTTGCCCATGTTCTATTAATTTGGGTCGAGATCCAAAGTGTAATTAAGAACATGTTCTTCAAATGCATGTTTTGGATAGGTTTTTCAATTAGTAGATTCATGTACTTCCAACTCGGAGTGAATCTAACAAAATATTAGAAAACTAATAAAAATTTGAATGACAGTCTTAAAACTTAAAAGACAATGTGGAGTGTAGAAAAGAAAGCAGTCTTGTTTTCCATATAGTGCGTGTTCCTGTCAGGGACACAGGGACAGCTGTGTTGGTAAAGTGCTCTCCATGCAGGCGTGACTGATCCATCCTTAAAACCCCGGGTGAAGAGGCTGTTGTGCTGAGCTGATGGTGCAGGACAGGTGGATCCTGAGGCTGGCGCTCAGCAGGCTTTGCCTGATCTGTGAGTACCAGGTCCTGGTAAGAGACCCCACTCTGCCAAGAGTGAGGGGCTGGAGAGGTGAGATGGCTGCTCACTAAATGAGAGCACCTGCAGGTCTACTAGAGAACCCAAGTTCCAGCCTTCCATGTTGTTGTTTTTTTTAAACAGGACTTAATTATAAAACTGTGTTTGCAGGTTTCACCTGAGCACCAGATTCACCTGGAGTTGTCCAGTGTAGGTGCTGGCAACTGAATTTGAGTCCTCTGCAGTAGAAGCAAGTCGTCGTCTTCTGAGCCATCTCTCCAGCACAAAGATGACTTCTGTTTTAATTACATGGACACATACATGGCTATGTTATTCGCTTTCATGCTGGTGGCCTATGAAGAGAACAGTGGGTCCTTTGGGGTGGGAGTACCGGGGACTTAAGAGAACAGTGGGTCCTCTGGGGTGGGAGTACTGGGGACTTAAGAGAACAGTGGGTCCTCTGGGGTGGGAGTACCGGGGGCTTAAGTCCTGTAAAGCAGCTGCAGCGCTTCTTGTTGCTGCTTTGAGACATCTGCCCTGGCACTCCCAGAGGTCCGCCTGCCTGTGCCTCCCATGTGCTGGTATTAAAGACGTCGCATCACCGTGCCTGCCCTAGCAGTCAGCACTTTAACTGCTGAGCTGTTCCTCCAGCCCTTACATTTTTTGAGATAGTCTCTCACTGGGTCCTGGGACCTGCAGGTTAGGTTAGGCAGCCGGCCGTGAGTCCTAGGATCCGCCTGTCTGGGGTCCCAGCATTGGAACTGATGAATGCCACCTTGACTCACTGTTTACGTATGGTGCTAGGGATGGATCAGACTCAGGTTCTTAAACTCAGCAGTCAGACCTGTACCAACTGAGCCACGTCCTCAGCCCTCAGCTGTCCTGAGGATATAGTCCTGGCCTCCGAATCGAGGTTGCAGCTCTGAAGCGTGTCACTGCACGGAAACCAGCACCCATCTGCAGTCACACTCAGGGTTACATGTAGCCACCACCTAGAGATTCCTTTTGTTTTCATCGTCACTAAGTCTTTATTTGTTCATTGTGATTTCTTCCAGAGAAAGATGGAGCGAGGAGGAGAGTTAGGGTGTTAGAAAGCTTTAGGGACCAAGGGTAACAAAGCAGACCATTCAGTAAGTGTGCTGCTACGTTCACCGTGCCTCGGGGGTGAGAGGGCGTCAAGGACCTGAGAGAACGGTCCCCGTTTTTCTTCCTAACTCTTCCTTGTAAATTCCAGACCAAGTTTTGGTGTTGAGCGGTAACTGTAGAGGTGACTTACATCCGAGCTACATTGCTTTTTGATACTTACTGTATAGCTTTAGGCCGGCCTCAAACCCTCACTGCTGCCTTAGTCACCAGAGTGCTGGGATGGCTTGTACGCACCGTGATGCCGGCGTGGCTTGCTGGGTAATCTTGTGGCCATGGGGACATGAATTTCTCCTGGGTGGGTCAGGCTTCCGTGTTGATGACCGTTCCATTGACTCTTCATTTTCCATCCCGGAGGATTTGGGGTAGCCCTACAGAGCAGGTCTCTGTAGATCTAACGGACTAATGTTTGCCCTGGAGACAGTCAAGAATTCACTTTGCCCAGAGGGCAATGGATTGGGAACAAGAGAAGAGAATTCTAACTTCCTGTAGGGTTTTACAGAAGAACTTTGGACTGCAGTCACCCCAGGAGTTACATATATATGCGTACCTTGGTGCTGTTTTGGCTAAAGGTAAGGCAGGAGCTTTGTGAGGGTGGGAGCAGTCCTTCACTGGTGTGCCCCAGCCTGCATTTCGGGTGCTTTGCCTACATAGGATTTCCTGACAATTTTTTTAACTTAATTTATTAGATATTTTCTTCATTTACATATCAAATGCTATTCTGAATGTCCCCTATACCCTTCCCCCGCCCTGCTCCCCTGCCCACTCACTCCCACTTCTTGGCCCTGGCCTTCCCCTGTGCTGGGTCATATAAAGTTTTCAAGACCAAGGGGCCTCTCTTCCCAATGATGGCTGATTAGGCCATCTTCTGCTACATATGCAGCTAGAGACACGAGCTAAGGGGGTACTGGTTAGTTCATATTGCTGTTCCACCCATAGGGTTACAGACCCCTTTAGCTCCTTGGGTACTTTCTCTAGCTCCTCCATTGGGGGCCCTGTGTTCCATCCAATAGCTGGCTGTGAGCATCCACTTCAGTGTTTGCCAGGCACTGGCATAGCCTCACAAGAGACTGCTATATCAGGGTCCCTTCAGCAGAATCTTGCTGGCATGTGTCATAGTGTCTGGGTTTGGTGACTGATGATGGGATGGATCCCCAGATGGGGTATTCTCTGAATAGTCCATCCTTTCATCTTAGCTCTAAATTTTGTCTCTGTATCTATATCCTTTCATGGGTATATAACTAGAAGAGGTATTGCTAGATCTTCTGGTAGTACTATGTCCAGTTTTCTGAGGAACACCAGACTGATTTCCATAGTGGTTGTACAAGCTTGCATTCCCACCAGCAATGGAGGGGTGTTCCTCTTTCTCCACATCCTTGCCAGCATCTGCCGTCCCCTGAATTTTTGATCTTAGCCATTCTGACTGGTGTGAGGTGAAATCTCAGGGNTGTTTTGATTTGCATTTCCCTGTTGATTAAGGATGTTGAACATTTTTTCAAGTGCTTCTCAGCCATTCGATATTCCTCAGTTGAGAATTCTTTGTTTAGCTCTGTACCCCATTTTTTAATGAGGTTATTTGAATTTTTGGAGTTCAGCTTCTTGAGCTCTTTGTATATATTGGATATTAGTCCTCTATCAGATTTAGGATTGGTAAAAATTCTTCCCTCCAACAAGGCCACACCTCTGAACAGCGCCACTCCCCTTGGCCACGCCTTCCAACACAGGAATCTCTCACAGCCAAACCTACTCCGACCACCACTTGCTGTGCAGGATTCTTTGATAACCTTCTCTAGTGCAGCCATCAAGCCATGAGAAAAGAATCTCAGCTATAAATTCTGTTTCTCTAAGCTCTGGTTAATTATGTAAATAGCTTGCTACTTCATACACTGTATTCTGTTAATTTTATGCTCCTCAAAGAACTAGCCCATTGTACCCAGACCCTCAAATTTTAAAGTTACTAGTAGGTTAATCCATTGATCAGACCAGAGCCCGAATGATCCAGTCATTACCCTTCTCAGCTGACGACCAACCCTGTAACACACGGCCTTCTGGGGCATTTCAAATCCAAGCAAAACAGGCCAGTTTATAAATATGAATATAATAAATAGGTCTATTTTTAAGCCACCCAGTTTTGTTTTCTATGACAAAACATTTTATGAGCAGTAGATTAATTTCATAAATAGTGCTTTCTGAGTATTCTCTATTTTCTTTATTTTTGGCTAAAAGAATTCTCTTAGCATTGCTGTCCCCTCCCCCACCCCGATTTTCTTAAATTAAATCTCTGCTCACAGATTTAAGATTCTTGAAAAGAAACTGGCCTTCATAAGGAAGCGGTTGGTGCTTTTGCTTTTAAAGGATGGGTCGTGCTACTGTCTCAACCCCTGTGCGNGGCAATCCCTGTGGCGCACGCAGACCCCTTACAGGCACCAGCTACCACCACGGCTTTTCTTTTTGAAGCAGCTTTGTTTCCTATGGTAACATAAAAAGACAAATCTTGAAAGCAAACTGACAGACCCCAAACACTGCAGAGGGGAATCTGTCACGAGCAGATCCAGGTCTTTCCCTGTTATGTCTCTNCCCAGAATTCTGCTGGTACCAGGAGGATGGGTGCTGGGGTCATAGCGGCAGCTGTATGGCCTGGAGGGTTCGCTCCCATGCCATCCTGGCCCATTATGATCTTGTGTTTCCTATANTACACCAACAGCAACAGGTGCATAAAAATGCTGTTGTTCACTGGGCAGTGGTGGCACATGCCTGTAATCCCAGCACTCGGGAGGCAGANGCNGGCGGATTTCTGAGTTCGAGGACAGCCTGGTCTACAGAGTGAGTTCCAGGACAGCCAGGGCTACACAGAGAAACCCTGTCTCGAAAAACCATAAATAAATAAATAAATGCTGTTGTTCTGTATTTTTCTTAGCATATTTTTATTTTGTATTTCTCAGTACATTAATCTGAGATGAATCTTGTATTATGCTCTTAGCTATACAAGCAATCTAAGAAATGAGTCNCCTGCCACTCCACATCTGTTAAACAGGGACATAGTTACCACAGACAATGATTTTGACTTCACCTCTTTTGGCTAGATGAGTGAAAACCAGTTTGAAGAAGATCGCGACGACAAACAGGTTTAAGTAGTGACAAGGAGCCGATGGGGTGGCTCTGGCTAACGGTGAACGCAGCCAATCATAGCAGCCCAAGTTCAATCCCCAGAAACCAAAGGGTGAAAGAGAGACTTTGTCCTCTGACCTTCACTTGCAAGCCTTGGTATTCAATAGCCTACACTCGCCAATCAATCAATCAATCAATCAATGCTTTTAAAAGATGATGGTAAGGATTCCTTACTACGTTTCAATTGTGGGACACTGTCACACTAAGTCTAGCATATGCACATATGTGCATACATACTTGTTCATATAAAAATCTGAAGGAAGCAGGGTTTGCAAGCGTCTAAGAAGGAAACTTTCTTATGCCCATGCGGCTTAGGACTTTTTTTTTTTCCCAAGCAAAACCTAATTTAAGTTTCGTGTGGCTTAAAGTGTAAATGACAATTTCCTTGGGATGCCAGGGCCCCTTTCTGAGTGGCTAATAAAGAGGGTTCTATGGCCACTGTGTTTGATCAGTGCACACATGCCTTGTTGACCTCATCCAAATGCTAAAATAGGACGACCATTACCAAATGCACTCACTAGCTGTGTATGTGACCCTGTTCAATCCCAGACCTTGCCTCTTGTACTGCAGTTTTGTGATTTGCCTAACCTGAGCCTTTTACATCACAAAGGGATGTGGTGACCACTATGCTGTAACTGTATATAACTATATATATAAAACTATATATAGCACTATATATATAAAACTCTATATAACTCTCTTTATATATATATATAAACCATAAGTTGGCATCAGTGTACCATAGTGACATAGTGCTCTTTTTCATGTTTTAGGGCATTTGTTTTGGTTTTACAAACCTCTTCTTGCACTGAACTAAAGTAAAGAGCATTTTAAAAGATGTGTTTATTTTTATTGTGTATAGGAATGTTTTGCCTATATGTAACTATGCACTAGCTCCCCTCGAGTCAGAGCTGCAGACAGTTGTGAGCCACTGCATGGACGCTGAGGCTCCTCTACCAGAGCAGCTAGTGCTCCCTCCAGTGCTCCTCAGCCACTACGCCTTTTCTCCAGCCCCAATTAAAAAAAAAATTACAAAATAAAAATATGCTATGAAAAATTACATAACAACAGCATTTTTATGCACCTGTTGCTGTTGGTGTACTATAGGAAACACAAGATCATAATGGGCCAGGATGGCATGGGAGCGAACCCTCCAGGCCATACAGCTGCCGCTATGACCCCAGCACCCATCCTCCTGGTACCAGCAGAATTCTGGG
>NC_034593.1:5649551-5661052 GCF_900095145.1 Mus pahari | reverse complement strand
TTTATGTTACCATAGGAAACAAAGCTGCTTCAAAAAGAAAAGCCGTGGTGGTAGCTGGTGCCTGTAAGGGGTCTGCGTGCGCCACAGGGATTGCCACGCACAGGGGTTGAGACAGTAGCACGACCCATCCTTTAAAAGCAAAAGCACCAACCGCTTCCTTATGAAGGCCAGTTTCTTTTCAAGAATCTTAAATCTGTGAGCAGAGATTTAATTTAAGAAAATCGGGGTGGGGGAGGGGACAGCAATGCTAAGAGAATTCTTTTAGCCAAAAATAAAGAAAATAGAGAATACTCAGAAAGCACTATTTATGAAATTAATCTACTGCTCATAAAATGTTTTGTCATAGAAAACAAAACTGGGTGGCTTAAAAATAGACCTATTTATTATATTCATATTTATAAACTGGCCTGTTTTGCTTGGATTTGAAATGCCCCAGAAGGCCGTGTGTTACAGGGTTGGTCGTCAGCTGAGAAGGGTAATGACTGGATCATTCGGGCTCTGGTCTGATCAATGGATTAACCTACTAGTAACTTTAAAATTTGAGGGTCTGGGTACAATGGGCTAGTTCTTTGAGGAGCATAAAATTAACAGAATACAGTGTATGAAGTAGCAAGCTATTTACATAATTAACCAGAGCTTAGAGAAACAGAATTTATAGCTGAGATTCTTTTCTCATGGCTTGATGGCTGCACTAGAGAAGGTTATCAAAGAATCCTGCACAGCAAGTGGTGGTCGGAGTAGGTTTGGCTGTGAGAGATTCCTGTGTTGGAAGGCGTGGCCAAGGGGAGTGGCGCTGTTCGGAGGTGTGGCCTTGTTGGAGGAGGTGTAGGTGGGCTTTGAGATCTCCAGTGCTGAGGCTCCAGCCAGTTCAGAAGAGGCCCTCCAGGCTGCATGTGGGAGACAGTCTCTTGCTGACTGCCTTAGCTTGTCTGCATGCTGCCTTGCTTCCTGACAGGACACTGGACTGAACCTCTGAAACTGCGAGCCATCCTCAGTTAAATGTTGTCCTTTGTAAGAGTTGCTTTGGTTATGGTGTCTGTGCACAGCAGTGAGACCCTAACTAAGACACACCATACAGACCACATATCCAGTGATGGGTCTAGACCGAGATTGTGGCGCCTGGCTGTCTTTGTACACACATACCCTGGGATGTTTGTGTAGCTTTAAAACCACTGGAAAATATATTTTTCAGAGTGTAACACATAGGAATACATGAAAGAAATAATACCAGTCTTATAAAAATCTTTATCAAAAAGAGTAAGATTTCCTTCCTAATTATGAGTCAAATTACACAGTGTTATTACAAATAAGGAATATTATAGACTTTCATATCCACAGATTAAAAACACTAAAGATAGCAGTGAATAAAATCAAGTCGTGTAAAACATTATGTTATTTTACGACTGGCTTCTTTTTTCTTCTTTAGGAGTGTAAAGTTAGTTAAATATTTAAAATCAGTCAGTGAAATTTACAATATTAGCAGATTGAAAGAGAGTATAGGCATTCATCCATGCTATACAAAATACTTGGCAAATGGTAGAAGTTTTCTAAGCTGAAATATTGTGTATCAGAAACCTCTAGCTGCCATAATACACGTGACAAAACACCATTCAGTGACTGTCAGGAGCAACTTAAAGATGTCTTATCAAACCTATTCAGTTAACATTGCCATGGTGATTGATGAGGAGCAAGGAAAGAAAAAGCATAAAGATTGGAGAAGAAGAAAACTCTGTTTGCTTATGGTATCTGCACAGAAAATCCGAAGGAAATAGCAAAAGCTGTTAAAATGAGATTTTTTTTAAAAAGCTACATTGACACTTGACACTAACAACTTCTTTAAAAAAAAAAAAAAAAAAAAACCCACTACAGTAGAAGCTTCTTAAAATATGCACATAGAGAAAGTTTAAGTGGAGTTCTACTGTAACAGTGCCAGGAATGGGTTCCCTCTTTTTGAATTGTTGACACTGGGCTTTAATAGACCCCGCCCCTTCCCCTACCCCTTCCCACCCAGCCCTACCAAGGTTACAGGCTGTTACCATGGTTTCGGGCTACCCTCCAGAATCGAAGGTAAGCATCTATTGGTGAAGACAGAGCACACTTAGTGATAACTATGGAGAAATGGAGCAGGGACTGACCTGGAAGGTTGTTCCGTGCTGCCAAGCTTTCACTGTGTTTGATGTGCTCTGCATGTTACCTTGGAGGACAAATGTTATCAGTCTCAGTCTCACCCAGCCTGAACCCTGAAAGCTACAGTGATGACTGCCCTGGCAAGATACACCCACAGCTGCAGTGTGCATGACCATTGTGGGCAGTAACCAACCACTTTATTACTGGAGGTACAGCCAACACCACGAGATGGAACTTAGACCTGGCAGTGCTAGAGACCAAGAACTAGTAAGAGCTACATACAGCCCAGGTCCTGAGGGACGATGCAGGATTGTTTTGCTAAATGTACAAAGATTTAGAATAACTCCTGATGACTTACTGCTATACCCGAGGCTGAGTACATTTTCCAGTGCTCATCAAGGCTGCTTCGTGCAGTAGGTAGCGGTTTACACAGAGGCCTGGCCCTGGTCAGCTTGCAGGGAGCTCTCCCTCCTCCTCAAGGCTTAGGGATCTTCAAAGGAGGGAAGGAGAGATTGTAAGAGCGGCAGTGCTGGATGACACACCAGGAAACAGTGCTCTGGAGAGAAGGAGCAGATGCACGTACAAACCCACAGTGATTGACAGCATACACAACCTGGGTAAGCTCAAGCCAAATAAAACTCCAGCAAACAATGGCTGGGCCTCAAGTCCCACCCCTAGCTGAGGAACTCTTGGCATTGGTAGCCACTGGGAGAGGGAGGGTCTTTCTTTAGTGGTATAATCCTTTGCATGTCAACCACATTTCAACACGCCAGGCCCTACTCCTGAGAGTAATTGGACGATACAAACTAGACGTGACCTTGGTTGGGGAAGACAAGGGTAAACATTAGGTTGGGTGGGTAAGGATGGTGGGGGTGGGGAGGAGCTGAGGGTAATATGATAAAAAATGTTGTATATAGCCACAAAAAATTCATAAAACATTTAGAAAATTTACACTTGTGAATTTAATAAAGTCCTTTACAATTTTTTATATTGCTGGACTTTCTTTACCCACCAGCTGCCTAAACAATGACACGGAGACATTTTATTAATTATGAAAGCTTGGTCTTAGCTGGCTTGTTCCCAGCTAGTTCATATAAGCTAAATTATACTCATTTACGTTCAGCTACGAGTCCCCTTTCTATGTCTCATGCCATGCCTTTATAGATTTTCCTGTTGACCTCTTTCAGGATAACTTTTTCCCTTCGTTGTGTGTGCAGGCATGTCTGACACCTATGACACCTTTCCTGGTGACTCTCAGGCCACTCCCTCATGCTGTTGACACTAACTGGTCCCTGCCCAGCAGATGCCTAGCAGATGTCGTTGCATGGAGAGGATCCTCACAGTGTATAGGAGCAGAGGTGGGAGGGGCAGCGTGTCTCCGCGCACGGATTGCCATTTATTACCAAGTCCTGCTTTCTCGAGGGCTTTCCTTCCTCAGCATGTGTTCTTAACTCCAGCGGTTTCCTCCTTGCCTCCCTCCCCCACAGTCCCTTCCTTATTTAAGACTTCTGCAGCACTGCTAAAATCATCCAGGCTTTATGTAACTTTTTCTTATTATAGAAGCTGTATTTGTAGAACACTCCAAGGTCCTGGTAAGAATAAAGGTGCTAATAATAATATGGGATTTCGCTCCTCTTCCAGTCTTGCTCCATCTATCCTGGGCTTCCAGAGCAGTGTCACAGGGAGATCACTTACTTGCTAGCTGCTACTCTGTGACCCATCGTATAGCAAAGAAGGCAAGCTAACAGTAGTGCTTGAGCAACCAAAACAGGCGCCAAAGCCCAGCACTTGCCTAATTCAAGTCAGAGTGCTTTTGCGTGTTGCTACGCTATGCAAAATATAAAAATCTATAAAAAAAAGTGCACACTATACAGTTGTACTCCCATTCTAGAAATGAGTATTTCTTGGCTTGTAGGAATTTTTTCTTGTAGAATTTATTTATTTCTGTTGCTGTGATGAAGTGATCTGACAAAGAACATAAAAGGGGAAAGAGCTTTGCAGTTCTATAAGGATGGAGCGCATCATGAGGTTTACAGTTCTATAAGGATGGAGCGCATCATGGCTGGGAAGACTGCCGACAAGGTAGGGAGGCATGGTGGCAGGGGTTGATCAGATTGTGTCTGCATTCCTCAGTACAGAGACCAGTAGTCAGGCCTGGCTGCACCCACCCTCATCTCTTCCAGCAAGGCTCCACCTCCCAGAAATTCATGGTTTTCCCAAACATCACCTCCATGTGTGGGCCAACCACGTCGTAGCTTTCAGCCTATTAGAAACACCAATGCATTCTCCTGGTCTCTTACTGGGGACTCAGTTCTGCATATATTACGTATGCCTTTTGGCCCACAACACGTGCAAAGTTGGACAGTTTCAGGGAGGAAAGTAGAGTATTTACGATCAGCGCCCTAAGAGTGACAAGCATGAAATTGGTGTTGATGGAAACTGCGCATCACACTCAGGTCCATTTTATGTAGCTTGCTAATTTGAGGGTTAGAGTGAGACAGGTCTCATGTAACCATGCTGTCCCTAAACTTGCCGTGTGGCAAAGACTGACCTGAACCTCATCCTTTGTCTCCTGAGTGCTGGGATGAGAGGAGGATACATGCTATGCTACCATATCTGGCTGTGGCATTATTTAAAGACTTATTTCTATTTCTATTTACTTGTATATGAGCATCCTTGGCATGGTCTTCCAACAGCAACCTTAAATGTACACCGGGCATATAATCTGGAGTACTCTTCAGGGGATAGATGCTGCTGGAGATGGGCCCCGCTTTCTGTTCTTAATGTCGCTGTCTCTGTCAGTAATCGCTCTGCAGTTAAGTCTCACTGCTGTGGATCCTGAATGAGCTCAGCTGGCCTTAGGTGTTTCTCTCGAAAGGGAAGAGAGGTCTGTTTTAGGGTGTCTGTGGGGGAGGGGGACCTGGTCTAGCTTTTGTTGTTGGCCTACAAGCATGAATCACAACTGCCATCTTTGTGAATTCTTATGAAATTTGCGCATGTTGTGCAAATGCTCTACTATTAGATTAGACCTCGGCTCCTTTTAACTCTGTATTTTGAAACAGGACCTCACTAAGTTTCCTGAGTTGGCATAGCTCTTGTCTTCCTTTACCTCGGCCTCCTGAACTGTGGGATTATGGGTGTGCACCACCCTGCCTGGCCATGTGCAGCATAGTTTCTTTGACTTCTGAGGTCCGTTTGTTTATTACTATGATGTGGGTAGGCCGCAGCCTGTGCCACCATCCCATAAAGGACATCTGGAGTGCCTCCTGTTTGATCTTATAAAGAACTGCCCTGGGCATTCATGTTCTGTGTGAATTTAAGTTTTCATTTCTCTCAAGCAATATCCATGAGTGATTGTTAGGTCTTATGGTAAGTCTTGGTGATGTGGTTTGAATATGGTTGGCCCAGGGAATGGCACTGTTAGGAGGTGTGGCCTTGTTGGAGTCGGCTTAGCCTTGTTGGAGGAAGTCTGTCACTGTGGGGGGTGGACAGTGAGACCTCCTCCTAACCATGTAGGAGCCAGTTCTTTCCTAGCAGCCTTCAGATGAAGATGTAGAACTCTTAGCTCCTCCTGCACCATGCCTGCCTCAATATTGCCGTGCTCCGGCCTAGATGATAATAGACTGAACCTCTGAACCCGTAAGCTAGCCCCAATTAAATGTTGTCCTTTTAAGAGTTGCTTTGGTCATGGTGTCTGCTCACAGCAGTAAAACCCTGACTAAGACAGCAGGTTTACATTTTGTAAGAAATTGCCACAGTTAGTAACATGGTAGCTATACATTTCATCTTCATACCAGCAGTGTGTCTTGGATTAATTTTTATAAAACGTGTGAGGGTTATGTTCCTGTCTGTTGATGGTTAGTAAACAGTGCCACTTGGTGAACAGATGTCTTACTATCGATGAATCCCCCTTCCTACCTTTGACAGAACTCAGTTGGCTATTGCTGTGTGGATCTGTCCTGGATTATCTTCCATTGAACAATTCGGCACGGGCTTTGGTATGCTCGCTTTGTAAGTACTCCTGTAGGGTGGAGTGACCGATAGCTTTATTGTCTCAGTTATTTTGGTCTTGTACCTCTCCATATACATTTTAGGATAAGAAGCTATTAAAGCGCTACAGAAATCCTTTTATTGCTTTGTTCTCTGAGACAGGGTTTCTCTGTGTAGCCCTAAGTGTCATGGAACTCTCTGTACAACAGGCTGGCCTCAGACTCACAGAGATCCACCTGCTATATTTTTAATCAACCTATATTTTTAATACCTGCTCAAGAACTGAATAACCAGGAAACTGCCTGCGAGATGTAGTGTGAATCAACTGCTGGAGATAGTGGAGGGGCTGGGGATGCAGCTCGGCTGACAGAAAGCTTCCCTGACACAAGGCCCCAGGGTCGATTTCTCCCCACACCAGTTGGACATGGTGACCACACCTATCACCACAGCACTTCAGGTGGAGGCAGGAGAATCACAGTTGGTCATCCTTGACCTCGTAAGACAGTTGGAGAGCAGTGAGTAGCCCGTGTAGAAATTCTTCTCAAAACAAACCCAGAGCCACTGCAGGCAAGCAGCTGGAGTCAGTGGTATTTGAGTAGTCGTATGACTGGACCACCTGGACTGAGATGCAGATACCTGCAAGAGGAGAAGGCTCACATGGCCCCACGTGGAAAGAATCAAGGTATTGTGCTCAGGTGTGTGGCTCAGCAGGAATGAAGCTCTGGCTTTGACACACAACATCTGTAACTACATGGTTCGTCATTCAAAAACTTGAACAATATACATGGCACCCAGCAATATCATGACTAACAAGTATTTTATTTACTAAGTCTTGTTAGAAACTTACAAAGTTAAATAGTGATGTAGCAGATGTTTGGGGCATACCGCTTCCTGTAGCATTTGTATTGGCCAGTGCCGCATGCTTTCCTGACTCCTGGAGGTTAGTGAACACAGTTGTTTAGAGCACTCATTTTCAGCATGCTTAAATGACATTCTGAGCCATTCACACCTGAATAAACTACTCCAGAGCTGTGATTCCGGTTTTTCCTTTGTTTTCTTGGTTTCTAAGTTTTTTTCCTTTTNATAAACTACTCCAGAGCTGTGATTCCGGTTTTTCCTTTGTTTTCTTGGTTTCTAAGTTTTTTTCCTTTTGATTTTTTTTTTTTTTTTTTTTTTTTGAGACAGGGTTTCTCTGTAGCCCTGGCTGTCTTGGAATTCACTTTGTAGACCAGGTTGGCTTCGAACTCAGAAATCCGTCTGCCTCTGCCTCCCGAGTGCTGGGATTAAAGGTGTGTGCCACCACACCCGGCTTACCTTTTGAAATTTAAACATTCCTAGCAAGTCTTCTTCATGGTTCTGTGGATTGCTACCTCTACTTTACTTACACTGGGTTCTTCATGAGTTCTGCAGCACTTCCATAGCCTTGGTGGCATCTCTGTGTGTGGGATTCCCACCTTTAGAGGGGCATGCGCTGGGCCTGCTCTCCTCTATCTGCTCCAAGCCAGGCACATAGAGGAGAGGGGAGAGGAGAGCAGGCCAGAGCGGCACCCCTCAGCCAGCTGCTGGAGCTCCCTCAGCTGCTGAGACTTAGCATCAAGGTCAGCTTCTGGCCTGAGAACATCCAAGTGTGAACACGGGCAGTGGTCTGCATAGAGCTGGCATGAGCAGAGTGCCAACAGTCGCCCAGTGCATCCAGGGACCACTGTAGAGGCAGAGTCCGTCCGGGAGTGAGGAGATGTGGCCTAGATTCTGCAGCCTTCATGGGCCTCCGGATACCTGTTTCTCTGTGTATTAGTGATGGTTCTGTAGGAAAGGCTAGCAGTTGTGGAAGGGAACAGAAATAATAAAAGCAGAAGAGGATAGCTCCTCTATAATGTGCTCGGGGCTCTTCATAGTAAGCATACCAAACTGAAGACTCGTGTGGTGTGTGTGTGTGTGTGTGTGTGTGTGTAGTATATGTGCATTTGTATGTTCTCATCGCATGTACCCTGCTAAATCACGTCTTACTTTGACACAAGGTCTCACTGAATCTGGAGGAAGGTTGCTGGCCAGTAAGCCTGCAGGGTCCTGCTGCCCTGGGTCTCCCTTACAGGTTGTCTTAGTTGGAGTTACTGTTGCTGTAACACCATGTAACATGTAACACCATGACCAAAAGTAGCTTTGGGGAGGAAAGGGTTTATTTCACTCACAATTCCATGTAACAGTTCATTATTAAAACCAGAGACAGAAGGAATTGAAGCAGGGCAGGAGCCTGTGGGCAGGAGCTGATGAGGAGGCCATGGAGGGTGCTGCTCACTGGCTTGCTTCTTGTGGCTTGCTCAGTCTGCTTTCTTATAGAACTCAGGCCCACCAGCCCAGGGATGGCCCCACCCACAATGGCCTGGGCCCTAATTAATCTCTAATTTTAAAAAGTGCCCTACAGGCTCTTCTACAGTACAGGGTTTGGAGGCATTTTCCTAATTGAGATTCCCTCCTCTCCAGTGACTTGAGCTTCAAGTTGGCACAAAGCTATTTAACACACAGGTGCAAGGCCAGCCCTGTCGGGCTTTGTGTATGGGCACTAGAGATTTGAACCCAGTCTTTATGCTGTTCATAAAGCACTGTGCTCTTAGCTGTCACCTCAGCTGCCTTACACTTTCCAGTTTTATTTTAATTTATTGTCTGCATATGCACATTTGATAGCAGATTGTGTATGTGTGCATGCACGTACTTGTGTACATACGTGTATGCTAGTGTATGGAGGCCAGAAGTCAACCTCTGGTGTCATTCCTGCCCACCTTGTTGTTTGGAGACGGTTTCTCTGTGTAGCCCTGGCTGTCCAGGAACTCAATTTATAGACCAGGCTGGCCTTGAACTCAGAGATTCACCTGCCTCTGCCTCCCAAGTGCTGGGCATAGCAAACATTTAAAAAATGAGATATAATAGTAGCTAATTTTATTTTAAAAACGTGTTGGCTCTTGCCTTAGAGTTTTCAATAACAGTTGTATCCTGACTCAACAGTAAATTTATTGCTATCTCTGCTGGAAAGGGCTATGGGTAAATATTTATAACACTGACAAGTTTATTTGTTGAAATGGGGGGGGGTAGGGCTTTTAAACAACACAGAGGGGAGTGGAGCAGGGGGAGGGGAGAGAAAGGGCAAGGAAGGGAGAGGGAGGGAGGGAGGAAAGGAGGGAGGGAGAAAGGGTGATCAAAAACATTTTCTCTGAGATTGAAGCATTCTATCTATCCTACAGGGAAGCTCCTTCAGCGGGTAGATGAACAACTCCAAATAGTTTTAGGAAGTTCCTGAAACTGACCATTTTCCTAGACCCTTCCTGCCAGAGTAAGCAATCAAAGCTAAGTCCTTCTCATAAAAGCCAAGCTGCACAGAAGACTCCCGGAAGCCAGCTGAGCCGCCTGGAAGAGGTCCTCTTCCAGAGTTCTTTGAAAAGGACAGTTCAGTGTGTTGAGCTGCCTGCAGGCTGTGTGGCGTGCTCCAGGTTCCCAGCTTTTATGAGTTGGGGTGAGCTTTTTCAGTGATGTAGCTGTCTGTTATTTCTGCTCCTGTAAGCAACCCCAGTAACACTCATTGATTCACCAAGGGCTTTGGTGGTATCCATACTTTGGTCTGTCATAGGCTGCCTATCTGGAGTGAGTAGATGTACAGTGTTTTATCTCCTCAGGAAAAGTTTTGTTATACAACAACAACTATTATACTATATTGCCAACAATACCCACTGAAAATATTTATTGAATGGATAACTTTTCAAGTGAACACTTTTTTTAAAGGCTTATCAAAAAAATCTTGATTCCTTATCTCTGGGAAAAGGAAACTGGTGTATGTATGGGTTGGAATAAATATTCAAGCTTTAGAACTTTTACCCTCTTTGAAATCTTCTTTATAATTTCTTTGATGGAGAATCCATTGAAAATGATCTTTAAATAAGAAAATTGAGGGGCTGGTGAGATGGCTCAGCAGGTAAGAGCACTGACTGCTCTTCCTAAGGTCCTGAGTTCAAATCCCAGCAACCACATGGTGGCTCACAACCATCTGTAGTGAGATATGATGTCCTCTTCTGGTGTGTACACAGCTACAGTGTACTTAGATAGAATAATAAATAAATTTTTTTTTTTTTAAAAAAAAAGAAAATTGTGAGGTGTTTTAGATGGGAATGAATGTATTACTGGGAAGTCATGTGTTACACAAAGACACAGAAGGTGTTTATGTAGAATCTGTCACTAGTCTGTTGACCTCCTGGAAGATGGACATGCTTCTGGCTGTAAAGAACTTACTTGCCTTTTGAAGCCAGACAGTAAAGTGTAGCTTATGCATAGTTTACTTCTTCTAGTAGAATATCTTTCAGACAGCTAATGCATTTGTAAAAGACTTCAACTTGTTTTAAACCAGTTTCATGGCCTTTGCCATTCATAAACACATTAATCATTTGCTCTATAGAGGATACGTGATACCTGTTAGGCCGGCAGCCAGCTGTCACTGAAACGCTGCACTATCAAGAGTCCCATGTCTATGCTTTTTAGTAGGTTGCTGCTGTAGAAAGTCTGCGCAGTTACCCAAGAAACCCACTTCCAACAACGTCTGAATGAAACAGAGCTCTTCTGCGATCTCGCAGTGCTTTCTCTGCTACTGAAAAAGATTACCACAGATATCTCTGAGAAGCACATGTCTGAGGGACACATGTGGCGAGAGCCACTTGCTGTGTCATAGTGTGGGTGGCGATGACAAAACCAGCCAGTTCCAGAGAGAGTGGCTTTCCTCACCCACAATCCAGTCACTACTCAGTACCATCACAGGGACCATCAAGTTAGAGGAACATTCAACCACAGCCTGATGTTTTGTTTTTAGAAACTACGTGTTGAGTCAGATAACAGGTCAGACATATGAGAAGTATCTGTGGGAAATCAGCTCTGCATCGTCGGTGGTGATGCACAGGCCAAGGTGTATTTCTGAGGCTCTGACGTCCAAAGGTCTTTGGTTCTTGAGTTGAGATGGAAGCAGGACTTCGCCGGTACAAACTGGAAACACTGCTTTCTAGCTGGTAGTTTGTCCTCTCTGGAGGACACCGACATTTGGGCCCAGTGATTTGATGGTGGTGATAAACACAGGGGCAGGGGAACAAGCCTTCTCCTGGTTCTGCTCAAATCCGTGCCCACTGTAGAGCCTGGTTCCTGAGTGTAGCTAAAACTCGGGCAGTCGGGGGAATGGATGGTGGCTGAGACTCCTGTGGCCTCTGTTGGGTTTCCTCTTCTAGGCAAAAGTGTTTATGACAGTGAGGTGAGTTCTGTTCTGTCATCTGTGTGAGTGTGAGGTGAGTTCTGCTCCGTCATCTGTGTGAGTGTGAGGTGAGTTCTGCTCCGTCATCTGTGTGAGTGTGAGGTGAGTT
>NC_034593.1:5634551-5649540 GCF_900095145.1 Mus pahari | reverse complement strand
ATCTGTGTGAGTGTGAGGTGAGTTCTGCTCCGTCATCTGTGTGAGTGTGAGGTGAGTTCTGTTCTGTCATCTGTGTGAGTGTGAGGTGAGTTCTGTTCTCTCATCTCTGAGTTCTCATTAGTCTTCCCCTCTCTCCCCTACAAGCCAAATGCTACTATTGTTTTGTTTTGTTTGTTTTATTTTGTTTTCGTTTATTTTTCCAGACAGGATCTCTCTCTGTAGCTTTGACCTTTACTACTGTTTCTGCCCAGCCAGGGCTCATTCCCAGGTTCTCCGGGGCCTTACCTACCATAGCTACTACTGGTGGCACACACTGTGTATGTCCTCTAAGCTGAGCCCTTTGCTCTGTGTGAGAGTCTTGTGACCTTTGAGCCTGTGTGAAATTGTACCCTCCCTTCCTCACTAGTCTTCACTGTCACAGAGTAATTCTTGGTAGTTTATTGAAAGAGTGTTCCTGTTTACTGACTGCCATTCAGTCCTTTAGCTTACTTCCCATCCCTGTGGAGTAGGAGAGCGGCAGACCTTGAAGTACAGAGATAATAAAACAACAGAAGAACCCGCCCAGATCTGGGTTTGACTCCAGCCCTTATGTGCAGCAAATAGACTCCTTTCCCTGAGATATTTATTGTTTAGCCAGGCTGCTGGGTTAATGGTATAATACCACCACTGAAGTTTCTGGAGTCATCCTAGACCATGGGGTATATAGTTCTCCTCCGGCTCTTTCCAATACCTTAAATTCATATCAGGGGTTTTATGCCACAACTTAAATTGTGTGTCTAAGAGTTTTAGTACTTATAAGAACAATAGTTTTGAGCAACAATATTCAATTCAGTTTCTAAGTTAAAAAGTCCTTTTTCTTTGTCTCAGTAGCATTTGGCTTGTTGGGATTGAAATGGGTGCATTAGTTGGGCTCTAGCAACAGGTGGAGTGAGAGTCTGATGGCAACAGACGTGACCCATCGGGCGGAGGTGGGAAAGTGCACAGACGAAAGTCAGTCCAGAGCAGACATAGCAGCTTGGCCATTCAGCGCTGCTCTGGTTGTGTCTGCCGTAGTGTATTCCCTCGTTGCTGTGGCTAGAATTTCCTAGCATACCTTGCAGCTAGAATTATTTGGTAACTTAGGTTCTACCAAGGAGGTGTACTTCATGAAGCCTGGGACAAGATGCACAGGTAAGGCAGTGAAGGCCTAGTGGTGTGCAGAGGAAATCTGCTTCAGGTCTGTCCCTGTCTAAGTGCTAGCTTTTGGTTCCCGTGTCATGGGAATTGAGTGGCGGGAGGTTTAGATTTGTGGTGGGTCCTGACTTTGTCCCTGGTCTGTGTGGTTCTGTTGAGCACCCATGACACTCCCTCTCAGTTTCTAGGCTAGTTCCTAGCCTTGCCAGGGCTCTTTATGGTTAAACTGGAGAGGTGATTGTGTTGTCTGCAAACAGGAATTGGAACGGGTGTTGCTGTTCCAGAGCCAAGGAAGTGATGCTTCATGGAAGCTAATTGTGTTTAATACTGACGAGAGCGGAGACTGAAAGGTGTTTACTATTAAACTATTAATAATTAAAGTATTACTATAACTGACTCATGACTCTAGCAAAAATACACTTAGTGGTGGTGTCATTGCTTTGGAAGAAGCAGGAATTGAAGTATTTCAAAGAGGAAATAGTGGAGAAAAGACGGCTTGAGGAGATGACCGAATAGCTTGATCATGACAGGGACTGGAGGGCCAGTACGTGACCAGAATTGAGTCTAGAGAAGTCTTTATAAACTGTGGGCACATGTTTGCTTGCCGATGAGTAGAGCCCAAAGGGAGACCCTAAAGAGAGCACAAGGTGAGACAGACCTGAAGCCAAGCTTCTGTCACCAGCCCGCCCTGTGCCTCAGCTGTGGCATTTGGGTAGGAACTCTGGGATTGCTGTCAATGATGCCGCGTGTCGCAAACGTTAATGCAGTGTCTTTAGCTAGCCAGCTGCCCTCTGAGTTCTCCAGGGCACTGTGGACATAGGCTGGCCGTCACTCTTAACCTGCTTTTAACAGGTCTTTCTTTTTAGCCCCGTTGTTATATTACTGTTATTTAGTGATGTTAAGCCAATGTTTACAAACTAGTATGTGCTAGATAAAAATAGATGATAAGCCTCGGCTGTAGCTCTGAGGAAAACTTATTCTCGTCACCAAGTTTTTAGGACACCGAGGGAAGTAAGGGGAAAAATAAATACATTTTTATCCCAGCTTTCTATATGGTACCAGTCAGGTTACAGACAGTGGAGCAGAGCTGTCGATTTGTATTAGTTCATTTACACCTCCATGCACACACATATGGACACACATTTGCATATTTACTATGGTTTAGCACCTCAAGGTCCACAGGAGGAGGAGGAGGGCAGGCTCTCCTTTAAGTCCAGCCTCTGTTCTACCACAGAGCTCTGCTTTTGTCCTGAGGCCTGTGTCCACTCAGAGGAGGAGGCTCGGGTTTTAGGTCTTCTCTTCCTGAGGTCTGTGTTAACGAGATGTTTCCTGCTCAGTTTCCTATCTGTTCTGTTCTGCGCGGTCAGACCTATCTATAGTGGAGCATCACACACATCATGAGCAGACACACAAATCTATTCTAATGTGTATTGTTTAATTCTTTGAATACTCTAGCTGCATTGATTAACAGATTTTATTTAGTCATCTGTTCAGTGAGTAAAGCGCTCACCGAACTGTGAATTAAGCACACTCTAAGCTGAAATGTGAGTTCATTAATTTTCAATTTGTTTTAAATTTCGTTTGCTGTTTACTGCCCAAAGAGATGATAAATTGTATTTAAAATGAAGTGTGTATTGAAAGAGGAAACGTTAGAAACCCACATTCTCTTTTACTTAATTTTGTTTCTAATGTGATCTGCAGGTTTTAAACTGGTATGTGAGGGGCCAAGACTCATGGATGCATGTGAGTCTATTTCTAGTTCTGTGTGGGAATGGAGCTCGAAGCCAGAGCACGTGGGCGCTAGGGAAACACTCGACTACTGAATGGGGTGGCCCGTTCTCTTAATTTTGATTGCTTGATTGATTGATTGATTGGGATAGGGGCTCACCGTGTAGCCTGACAGGTCTGGAATACTCTGTAGACTGCATGGGGCCAAACTGGCTGGGATCAGGCAGCCTCTACATTTTGAGTGCTGAGGTCAGAGATGTGACATCTAGATGCTTGGGCCTCTTTAAAAATAAAACAAGCAGACAAACAAAAAACTTATTTTGAGAAATGGTCTTTTGAAGTTACTCAGGAAGGTCTTGAACATACAATTTTCCTTTCTAAGCCTCTGGAATGGCTGGGATTTACAGGCCTGTGCCACCAGGCCCATCTTATTACCAATGAAGCAACCTCCTCCAAATTGACTGTACAGCTGTCAGGTCACCTGGGAAGAGGAAGCCTCAGTTTACATCATTGCCAAGGTCAGATGACCTGCAGCCAGCTCTGTCTGGGGTGTGGTCCATTGTGGGCAGTGCCTTCCCTAAGCAGGCAGGTCAGGCCGGGCTGTGTAAGAGAGGTAGCTGGGCCATCCAGTAAAAAGCGTTTCTCCATTGTGTGGCATCTTTCAGTTCCTGTCCTGGGCTCCTGCCTTGGTTTCCCTCCATGATGGATGGACGTAAATGTGTAAGCTGAGTAAACCTGTCTTCCCCTTTCTTGCTTTTGGTCGCGGTGTTCATCTCCAGCAGAAAGCAAGCTAGGGCACGCCCTTCCTGCAAAGCCCCCTTTCTGCCGCCCCCTTTTCCTGACACTATGTTTTTGCTGTGGCGCTTTGGACTGTCTTCCATTTGTATCTAATTAAGATTGGAGTCTGGGTCTCTCCTTTCCCTTGGAGCTGTTTGTACCCAGAAAAACTCGACTATGTTCTTAGCAAGCCTGAGGCCCCAGGTGGGGCTTGGTTTGACCTTTTACGTATATGAATCAGAAGTAGATTTGTCCCAGTTGTGGTGACACATTTAATCCCAGCATTTGGGAGCCAGAGGCAAGTGGATCTCTCTGAGTTTGAGGCTAGTTCAAGGACAGCCACACGACGACACAGAGAAACCTTGTCTCATATGCTCCCCCTGATCCCCCCACCAAAAACAACCCCCAAAACCCAAACAAAACAAAAGAAGTCTATTTGTCAGTGTTGTGTTTTGGTTAGGGAAAGCTCATCTCTGAAGGTGATGTGAGTCTTGATGATCTATGGTGCTGCAAGTGACCATTTGGCTTTGGAAACTGGGCTCTTCCGTCAGTTCTCATAAATTTTCTCTCTGTATTCATGGCTAGGATTGAACTGGACCCCACAGAGGAGTTCAGAGACTGGCAGCCAATGAGTAGAAATTGCCCAGGGGCTGTGTAAGCTTGTGGTCCACTGATAGTTCTGCAGGCTCTGAGGGGAGAATTGACTGGCTCCCAGCTCCTTAGAAATGGCCTGTCTGCCAGCAAAGATCTATATGGTCTGTGAGCAGCTCTTTGTAGACTAGCTGCCCCTCAGTAAAACAGTGGCCTCTGTTTCTTCAGAAAGACATCTACAAAAAACGTAAACCTTCAGGTAGGGCATAAAGTAGCCCCTATCTTACAAATATCACAAACCTACAGATGGCATTTATTATCATCGACTTTATTGATTGCAAATGTTGGAACACATTTGGGGAATGGATGGGTCCAATTTACTGTTAACCACAGGCAGGTGGGCAGAAGAGGCGGGGATCAGACCTGTGACCCAGCTGGTCCTTGTGCACTCTGAGCATCTCACACTGGATGGCGGGATCATTATTACCTCCAGGGCTTTGAAGTTTTTATTATATTAACTGTGACTCGTTCTGAAATTCTGCCTTAATAATTCCCTGAAGGTTTGTTCTGGATTAACCTGCTGGGACTTGTGGAAAGAAGGTTGAGAATACTGTAGTTTAACAACCAAAAAACTGTATTTTATATAGATTTTATTATTTAAAAGGAGGGCTACAGCCCCAAAGATGAGTCCTCCATAAAATGAAGCTGAAAACTTACAGCAGATGGTGGCCATCTCACTCTCTCATGTGATGCAGAGCGCACTCTCCACGCTTGGCAGCTTTGGGTGTTGCTTTGAGATGGAAGAATTCTGGGGCCTTACACTTGTCAGCTGCATGAACCCGGAATCCGCCTGTTCTGGACTTTTACAGGTGGGCTTCTGTGTGACACTGCAGTCACCCGGAACCCTATGTGCTTATCCTGTAGGAAAGATGGCCCCGCTTCAGACAGTGTTCTAGTTCTAGGCTAGCTTCTGCCCCTAAAGCTAAGCGTATCTACCGTCCTCTATGCACAGAGCTGCTGTTCCGACAACGGCTCAGACCCTAGGCTGCTACCAAATCAAACCGCTGTAGCCCACGGGACGGAGCAGAATTGGGAATGTAACTGAGAACGGAGGATTGAAATTTTAAACAGGCATGAGGGCTGATATCCCCTGGAGAGATGTGAGTAAGGACAGAGGACAAGGAGCCAGCTTGCCATAAGTTCGAAGTTCACTCAGTCCTGTGGCTTTGTGGTCAGGCCGGTGGCCAACTTGCCATTGCTGTAACAGAGCGCCTTAAGAGAGTCAGGTTCGTTTCTTTAAAATGGCTCTTGCTGTGTTACCCATCTTTGCCTAGAACTCTCAGTTTTCCTGCATATCCTCCCGAGTGCTGAGGTTTCAGGGGTGTCCAGTGAGGGAGATTTGCTTCCAGGTTTGGTGGTATTAGTCCATCCTCTTGTTTGGGTCATCATGGTGGTTTGAAATACTGTGGCACGTGTGGCAGAGGAGCCCTTTCATATCAGGCAGGAATGGGCAAGAGGCAACAGGAGACAGACCCAGGGACTAGTTTGACCTTAAGAGGCGTCCAGTGAAGGCCTTTCATGACACCCCATCTCCTCAGTGCCTTTTAGGTATGGGCCTTTGTGTGACCATATAGATCTGAATTACAGCAGGGGTGGGGGTGGGAGATGGGAGCAGTGAGTGCTCTGAGCAAGGAGAAAGGTGACCTGCCATGTTTAAGGGCTAAGGGAAGAAAACTGGGGACACAGGGAGGACACAGGTGCAGCAGAGATCCAGGGGACAGCATGTGTATCCAGGCAGGACACTGGCTGCGGGACTGAGTGCTGACTCTGGCGGTGATGGGGGAAGTAACTACATTCTAGACCTGTTCTGAAGGCCAAGTGCATAGGGCTGCCACATGAGCGCCCGTGGCTGGTCCATTTCAACAGCACGTTAAAGCAAGCAGAGCATCTATTTAATGTGGCAAGGTTAGATTTCTGCATTCCAGAGTCAAACAGGGTTGGCCTGTAATACCAATTTCTCCTTTGCCCTTACAGTTGGCTGGAAAAGAGAAACAGATCAAGTTAGCTGAGCTTGAATGGACTTTACTGAACTCTTTTTCTTTCTTTCTTTTTTTTTTTCTGTTCAAGGCTTTTCTAAAAGGAACTTAAAAAAAAAATCAAGTTGTGTGTTCTCACTTACATAATGTTAATAGAAGGCCTGAAACTTAGCCAAGAATTCTCCACTAGAAAGCTGTGTGATAGCTTCCCATCCTAAATATGTTGCTGACTAATTTCTGAGAGAGCAAGCCAAGTCATGCTTTGCTGGGTAGAAAACTGTCAGGATATTAAAGTGAGCACACGCGATAGGAAACTGGGAACTTGAAACACTAATTATGGAGAGGGTGGAGTGTATGACTCCAGACCTAACACAGGCTTCCAGCCCCACCCCTCAGTTTGATTTCTAACCCTGTGGACGCTGGACCAAACCAGGCTGGTTGTCACGAGTCAGTTATGCTGTCTCCATGTGCAGCACACAACAGAATACAGAGGGCCAAATGATGACTAGAAGCAAGGGCTAGTCTGGAAGCAGTTGGTTTTAAAAGTGGTTTTACTACAGATATTCATCAGAACTGGGTAGATTTGCCATCCGACCTACTTTTCTGTGTATGCAGCATAAAATTAAAAGAATTTAAAGTAGGAGAATAGAGGTCTGTTAGCAATTTTTAGAGGTAGCTTTTATCCATTTTCTCAAGACTGATAACTTGGGCTGGGAACATGGCTCAGCAGTTGAGAGCACCAACTACTTTTCTGAAGGTCCTGAGTTCAAATCCCAGCAACCACATGGTGGCTCACAGCCACCGGTAATGAGATCTGACGCCGTCTTCTTGTGAGTCTGAAGTCAGCTACAGTGTACTTACATAGAATAAAAAAATCTTATAAAACAAAAAAGACTGATAAATCTTAGAGTCTTATGTATTTTCCTCCTCCCCCTCCCCCTCCCCCTCCCCTTTCCCCTCCTCATGTGTATGAGTGTTTTGCTTGAATGTTGTATGATGAATGTCTGGAGCCTGCAAAGAACAGAAGAAGTGGAATTAAAGACAGTTGTTAGCTTCTATGCTGTCATGGGGCTCTAAACCTGGGTCTACTGCAGGAGCAGTTAAATGCTCTTAACTGCTGAGCCATCTCGCTGGTCAGGCAGTAATATTTTTAAAACAACAGACTCCACTGTTCCTATTGTTAGTGGAAGCCTTTCGTGACACATTTTTAAATCTTCAGGCTGATTACAGCTGCCACACAGTATGCGATATGTCATCTTTAGATACCAAACATGTAAACTGTGTGTGTTAGGAAAGAAAGTTCTAGAAATAAATCCAGATGTATAGCCTGTAATTGGAGATAGGCAGAGCTCTCTGTAAGAAGTTTGAAGGAGTCCTTGTGGCGTTCTGGAGTGAGGCGAGGAACTAAAAGGTTGCTAGGGGACCCACTCAGGTGCCTTCATTGCCTGGTCCCAGCCGTGTTTTCCTTGTGGCCTACCTTGCATGCCATGTATCAGAATTCCTGTAATACGTTTTATTATTCAGAAAGCCTCAGAAGGCAGCTAGCTTTCTTCAGATTATTCCTGGAAAACACTTGCTCTCGAGCCAGCGCCTCCCATCTGACTGGGTGGGTGAGTAACATCACTTCAAGGCAGTGTTGACACACACTTCTTGGCATCTCAGTTCTATAAATTTGGGGGAACGTGTCTCAGAATGGGTGGATCAAGGACGTGGGCAGTGTTGGCAACGTCCTCCTTGGTGACGCGTGCGGGTATCATTGCTCCAGAATCCAGAATTTTTTTTTTTTAAATCGAGGAAGACTGATGTGCCAACCTGAGGACATCATTATAGGCATCTAACACTTAAACAGATGCTGCGAAGTTTTGTTTAAAAAGTTGCGATTTCTCCAAATGCCTTCTATTATACATGCGCTGATCATTTTCTTTAGAACAACAAAAGCTGCTCACTGGAGTAAAGAGCCTGAGTTTTATTTGTCAGTTGGTAATTGGTAATTGGTAGTATTTTCATATAACTGAAGCTTCGTTCCCTTGCAAGGAATTACCCTGGGTAATGTGTGTGCTGTGCATGGAGGCGCTCAGGAAGGAGGGGCCGGAGGAGGCGCCTGTGGACCAGACACTGACTAAGGGATGCTGATGGCCTCACTCTCCCGGGGGCCTCACGCTATTTGAAGTAATTTATTGTTCCTTTCAGAAGTACATATACATTAATCATGGAAAACTAGTAGAAAAAAGATATTGTATAAATGCTAGAGTCTTAGTAAATATAAAAATGTCTTTTTTCATAGGTTAATACAAGTTTTAAAATACCACATTGTGTTTTGATACTGAAAACTATAAAGAAGATAGAAAACTTGGCCTATACAAACATGTTACCAATGAGCACATTTGTGAACATTTAAAGAGTCCTTTCAAAATGACTTCATCTCTACCTAGACACACTCCTCTCCTCTAAGCTCAGATTACATAAAAATCACCTGTAGTCCTTTTCGTGGTCAGTATATTGTTTCTCTCCCTGCATTTATTTGTCATGTTTGACTGGTAATCTATTGATAAATATTTACATAACTTTTAAAAAAGATTATAAGCATTTCTGTGGTTAACATTTTTGTGTGTTTTTATTTGTCTACTTAAATGTAGAATTGCTGTCTTTATTTATACATAGATTTTGCTTCATTATTCCAGGTTAGCCTTCTAAACTTTGTTTCTATCAATGGTATTTAAGAATTCTACTTAACCTCTCACTCTCGGGTTAGAAAGCATAACGAAGAGCTGGGGATGTGGCTTGGGTGGTATGTGCTCAGTCTTCCACACTCAAGGCTGTGGGTTCGAGTCCTAGCAGCACATAAACTAGGTGTGGTGGTGCAGACCTGAAATCCTAGCACTTGGGAGGTGGAGGCAGGGAAATGGGAAGTTCAAGGTCATCCTTAGCTACATTACAAGCTGTAGGCCAGCCTGAGCCACATGACACCTCATCTCAAAATACCAAATGACAAAAGCTAAAACCCACCTGCCACCCCCAGACCAAAGCAAAACAACCCAAAGAGCAGATGAATTATTATCATTTTTGTGAGTCTCATAAGCACAAAAGCCAACTTCACCATTTGAATTTTCCTGTTTTTAAAGTAAAAAGTCTTATGATGTTATTACATAAATTGTATGTGTCTCTTTGTACATGTGTGTACTTTGTTATATATGAAATGAATGCTCCCTCTAGCCCATGTGTCTTCGAGTCTGCAAGGTATATGGCTTTGGTTGGACATACTGTTTTGATCTTCAAAGTCGGACGGCTCATGCCCATCAAGGGCCACACCATACTCTGTGTGTGTCTCACTAGGAGGAGAGCAAATGTGTTCCTTTTACTAAGAGTGTGATGCGTGGTAATGCCACGGTGTGAGGGTATGCTCTGCTTGTCCACTGCCAAAACTAGGTTGTTTGATTCAGCAATTCTCTTCAGAAAAATTTCCTATAAAATTTGCAAACACATAAAGATAATTGCACAGACATGCTCATTACTTTTAATAATGAAAAAAAGTACACGGACAAAAAGATATTTTGTGAAATACGATGTTGAAAATACAGAGATATAATAGGTCTGTTACTCATGCAGAAATACCCACAGTAGCTTGTGCAGCTGGCCCGTCTGCTGAACACATGTAGCATGACGGCTCACACCTCAGTTCTCCATGTGATGAGTGTGGACACACAGGTAGTTAAGCACTCTGTAGGCAGCTACAGTTTTGTGGGCAACGTGAGGAGAACCGTTCCCTTCTGTGCGTTGCAGTGGAAATCTTAATAAGTGTGTGTTTGTGGGAAACAGTCAATGGAAGGCGCATTCAGTGCTGTGGAAACTTTGGAAAGTAAAATGTTTCGGTGTGGTAAGAGGCTGCTGGCATTCCCTCTGCTTAATAAGCTTAGGCCTTCCTAAAGCCACGGTTGAATGCCAAGATTTACTGTAGATACAGAATGCTTTCCTCACGATGTGGTAACACAGTGGGAAGAGGAAGAAATAAGGAGGAGGCAGAGTTGTCACGAGGGGGAGGCTCAGGTGGGCATCACAGATCCTGGCTCGCTCTGAAGGAACGAGGGTGCTGCAGTCAGTGCCTTCCAGGCCTGAGAGTGCATCCCAGCCCCAGGCAACCTGTTCTCGCCAGTAACCGGTCCTTCCAGGCAGGCTCCTTGCCAGACTGTCTCCTTCCCAATCCGGTTCATTAGTGACATTTTAAGACTCGGTTGTCACTCATCTGAAAGGAAGGCTCGGGGCTACGGGAGTTTCAGATTTGGACTGTGAGGGTTCCCAGTATCTGTGTATACATGAGATATCACAAGCAGCTCCCAAGTCCAGATGCAGTGTGCATTTACAGTTTTATGACCTTTTTTTTTTTTTTTTTTTTTT
The DNA here is from genome assembly GCF_900095145.1 of Mus pahari. NCBI lineage: Eukaryota > Metazoa > Chordata > Mammalia > Rodentia > Muridae > Mus > Mus pahari. The sequence goes on along the minus strand of NC_034593.1, from coordinate 5,638,843 downwards.
TTTTTTGTGCACATAGCCCGAGGTGTACAGCTTCTGCCTCTAACACCATGCCAGTGCTGAACAACTTTGAGAACTGGAACATTTTGGGGTTGGATTCTAGGCTGCGGACACCGTCTGTTCTTCTCTGCTCCCACCTCATCCCTGTGTGGCAGCCTGTAGCCTTCTCTCGTGCAGGAGAAACGGTCCTTAAAGTCTGTCTGCGTGGCAGTTTCCCCCAAGTCTCTGCTCTGTCTGGCTGTCCCCCCACACTTCCTGTCGCGCTGCAGTGTCTCAGCTTGGCAGCTTTACCTGAGTGTCTCTCCCTTCATCCTCAGGTGCTGAGTTAATACTGTGTGGTTGCAGGTCAGCGATGCCTTGCCAGGGAAGTTCTTGCCCATCTCGCACAGTTTCTGCTGCAAGCAGTGTATCAGTCTGTGTAGCGAATCAGATTGCCTGTGCTGCCAGTCATAGCACATGACACCTTCCTTCGCCTTTCAATTTTTCATATGCTAAAAGGAAAAAAGAAATAATTCCGAGAGCTTAGTTTTTCCTGGATGAGTATTTAAGGCTACTCGGGTGATTGTTAATGCATTTCCTGTAGTTATCCATTCAGCGATGGTGGTGGTGCAGAACCAGGAGGGAAATCTTAGGCTCAGCAAGACAGACAAGCACATGCTTTTGAGGGGCTACAGCTGGTTCCTGCTAATTAGGACCCTTTCTGGAAGCAGCTGTCCTTTCTACCCATTGTGGTCACTACTGGATACGTAAGAGATTCTAGCCCACCATTCTTAGTCACATGCATGTGGACACACACACAAGCATGCACACTCATGCACACGCACGCACCCACCCACCCACATATCCCCACCACCACCATTGATGCCCTTCTGGTTTCTCTGCACTCACATTCATTGTTACTATTGTTTCTAGCTGTTGTCTGTCAAATATTTGCCTGTTTAGAGCCATAGCATACAGTAATTTCTCAGACGGTGCCATTGAGAGAATACTGGCTTGTATTTGTGAGTCACCTAATTGACCATAAATACATCAGCTTCAAAGAATGAAACAGCCTAGACTTTGCAGGTCTCCAGGAACACGAGGGCTGAGAAAACATAATGGGGAAATGCGTTTTTAAACAGACTAAGCACAAAAAGTTCCTTTCTGGGTGAGTGAACTGGAAAAAACAGTCTTTGTGTCAGAAGACGAAGCTTGGCTTCAGTGGGCACTAGATTTTAGCCCTATTTTACCTATGTAGGACACAGCCAGGCCGCTGTTTGGAGCAGTGTTTTAAAATGTGCATAGCAGATGCTTGTATTAAATTTATGCCTACATCTTGGCCTCATAATTTCCAAAGGAGTTCTTGGGTGCGTCCTCTGCACAACAGGCCATTGCTGGTTTGTTCTCCTCTGTGGTCCCTTCGAGTCAGATCGATGCCATCGTAAGAGTACAGTGGACTTCAATACATTTACTGCTGAGCAGATGCTTGTGTGGCCTGTGGTAGAGCATTCCCACCAGCTCCCGGCCGTCCCTCACCCACTCCAAGCCCCGCACAGCTATCACTTGTCCCCTGGCCATTGCCAGTTTACTCCACGGGCACCCCATGAGTGGGATCCATCTTTTTGCTTCTTGTCTTACTTATCAGAAAGACCAGTCAGTGTTCCCGTGCAGTAGCTGACCAGTCAGTGTTCCCGTGCAGTAGCTGACCAGTGTTCCCGTGCAGTAGCTGACCAGTCAGTGATTCAACATCTCTTACTCACCTTTTGTGGTTAAGTTTGGTCCCTGAGGGTCATTCCATTGCTGAAGTGTCTGTTTACTACTGAGTGTTGAGTCTTTGTTGAGGAAATGTTTTACTTTCTGAGCTTTATGACCCTCTGTTTCACTATGTATGCTTCATCAAGAGCATAGCACATGGCTGTTACATCATTTCCTTAGCAGACTTACTTGACTTGTACTTTATTTGTCTCAGGTGTGTCTCTAAACGTGTGAGGCCAACACTGCATTTCTTCCTTCTCCAGCTGTTTAAACAGTCCAGTTGGCCTGGGGAGGCATGATCATCAATTATTGTTTCAACTTAATAGTGGTGACTGCAGACTTCCTTAATATTTAATTCATGGTACTCACTATGTGTTCAGGAGACACCACACCAAGGCCTCTGCTTCACTTTCATTGCCTGGAGTCTAAAGTGTCCTGTTGCAAGTTGAGAACAGGCCTCACGGAGTGAGAATAGCACCTTCCTGTCACTGCTTCATGCTGAAGCAAAAAGAGTTATATAGAGTATTGATTAGTGACATTTAGAACCTCTGTAATTTGTTCACTTTCTCAACTATAATATTTTAGAGAGTTTCTTCCCATTGGAAATGTGTTCATTCTGTCTCCTGCTGTATGAGAATGTCCTCAGAACTTGAAATCAACACTCTAGGACCCTTGATGATCATCACTAAGTCATTTGAAAACCTGTGGTGACTTGTTGCAAGTAGACCAAAATGACTGGGCTGTTCCCGTGGAGCTGGGTGTGGACCTGCGCAGATCCACTCTGTCCCTGGGAAGGCTGAGGGGAGGGTGGAGCCCTTGGGAGCTCTGCTGTTCCGTGAGTTCTGGAAAGGTCCTGAGACTGTAGTGTACACATTTAGCTGAGTTTTCATTAGTCTGGGAACCAGCATATTTTTATTTTCTATGAAATGTGTTATACTCATGGCTTTCAATTCCATAAATAAAAGTTTTGACTAAATTCTTTTTAATTTTTATCTAAACCTGATAGAAATGAGCAAGCAAGGCTTGTATTTCAGGTAAAAACTGGTGACCACTCACTGAGCCCACAGAGAGGACGACTTAGTTTATGTGTCTGCGAAATGTCTTCCCGGCAAGGTTACTTTAAAATGTGCTCTATTGCGTGGTGAGATTCCCGATTACTGGATCACCTGACCCTTCTCAGTGTACTTTAGACTTAAGTTAATTTGCTACTGAGTTGATTTGTCAATGGTAATTACCTTATAAAATTTTTCTTTACTTTTTCCAGTGCATCCAGAATTGGGAATAATGGGATCTACTTCACTGAGCTTTGGCTTCACGTTTGTCTTACACCTTATTCTTTAAATCTAAGGTCAGCACTAATAGTCAGAAATAGTTTGCCTTTGTATGTTGGCTGTCTTCTATTAAGCATGCTAACGGCTTTAACATACGAAACCGCAGAGACTTACTGCTTTCGAGTCTGAAAGAAACATTTCTTGAGGTGGTGATATTTTTACTGTTTTGAGACAGGGTCTTCCTATGTAACCGTGGCTGTCCTAGAACACTCCATGTAGACCAGGCTGGCCTTGAACTAGCTTTGCAGTTGAATGTGCAGTGCTACTGTTTGTTTCTGTGTTACGTTTCTCCCAGTTAAATGATAAGAACGGGAACAGGAAGAGCGAGCAGTTTCTCCTCACCACAGCCCTGCAGAAAGCAACCTCAGAGTTTTTGTGTTGTACTTTGCAGGTGGGCAGTTTTAAGCGGGAGATGACCTTCACGTTTCAATCAGAGGACTTCAGACGTGACTCCAGTAAGAAGCCGTCTCATCACCTCTTCCCACTGGCCATGGAGGAAGATGTGAGGACAGCTGACACCAAAAAAGCCAGCCGGATCCTTGACCAGGAAAAAGAAACTCGGTCCGTTTGTCTTCTTGAGCAGAAGCGGAAAGTAGTTTCTTCCAACATTGATGTCCCTCCTGCAAGGTAAGGGGGCATCACATTTGTAAGAGACAGTTAGAGAGCAGGCCCGCCCTATCCTGTCTGTGTCACAGGGTCTAGGCTTAGCAAGAGCTGTCTGTCAAGTTGTCTCCGTTCCTTCTGTGAAGTAGAACCAATTTTGGAGCTGCTGTGGTTGAAACTGTTGTAGCTATAGAAAAAAAAAATTACTGGATCTTTGACAGAAGAAAATGTGAAAACATGAACATAACAGAGCTTTCTGTGTAAGGTAGATGGTGCTCGAAGGTGCTATGCTCATATCCTATGTTGGCAAATTACAGCTCTACACTGATTTAGCCTTGGCCTCTTGCCGTGTGGACTATGAGATGAGAGTTTATCAATTCAAATGATATAAAAAGAAAGTGATTGTGACACAGGCCGTTGGTGACCTGTAAAGTCTTCAATGTGTAAAACTGTTTGGTGATGTCTAGTTGATGTCATTCATAACTTTTTAAGGCTTATTTGGGCAAGGGAGATGGCTGAGTGGGTCGAGTGCTTGTCCTGAAAGCATAAGAACCTGGCTTCAAATCCTACAGACCAATAAAGTTGGATGCAGTGCTGTGCACATCTGTAATGCTGGCTCTCTTACAG
>NC_034593.1:5625465-5633816 GCF_900095145.1 Mus pahari | reverse complement strand
TTGAGAACCCTTGTAAAGTTGGATGCAGTGCTGTGCACATCTGTAATGCTGGCTCTCTTACAGTGCAATTGAGAATTGCCAGAAGCTCATGAGCAGCTTGCCTGGTGTGTGTTTCAGTGAACATCAGAGAAACCTTGTGTCAAATAAGGTAGAAAGTGAGGCCCAACACTCAGGTTGTATTCTGTTGTACACATCCACTCTGTGGCACACACATGCACATGTACACTTACATGATAGATTTATATTAGAACATAGTGGAGAGAGTTTATCATGTAATTCTCTTTCAGCCGTTTTTAAATTGTTCTCTCATATAATATATTCCAACCGCAGTGTCTTGTCCTGGTCCCCTACTCACTTTCTTTCAGCTCTTATATAGCACTACTGGGGGGTATTCTCATGGCGCAGCGGAAGCAGAGCTGACACACAGAACCCTTCATTGCTCCTCCTCTATCCGGCCCTCCTGCCCCAGCCTCAGTGCCCTTGTTCACGCTCTGTCTCTGGCCTAGAACAATGCCCTGTGCCCTTCCCGAGGGTCTGTGAGCACATGTCACATGAGGAGGGAATTGGGGGGGGGTGTCTCTGTATGCAGGACAGCTTGCTTATTTTATGTGTACTCCATTTTAATGCCAGAAATAATTATCATGAAACCTTGAGAAGTCTTGAATTTATTCAGGTGTTTCTGACAGCTTGTGAAGAATGTCCTGTTGGCTAGGAAGGAGCCCTTCTACACCTGCTCACCGTTAGTAAATCAGTGTTTTCATTGTTTTTTCTGCTAAATAGAGGGACTGTCTTCTCCAGAAAATTACATGGTACTCTATCCGGCTGCCAAATTGTCAGGCTTTCTACAATTATAGGCCTCTGTTTTCTTTAACCTCTAGCTGCCAATTTTGTATATCTCTTATTTCTGTTCAACTGTCATTATTTGCTCTTCTATGATTTTTGTATTAAATACTTCATTAAATTATTAAGGATTAGTTTTTACTGTGGCTTCACTGTGAAATGTCTTAAAGTGCCCTGAAGCAGGTAGACACATCCAGTCATATGTGTAGTTTGGCTGGCTTATAGGACAAATGTCATGCTTGCGACTTGGAATGAGAAGAGCTGTGCTGTTATATTCTTCTCAGGCCTATCAGACGGAGTGTGTCCGAGAGAGCAGTGCCAACTTGGAATTGTAGGGCCATGGAGTCTTTTGTGTGTAGCACAAGTCCTGCAGTTATATCACGCTCCGTAAGTTGTTGCAGGTTGTATCTTTGGTTTGGTTTTACCCGGGCTGGCCTGAAGCTCACTGAGTATCCAGACATGATCATCCTGCCTTCCCTCCTGCGCCACCGTGCCCAGCTTACGCCATGGTGGGATAGAGCCTAGGCTCTGTGTGTACTGCCAAGCACGCTCCCCACTGAGCTCTATCTCAGCTCTGTATATTCTGTTCTTTAGCATGACTTCATCTCCGAAAACAGTGAAAATGGAGGGCAGGGAAATATCTTTCCTTTTTTTTCTGATGCTAGTCTAAAGAATGAAAATTCTTTGCAATCATTAGGTACACACAGAAGCACACTACTCAAGCGGGTGTTATTGTGAGCTTTAAAACAGTAGAGAGAAATTAATTGGGTTTGAAATCATCAATATGTAGAAGAAAATTCCCCACTGACAAGGTATAATTTAGATGAATTAACGTGCTATGAGCTGGGTTACCTAAAGTGCCATTGTTAGGCTTCACACTAACACACTCATCGTCATTGTCACAGTTAAAATGTAATCATCATAAACATGCTAACACTTGGAGAAACAAATTGCTTTTTTAATTAAATAGTCATGAAGGAATCAAGTTATGCAGAATGATCTAATTTCTAACATTTTCTTCTGTTTGTTTACAGTCATTAGGTTATTTAGTAAATGCCAACTTTTGACTAAGTAGATTGATATTTTGTTGTAAGGAAACTTTCAATCGCATGGTAGGAAGGAACAAGATTTTTCTTTCTGCTTACTAAAAAGAAATATAATTATAGCTGTCATCAGAAACTGCTGTTGATGTCTGAGTAAATCTGGAGTATAGCGAAATGTATTAGAATAAGGAAGTCTAGATCTGTTATTAAGTATGACCTATAATTAAAGTGTCTATGTGTGTGTAATCCAAACATGTCCATCTACCCACAGTTCCCTGTAACTTACTCTAATTCCAGACTTGGTGTTTTGGGTACTTCTCAGAGGCAGGGGGGTGCTTCAGGCTGGCACTGTCAGTGTGCAGAGCTCCTGGGCAAGTTAAGTCACCCCCAGGACTTACATTTGCTCTTTCCCTTACTTTCTGTAGTTGTGAGGCCTGCCGTTCATCATAGTTAATGCACTAAAGACAGTGTGAGTATGTTAGCCGCTTTCCCATGTCTACCCTGCCTGATCCCTGTGATTCACTGTTACATTTCCTGATGTCATACCTTCTCCATCACCAGGCGTCTATTGAGTGCTTGCTACTGGTGACCTTGAGCTTGTTACAAAACACAAGTGGGAGGTGTTCCCCTCCACAAGCTTGCATGCAGTCAGACAGATGGATGCGTAAATGGCTAAGTCCAAGAAACTACTTAGTATTGTTTGCCTTCTCATTAGAACTAGGTGAATCTGTAAAGGAAAGGCTTTAATATTGGAGTGGTCAGTTTGATGCACCTGTTTAAAAAGCCTGCTTTTCTGTTATTAGTGTGGCATTGAAGGTACAGAAGCATGGAATGGGGAAGGAAAAATTTCAAACCTGAGAGTCTATTTTAAAAAGTTTTACAAAATGCCAGTTTTCTGGGGCCTGTTTGAAAGTTGCTGGTTTCAGGAAAGGTGATTGTATTGCCCCAGATGTGCTAAGCTTGACCATCTGAGAAGCAAGAGCCAAGACAGAATTAAGCATGCAAGCGATTTATTGGGGAAATTCCTTGTGCAAAGGTAGGGGCGCAGTGCAGTGCAGGGAAGGAGTGAACCATGGAAGGAAGGAAAATGAGAGGGTGGGTGAAGCGTGCCAGCAGCCTTGCAGCCCATGAGGAGGACCGCCTTATGTCCATGAGGAGGACCGCCTTATGTCCATGAGGAGGACTGCCTTATGTCCATGAGGAGGACTGCCTTATGTCCATGAGGAGGACTGCCTTATGTCCATGAGGAGGATTGTCTTATGTCCATGAGGAGGACTGCCTTATATCTATTAGGAGGACTGCTTTATGTTCATGAGGAGGACTGTCTTATGGCCATGAGGAGGACTGCCTTATGTCCATGAGGAGGACTGCCTTATGGCTATTAGGAGGACTGCCTTATGTTCATGAGGAGGACCACCTTATGCCCATTAGGAGGACCATATTATGTCCGTTAGGAGGACTGCCTTAGGCCTCCGTTGTGTGCAGATCTCGGCTGGGAGCAGCTTGTGATCCTTGGGATCTAGGCAAGTATAGTCGATGCTCTTGAGTCCTAGCTCTGGTCCTGGTCAGCACTTTTCTTAAGGATGCCTCTCCTGCCTGGAACACAGTTCTGAGTGTTCTCTGCCGAGGCTGGAGCAGGGGCTGGGCTCTGGTCGCCCGGATTTGTAGTGCAGGCCCCTTGCAGGGCTTCTTATATTAGAGAACCAAGCTTCCTATGAACAAAAGCAGTGATGGCTGTTGCTTCAAGCATCCCGAGAGTCATGCTGTGAGTCATTAGATAAAAGGCCCTTTGAGCCAGCTGTGTGGGAAAAGGCGATGTTGGTTTAGGAGAGTCTCCTTGCTGTGGAACCTTACCAGTATGGCCTGATCAGTCTCAGGAAGAAGCTGTGTTTCTTTGGGAGGACTTGGAGGGTTAGAGTCGACTGAAAATTGAAGTCCTTTGAGTTCCTATTCTTCAGTGGATGAAAGTGACCTAAGACCGTGAGGGTTGGTGGGGAACATGCTTAGTATGATGGTTTGCATCGAGAACAGCATGGAATGAGGGACCAATGTCCGTAAAGCTTCCGTCAGCGCGTTCTCATTACAAACACAAGACCAGGCATCTTCCGAAAGCAGTGACATGACAACAGGGATTAGCGAAGTGTGCACTCTTAGATGGTTTATGGTGTCTTGAAGGGAAAGCACAAGCCTCATTGATCTTTATGGAGAGTTGAAGAAAACAAGGGGCTGGCTAGATGGCCTAGCGGTTAAGAGCACTGGCTGCTCTTCCAGAGGTCCTGAGTTCAATTCCCAGCAACCACATGGTGGCTCAACCATCTATCTGTAAGGGGATCTGATGCCCTCTTCTGGTGTATCTGAGAACAGCTACAGTGTACTTGATATACATGAAATAAATATATCTTTTAAAAATTGCAAAAATAATTAGACTGCAGACAGGACTTTATAGCCATGTTTTTGGATTTCATCTGTACTGTAGCTGTGGCAGTGCTTTTTGAACATGAGGTAACTTTCTGTTCCATGGATATAATCCGTTTTCTTTGTTCCTCAGCGGTTGACGAATACTTGAGACTGGAGAATCAAGAACTAGGTCATATTGGGTTATATTAGTTGTGTTACATTTTAAACTTTTATTTTTAAGTGATCAAAAAGATTTTATAGTAGGCAATGTTAGACACTCTTTAGGCACTCTTTAGTTGTGTAGAATAGGTTAGGGGACAAGAGCAGACAGGAGGACGGGTCGGGACAGCACAGCTTAGGACAGGCAGGCAGCTGGGAATTAGGACTGAAATGGAAAGAGAGTTGAGATGAGAGGATGTGACGCAGGAGGAAGGCCTCTGGGCTGCGAGCTGTAGAACGTGGCTCTGACCCAGTCAACTAGAATGGGCTTTATTTTAGTTTTCTTTTAAAAACTACCAGTTCATTTTCAGAGTCACAGAGGAGACTGGAGACTAGACAATAGCTAAGGCAGCAGAGCAACATCCACAAAGCAGGCTTTGGGGCTTCTAAAGTGAGAAATGTATGTAAGACATGTCTGTCTGTAAGACGTATGTCTGTAAGATGATGTCTGTCTGTCTGTAAGATGGTGTCTGTCTGTCTGTAAATGATGTCTGTCTGACTGTAAGATGTATGTCTGTATGTAAGCTGTATGTCTGTCTGTAAGATGATGTCTGTGTGTCTGTAAGATGATGTCTGTCTGACTGTAAGATGTATATCTAAATAAGATGTATGTCTGTATGTAAGATGTATGTCTGTATGTAAGATGATGTCTGTCTGTAAGATGATGTCTGTCTGTAAGATGATGTCTGTCTGTAAGATGTATGTCTGTATGTAAGATATGTATGTCTGTTTGTAAGACATATGTTTGTGTATAAGACGTATGTCTATAAGATGATGTCAGTCTTTCTGTAAGATGATGTCTGTCTGTCTGTCTGTAAGATGTATGTCTAAGTAAGATGTCTGTGGACACAGGCGCACACCCAGCCACTCGCTGAGGAGTGAAATGACAGATGCTGCGCTTAGGCACCATGATTGCCACTTCATAAACGAGTGGAAAGACACAGGATGTTGGGCAACACGTAGGAGGAGCACATGGAAAATACATGGAAGGTTCTGGCCAATGGAGATTTTGTTCTTTATCATTGTCACCAGTGTTTATAGGAGAATACTAATAATTTATTGTCCTTGTCAACGGTGATGCCATAAAACACATAATAGCAGTAGCTCCATCGCCTGCAACCCCAGTGTCTGCCAGGCAGACACTGTTTGATCGTTGAGACCAGTGGCTCTCAACCTTCCTAACACTGCAGCCATGTAATAGTTCTTCATGTTGTGGTAACTCATCCATAAAATTACTCCGTAACTGCAATTTTGCTACTGCTATGAATCATACTGTGAGTATCTGCTGTGCAGGAAGTCTGACATGCAGCCCCTGTGAATGGTCCTTCAGCCCCCAGGGGCCATGACCCCCAGGTTTGCAACTGCTGATCTAGCTTGTTGCAGCATGGGTGTTGGTTACTCTGTTCTTTGTCAGACATTGCCTTTTCTGAGGTGCTGTTGGACTTCACCCAAACGGCAATTACAGTTTGCTTATGCAGAGTAATAGCTGACTTCTTATTATAACTCCAATGCCAAAGAACTCTATTTCCAAGCCAGTTATACTGAGGAAAGGAGAAATAACTGACCCCAAATACTCATAGCCCTAAAGGCGGCTTCAGCATGGGACAGATAATTGCGACCATTGTGGTGGTGGTTGTTCTGTGGAGTTCTAAAAGCCAGCTATCTAACACTTGCTGGATAAAATGAAGTAACCTACCAGAGGCCAGTCTGAAAACCGCCTGCAGAAACTCATTAGCCTTTGAAGATATGGTTCAGCATTTGACAAGTGCTGAGTGTGTGTGTGTGTGTGTGTGTGTGTGTGTGTGTGTGTGTGTGTGGTCTGTGTCTATCTCTGTGAGGGAGTGTGTGTGTGTGTTTGTGTATGTATGTATGTATGCTGTCTGTTTCTGTGACTGTGAATGTGTTTGTGTATGTTTGTGTGTGTGTGTATGTTGTCTTTCTCTGTGTGTGTGTATCTCTGTGTGTGAGTATGAGTGTGTGTTTGTTTATGTTTGTCTCTCTCTGGGTGCATGTTTTCCTTCTCTGAGTGTGTGTTTGTCTGTATGTGTGAATATGAGTGTTTGTTGTCTGTGTCTGTCTCTGAGTGTGTGTGTATATATGTATGTATGTATGCATGTATGTATATCCTTTTAAAAAAGTGTCTCATTATGTGGACCAGGGTGGCCTCAAACTCCAGAGATCCTTCTGCTTCTGCCTCAGGAAGAGACGGACCAAAGGCATGGACTGTCATATCCAGCTTCTCGGTAAGCCTTGAGTTCAAGGTTGGAAAGTAACCTAATCTATAAACCATGTTCCATGTACACAGAAAAACATCCAGTGCCAGTGTGGCTACTGCCTATCCAGTGTCCCTTAGAGCATGGTCCCCTGTGGCAAATTTGGAAGTAAATGAGATTTTAAAACAAGGTTCCGTCACATATTTATTATTTGAGATAGGGTCTTGCTCTGCAGCCCAGGCTGGTCTTGAGATGACTGTTCCTTCCTCCCCAGCATCCCCACTACTCACGTGAGACGTAACTCCTGGCTTCACAATTGCTGTCTTTTATTTCCTGAATCCTCAGTTAAGACCGCCAGCTCCTGGGTGAAATATGTAACATTTCATACACATTAGGAACAGTTCCTGGGTGAAATATGTAACATTTCATACACATTAGGAACGCTTGGTAGCTAATGTGAGACCACTGAGAAAGGCCACTTTGACATTTTAAATTGTTTTTAAACACATTTTCTTTAAAACACATACATAAGCATAATATAAATATACTCACTCATGTTGGAGAAACACCAAGACTATGACTTGTGGCTCTCTTAGGTCATTGTCACAATGTCAATAAAGAGAAAAATATCTTTTGTAAGAAACTCCTTCCTTCCTGCTCTCTTGTCCTGCTGTCGCAGAAACTCCAGTCCGTGAGTACCTGTTGCCTCAGAAGTCAGAAAGCTCCTGGAACCTGCACACACCAGCCCCTTCGTACTAAGATTTGTGCTTTAAAGCCAGTGAGCTGTCAAGCACAGCGAGAGACACTTGTGCTTTCTAAGTGTCTCAGTCACCCGGAGTCCACCTTCCGGGGATCTGAAGCCACACTGAGAAGGGAAGCCATTCACGGCTCTCCTTACACAGGCACAATCCGGCTGACTAGAAGGCGTGGCTTTCTGTGTGTTATTTAAGTTATCTCTCCCTGTCAGATGCTCATCGGTGATTTCTGAGATTTAAGTGTGGACCTGCTGCCCTCGCTCTGCTCCACCACGCTCCCGCAGTGCCACGGAGGCTGGCGAGGCAGAGGGACTGCCCTGCTCACACTTCCCTTTATCTTACTAACCGTGATGTACTGATATGGCCTTCGTTTTGTAACGTAAGAGGGCCTGTGCTTGATGACACAAATTGCCTTGTGAATTTTCGGGCAAGAGGAAAGAGTGGGTAGATACTGGTGGGTGTGTTTAAAAAGAGCTTTACACTGTCCTTATTGCTCAATTTAAATATAACTTACGAAATCCACTATTTTCCAATAACTGTACGCTATAACCATTTATTCATGAATACATATTGCCCACATTAAAATTTGCACCTGCTGAGAATTATTGTGTTTTGAATGGAGAGCATTAGGCTCTTTTCTCTGGATCACACTGAATAGTTAGGAAGCAAAATTCTGAGGGGTGGAACTCTCGCAGGCATCGTTTCTAACATGTGTAACTAGTGAAGCCTCTGTGGGATGTTCTTGGCAGTAACTTTAACTGTCCAAGCCTAGTGGATGAAGAACGGGGGTGGGGGGAGGGCAAGGTGGGGCCTTGGCCTTTACTTTGATGCTCCTGCTCTCTCTCCCGCTCCCTCTCCCCTCGCCTCTCCCCTCTCCCTCTCTC
>NC_034593.1:5576998-5625043 GCF_900095145.1 Mus pahari | reverse complement strand
CCCCCTCCTCCCTTCCCCTCTCCTTCCTCCTCCCTCTCCCTTCTCCCTCCCCCTTCTTCCTCTTCCTCTCCCCATCTCCCCCTCTCCCTCCACCTCCCTCTCCTTACAGACCTTTACAGAAGTATTTATACTTCCAGTTAAATTTAAGGCACCACACTATGTGTGTATTTATGCTTTTTCTTCATGTACTGCAGTAAAAAGAGTTAGTTACTGCATATGACTTTAGAACTGGGAAATGCAACCAATATGTCAAATATTTTCTTAAGGTCCTAAGCTCAGGTTTTCATTTGGTTACTGGCTTCAGTTGTTACTGTACCTTTAAATGTTAGCTTCCCTCCTTAATTTGGGAGGCTCCTTTCCTCTAGCACTCTGGGGAATTAAGGGATACAAGGCTGGGGAATTGACATTAACTTGGGATACTTAGAAAATTTGATAATCTTTAGGTGGTGATACATTTGATTGGCATGTTGTAGGGATGAGCAGGTAGGAGGAACAAGTATATATTGACATGAAAACTATGGTCAGCTCTTAAATAGCCCAGGAGACATAATTCTGAAACCTTTATCAGAACAGAAACTCAAGAGGAAGGTGGGACGAAGCTGGTGACTGGGTGCCCCGTGAGGATGCTGCGGCTCAGAATGGCTCTAGAAACTCTAGATCAAGCGTCTCCTGGGAAAAAGTAATCTGATAGCAACCCAGAAGAAAGTGGGCGTGGCTGACTGCGACAAGGGTTAGGGAGATGTAGTGTTTCAGGGTCTCTTAACAAAAACGGTGATAGATTTTCCACCAAGGCTTAAGGACTTTCTGTAAAGATCAGATGGGCAGTTGGTGTGTTTACAGACGACTGTACTTAGAAGTGCTTGCTATTGTAATGTATTTTGTTTAAGGTAAATCTCTACCTGTCTGGCGGTTCGAATTCATGTGTTTGCTTATCTTCATGTGAGCTTTACACTTCTACCTCCATCTCTACGCAGTGCGAAGATATGCCTCGTTTCTTCACACAGGGCTTGGTTTTAACTGTGTTGGGCAAACATTTGCGTCTTGAATGGAGATTGTGACATCAGCTTTTAAAATTACCCCACCGCACATAAAATTCATCTCATAATAGATTTGGTTTGTTCTACTGCCCCTTTCTAAGAAAGCACAGCTTGTAAGATCATATGCTTTTTCCTACATCCATTTTGCTGTTGTATTTAAAATACAGAAAGAGTAGCTTTGTCTGCAAATGTGAGAGTCCATCGGGTGCCTCTGGAAACTTTTATCTTTGTTATCTGGGGCCTACTGCACTAGGATCTTCAGTGGTACTGAGTACTGAGTACTGAGTTCTTCTGAGGTTACCGAATAAAACAAGACTGGATTATACATCCTGGTAATTGTACCTTGTTCTTTCTGGCCCCGATTGGTAAGCACGTTAACTCCATGGCTGTCAAGATGTAACCCCCACCCCCGTTCCCTGTACGTGCAGATAGTTTCACAGGGCAAGTAGTGATAATGATCCTCGCAGACTCTCCTAAGGCTAGCAGTGCTAGGCAGCTCCGCACCTCCGTCAGGATGGACAGGCCTAGGTGCAGATGGCAAGCACCTGCTGTCCCCTAGCATAATAAGCAGGGCCATCGCCCACTGAAGACCGTCCTTAAGAACCTGTTCTCCCTCGTGCTTATCTCTCAAGCTTACACAATTTTCCTTTTGGTTTACTCCTAACAAACAGTGTGGTTGTATTTTCCACATGCCTGCAGATGTTTCAACCTGAAAAATTCACATTTGGAATCCATCCTACTTTGTTTCCATTGCTGTGATAAATACAGTGACCAAAAGCAGCCTGCAAGGAGGGGATACCTTTGGCTTGCACATCTGTCATTGAGGAAAGCCAGGTAGGAGCTCAAGCAGGGTACGAACTGATGCAGAAGCCATAAGAGACTGCTGCTCAATCACTCGCTTGTCCTGCCAGCTTTCTTGTATAACTCAGAACTGTCTGTCCAAGGATGGCAGCACCCAGAATGGGCTGGACCCTCCACTTCAGTCTTTAATCAAGAAGGTGCTTCACCGAGCTGTGCAGACCAGTCTGATGGAGGCTTTCTCTCACCCGAGGTTCCCTCTTCCCAGATGGCTCCAGCTTGGGTCAAGGTAACAAGAAGCAGATACAGAGCTGAAGGGAAGCGCTGCTGTACATTGGAAAGTGATGCGTGTGCCGTTCAGCACCAGTGTTGGACCTCAGATCTGCCTCCTAACCAGTTAATAGCTGTGCCTTCCTTTGCACACAGTGTAAATGAAGCCCAATCCACAGCAGAAAAGTCTACTTGCAGTTGCAGATGGATGCCATTGCAAAGCGTACGAGCATGTGAAGTGTGTCCACACCTGAGGAAAGGTAGCTTAGGAGACAGAACCCATGGTCAGGAGAGGTTCATTGCCTGGCTCTGCTGCTCTCACCTGTGTCCACAGAGAAGGCTGTTCTCAGGCCCTGCAGTGTGAGAACAATGTCAGCTATGCCTGTCTGTGCTCTAGGTCACTCCCAAGCCTCCTTTCCCACAGTGCTGTGACACTAAAGCCAGTGGCTTCCCTCTCAGAATCAGGGTCGACCTTAAAAAATGATTAAAGGGCAAAAGGGAGGTGAGGGGGCACACACGAGAGATGGCTCAGTGACTAAGAACACACACTCCACAAGTGTGAGCCACCAGAGTTTGAATCTCAGCCCTTGGATAAAGACTGGACACATACACAGATACGCCCCTGTGACCTTAGCTGGTGAGAGAGGGAGCTAGGAAGATCACTGTAGAGTGCTGTCTGCCAGCCTAGCTTCAGGTTCAGTGAGAGATCCCGTTGTAAGGGGGTAGACGGTAGAGAACCGATGGATACCTAACGGCTTCCTCCGCCCCCCACATGTGTATACAGGTGTGTGCACACTGTGCAATATACCGCAGCCTCACATGCAGACACGCAGACAGACAGGCAGACAGATACAAAAGTAAAAGCCTTTTCTGTTTTTAAAAACATTCGTCTGTTTTCTTGGTGTTTGTGCCTTAAATTACAAAGTTAGTGAGTATATATGGTTAGTACCTCTACGTAGGAGACATAAGAAGAGGTTGTCTCTCATCAGGAATTAGGAGTTTTGTACATCAGCTACTGTGAGAATGAAAATACACTAGTCAGGACTGACCACTTATAGCTAAACCAGCTCATGTATTTTCTGCTCTAAATGTTGGCGTATCAGCGGGTCAGGTCCTTTTATTGCATGATTAATCGGAGCTATCTGTTGGGTGTTCATATAGAAGTAACAGCTGTACTGTGCTGTCCAAGGCCTTTACATTTAAAATCTGTGCTTCCTCCTCCTTGGTTTTTGTTTTCGTATTAAATAAGGTAAAACGGCACCTCTCTGGAGAAGTGTTGCCTTACACGATGAGCCGAGTTCACGGCTGGCACAAGAGACTTTGAGGGATTCCTGTCTCATTCATCTTTTGTATGACAAACTTCACACAGCACTGAGCTTCACAAGGCCCAGCCTTCCTGGGGGGGGGGGGGTGGTGGTGCATTTTCCCCAAAACAGAAGTAGTAAACATTTGATGTTCAAGTGTTTGTTGTCCTTTTACTTCCCAAGCCCTGAGNGCATTTTCCCCAAAACAGAAGTAGTAAACATTTGATGTTCAAGTGTTTGTTGTCCTTTTACTTCCCAAGCCCTGAGGTATTTAATGATACTAATCTTATTGCTTGTAATTACCTACATAAGAAAACAACACAAATGTTCTCAACTTCCTCTGCAGTGGGCTTCAAGAACAGTAGGACTCTCAGTTTCTCTGATGCCTGGGAGGCGCATCATGGAGATGCTGTGTGCCCTGGCAGAGCCAAGTGTGCTGCTTGCAGTATTGTCCAAAGTCAAGCTTAGATCCCAGAGAAAAGAGCTTTTTGAGCAACTTAAAACTTATCTGTTTCATCCCCTTTATTTAAAAGATGGGAAAACCTGGTGTGAACGAAGGCTTGAAATTCGGGCTTGAATAATAGACTCAAGTGTTTTTTTCAAATGTTACCACACGGTGCATGACTTCCTGTGCCGATATGCACAGAGCCTTCCTTCTTGTTAGGACAGGAAAGCTGCTGCTCTGTGCCTCTGCCCAGGAAACCTGCCACCTGTCTTTTGGTCTTTCTCCACTGAGAAGGACACTTGTCTGCAGTCAGAACTCAGCAGCGCTGTTTGACGGTGGCAGTGATGATGGCAAAATCAAGCAAAGGTGGACGGAGTCACAGACTGAAGCCTAGTGTGGTACGCGACCACGCGCAGGTGCCTGTGAGCTAGGTGAAGCCTCTGGCAGGGTCGAACAGTTACGAATGAAAGCAAGCTTGTTGCCATGTCTGCCTGGCCATGAGGAAAACCCAGCACTGTTGCTCTTGTCAGATTTAAAATTTGCCTTTTAGAATGTATGATGCTTAATCTGAAGAATGAGCCCCCCTCCCCCAGAAAAACAGGAAGTTTGTTGTAAGATTGCATCTCCTTAAAGTGTCAGAGATGCTACTAGACCCATGAAGTCTCTCCAACATGCCTGTCTAAACATGACTTGAAGAAGACACTACCACTAGACATGCTAACATAAGTGGGGGGTCGCTCTTGAGGCCTCAAAAGGACTACAGGAAACTAAGGAAACTGAGTGGGGGAAATGGTCTGACCTAGGGAAGAGCTCTCCGATCGGTTATCCAGTACCAAATGGTCATTCCTGAGCACACATGTACAAGTGACATTATAAAGACTAAGCAGGTTGAGCTTATATATTTAAAACATGGACACATGTGTAATTAACAATTAAAGAAAAAGATGCCACGAACATTCATGAAAAAGCAAGACAGTAAGAATGATGGTGTCTAGTTTTATGTTCAAGTCTTGACTGTCCAGGTCTTTTTTTTTTTTCTGTAAAGTCAAATCTCTCACAGATAACGTTTCCCGTGACTTACATCGCGTCAGGCTTGACTTCTGAGGCGGCCTCAGTCCCTTGGCACCTGCAGCAGAATTGTGGGAGGGGCTCCTGACTGCTGAAGGCTGCCGTGCAGTATCACTGGGAGCAGACACTTTGTCACTCCGCTTTACATTGCTTCATAACTCTTTGGTATGTTGAGGGCCCTGAAATCCTAACATTTAGACATTAGAGGCAAAGGCAGACCCTCCAATAAAAAGGCGGGTTAAGCTCTACTTATTATATATTATTGGTAAAACCAGAAACACATCCTCCAATTCTGTTACTTACTTTGTGTTTATCACTTATAATAGGCTGGCTTATAAAAGTGCTTGCATGTATAAAAATGAGACACCAGAATTCATCCCTAGCCACGGCTCCAGTCTTGAGAGAAAGCAGCATTCACTTGAAAGTCTAGATTTGTAAAGTAAATTTAGCTCAGAAATGGTTCAGCATTTAAAGCTGCCGCGTAGCATAGTGTTGAGATTATTCCTTGAAACTTTTTGATATGAATTACTAGATAGCATCTGACATTGGGAAGGTCCCAGCATGCACTAATTAGCTTTCTCACTGCTGTGACAAAGTACTCGGAATGAATAACTTGGTGAGAAAAGAACTATCTTAAGTCCTGCTTTGGGATGGCTCAGTCCCGCCCCACACTGGGACAGAGCTTGCTGGTGGCAGGCTGGTGGCAGGCTGGTGGCAAGCTGGTGGAAGAGGAGCGGACTTTGTAGTGGCTTGAAGCAGATGGAAAGGGGAAGGAGGAGCCGGGACAAGGCAGGGTTTCCAAGCCCCTCTGTATAGTGACCCACTCTAGACAGGCTCCCATCTCCAAATGTTTCCAGGATGTCTCAAAGCAATACCATTAGTAGGCCATTCAAGATTTCCAGTTGAAATGATAACACTAGCTGGATGTCAGTTTTTCCAAGGAATGTTAGTGATGCACCTTTCCATTTAAAGAGCACACATTTTAGAGCAGCCAAAATGAATTGTTTTCAGTGAATAGTAACTGTTAACATGACCACTACACCCTGTTCCGTCCATAACAGGCATTTGGAGGTGTTTGGGGGCCACATGCTTCCACCCAAGTCCAGGGTACCCTCACTGAGAACAACTGGCTACCTTCCTGTTTGTTTTTAAGTAGTGGGGTAACCATTGGATATAACTCCATCATTACATTAACTGCAAACGTTTATCTTAGAGCGCGCAGGCAGCATGGTTCTTCTCAGATGGACCTAACTGTGAAGCAGACATTCATTTGTGGCACTGCATTTCATCTTTAGGGTAACATGATATAAAGTTGTATTTTCAGTGTTCCAGATGTATCTGACTAGACAAAAACCTTCCTGCAGGCTCCAGTGATTAGAATTGAGCCACCCACCCACTCATCTTATTCTAGTCTGCCCAGTGTTTTTGAATGTCAGTGTAAGTATTTTAATTAGGATCAAGCTGATTTATAACCCCTTGTTTTATGTTTCTCATTTTATATCTAAAATTTACAAGCTATGGTGCCATTTTTATCCAGTGCCACTAAAGCAGTACAGCCAGCACCTGAAACAAAACCAGGCTCTGTTCAGAAACTCGTTCAGCCGTACGGTCTGCTCACTGTTAGATGCCAGGGTGTCTTGTCTGTCCCTCAGAGGTTCTTCATGTAAGCTCTCTGGAGTGCAGTAGAGTGTGGTGGGGGAGTTCCCCACATCACAGTGCCAGGAGACAGCCTGTCACTCACCTCCTGTCTGGAACACACTCCTATTATCGTGTCCTTTGACCCCCACCAAGTGTTACAACTTGAACGTGAGTGCTTCCTGTTGATGCATGGGCCGAATGCTTAGTCCGTGGATTTGATGCTTTGCATGCACTATATGTCTGCTCTGGCCTCTCTGCTTCTGTGAAAAAGTTTTCCAGGGCTCTACTCATGGGCCCCAGAGGGAAATAGTTCCTGGTTCTCTCTCCAGTTTGGAATCGTTTTACATTCCACCCATGGCTTGCTTTCTTCCCCGGCATTTGGGTGTGTCTAAACAAACTGAACTAGCAGCGAGCTGGTTTGTTTGCAGAGGCATGGTACTGTTGGATGCCCTTCTCAGAGGGGCCGTCAATCATTTACACACACAGCTTCCTCCCTGGAAATAAGGCAGGCCCGTGGAGCTGTCAATCATGTTACATACACAGCTTCCTCCCTGGAAATAAGGCAGGCCCGTGGAGGGGAGGGGCTGTTTGATTCCAGGAGAGGCATTTGACATGTTGAGCTACAGGATGAGCTGTAGTTTCTCTGGTCATCCATTGATCCAATTGTTCTGTTCACTCAACTGTCACTAAAGCCAAACTGTAAATGATCACTCCAAGGTCGTGCTTCCCCACAAAGCCAGATAGCTGAAGTCTGGATTCCTTTTTTTGTTTCCTTTTTGTATGTATATGCTGTGTATGCATATATTTACATGTGGATAGGCACAGGTGTATGCACATGCTTGAATGTGTAAACTTTAGGTGTTGTCTGTACAGTGGGCCATGTAGGACTATAAATGTATTTGCTACAGTGTTTTAAAACAGTCTGTTTATTTATATCGGATGTGATCTGATACTTTTTGCAGGTAGGGACAAATCACCCTCCCTTGTAGGCCCCCCGCCCTGCCCCGTGAAGAGACCGTGTGCTGTGTCAGGTAAGCAGTGACTCCTCCTGGCTGCTGTGTCAAGTAACCAGTCCTGGCAGATCACTTCAGCTATCTCTTCCTGTCTTTTCTTTCTCTTCTCCCAGCACACAGGAGACAAGCAAGAGCCTGCATGAGTAAGATTTGCTTAACGTGCGCTGCCGCTCTGTGTTGTGTGTGTCCCACTCTTTGTTTCCCTATGCATTTAATTTTTCACCACAAAGGAGTACTCTGACTTTAAACAATTGGTGAATTCAGATAAGCAAATGAACAGTAACAAAATGAGCCAGATCATTTCATGACAGTTGCCATAATGCCACAATCCCAATTATTCATTTATATTTGCATGCACAGAGCATTCTTATTCCAAATGATCAGTTACATGGTATATGCTTTGAGATTTTAAAAGTGAAATCAGTGTATTACGAGTGTATGCTGTGTTTATTCAAACCCTAGGATATAATTTTAATGTATAAAGATTTATGTCATATATGTGTATCACTGTGTATGTAACAAATAACCCAGAAGACTTTTCTATTTCTGTTCTTGTGTGTGTGTGTGTGTGTGTGTGTGTGTGTGACTCCATACCTATTGCACTAAAGCAAACCTGTCAGTGTCTGGTGGATGGGCCAGTAGTCTGGATATGGCCTCATCTGGTGCTGTGGTTCAGGAGGTCTCTCAAGTATATGGTTGCAGTGCTGACCGGGTTAAGTTCATCAGAGAGCCCAGCTAGGAATGGATCTGCTTCTAAACTTGTGCTTGCTACAGAATCCTCTACCTAAAGAGCTGCTGAACCTCTTATGAGGCCTCCCTTATGAGGCTGTTGGCTGTAGGTAGCTCTCAGTGCCTTGTCACTTGGCCTTTCAGTGTGCCGTTTTGTTTCAGCAAAGCCAGCAAGAGGAATCTTCTAGTATTGCTGTTTATGCCGCCAAGGAGAAAGTCTACTAGGCAGATGGAAATCACATCCCTCTGTATCATGGGCAGGTCCCCACTCAGGGGGGACACTGGGAGTGCCAGGAAGCAAGAGCCACTGAGAGTCCTTCTCAATGCACTGTCCCATGGAACATATTGTAGCTGAAACTCAGGAACATCCTTTTCTATTCCCAAAAGATGATGTCCAATTACTTTCCAGAACTTGTTAAGTCTACATTTTCATTACTTAAACTCCAGCAGTTCAGAGAAACTGATGCATTTCCTTTTTTTTGTTGCTTAAAGTCCTTGATCTAATAGGTGGTGTGAGACCACCTGAGTCCATCCCTTTCCTGTCGCTGATCCCATTATTTCCAGTGTCTTTGTTCCCACTTGAGATGTAGTCCAGATGTCTGCCTACTGTTTTCTTTCTCGCCATGAACTTGCAGGCTCTTAAGGGTCAGCCATTTAAGGGTGTCTGTGAGCTGATTGCCAAGGTTTACCTGGCGTGGCGTCTTGTCTCTAGGCTTACCACAGTCCAGTACGTGTCTGGGGAGGTGTCTTAGAATCTCTGCAGTTTCTTGTTTCTGTTTATATGTGTGTACATGTACATGTGTGCATGTGCGTGAGTGAGTGTGTGTGTGTGTGCATGTGCATGTGTGTATTTCAGAGTATCCTCCAGTCATGCCTTTAACCACTATTTCTGCCTATCATCTACTCTGCCTAGTGTGGCTGCCTCCAGGCCATGTCCTTCACTTCTGTCAGGACAGCTACCCTGTACCTTTGAGAAAACATCTTATTTTTAACTTTCTGGACTCCTCATATGGGCTTCTGCATGTCTACATTCCCCGGTTGGTGGTGTCTTAAGCCAGATGTGAATCTATCCAAACACGTCACAGTACCTGGAAGGCTGAGTTGAGTTTCAGGACAGGCAGATCGACAGAGTGAGCTCCTGCCTCAGAAAGTTAAACAAAATAGCAGCAACATGGCATACTTCTATTCCAGAGCTGGGGAAGTGGAGATAGGAATATCGCTGGGGCTCAGGCCAGCCAGGTTAGCTACTGGGTGAGCTAAGGCTTCAATGAGAGCACTTGTCTCAAAAACTAAGGTGGCGCCAGTGAGTTGGCTCACTTCTGTAATCTCTCCCCTTAGGAGGCGGAAGCTGGTGGCTCTCTGAGATTGAGGTTAGCATGATCTATTAACAAGTTCCAAGTGGTCTTCCTTAGGGGTTCTTGTTGCTGTGATGAAATACCATGACCAAAGTAACTTGTGGGGGAAAGGGCTAGTGGACTCCCATGCTGGTCAGCACCGAAGGAAGTTAGGACAGGAACCTGGAGCGAGGAGTGAGGAGCGAGGAGCTGATGCTCCCTTGATCCCCATGGCCTGCTCACCCTGCTTTCTTAAAATACCCAGGACACCAGCCCAGGGGTGTCACCACCACAGTGAGCTGAGCCCTCTCTCATCACTAATTAGGAAAATGCCGGCCAGACTTGCCTGCAGCCAGATTTCATAGGCATTTTCTCAATTGAGGCTCCCTCCCCTCAGAAGACTAGCATATATTATCAAGTTGTCATAAAATCAACCAGCACAGAGCCACCTAGCCTACATATGAGAGTGCCTCAAAAATAAAGCAAAGCAAAACCAAACCAAACCCATAGCAGCGACTAGAGCAAGACATCAAGGTAGACAGTGACAGAGGAGAAAGCCCAGTATGGCCCCCTGCCCTCCACACACTGGAAGGTACACTCACGGATACTCCCATGTAGTCTCTCACCATGGAGATGTACACACATACATGCAGAGCTTAAATTCCTAATGATTTCATTCTGCATAGTCTGTCAACTCCAGGTACAGGAGGAAATGCAGTCCCATACCCATGACGAACAACTGTGCATGTTTTTAAAACGCAATTTTTTATTATGTGCACATACATGTATTTGTTGGGTGGACATCAGGTTCATGTGGAGATCAGAGGACAGCTTTATACTCTCCACCATATAAGGTTCTCAGGGACTGAACTCTGGGGGATTGTCATGCCTTTATTGGTGAGCCAGTGGGTCAGTGACCAGCCCTGCTTATACATTGTAGATAGTACAGGTGTTGGGGAACTAAAAGGGGCAGGGGAACGAGGGGGAGGGAGGATAGCCCATGTCGCCAGAGTTCCTCCTATGCTCTGGGCAGGCGGATGTGGGAGGGCTGTCAGCCGCTTTCTACTCGGCCTGGGTGGGCATCTAAGCCACTGACTCCACTCGGCGGGGGGTGGGGGGACAAGGGGCAGCCCTTGACTGGGGACCCCAAGGCAACACCCTATAGCCCCGGGGTTATGGGAGAGAGGGCAGAGGGAGAGAGGTTCCCACACAGGCGAGAGTAAGCGCAGCAGGCCTTAATGAGCAGAGACAGCCTATGGTTTTAGAGCTTTATTGTAGAAAGGCAGGGGGAAAGAGAGAAGGTAAGAGAGACCGGCCATGGCCAAGAGGAGAGAAGGGGGAAAGGAGAGAGAGAGAAGAAAGGCTAGAGAGTAAGAGAGAGTAAGAGGTGGGGGGGGAGAGGGGAGAATAAGGAGAGTAAGAGCAAGAGAAAGAGAGTGAGGTGGGGCCAAACAGCCCCTCTTATGGTCTTTACTGTTGCTAGGTAACTGGGGAGGAGTTTAGCCTGCACGTCAGAAGCTTGGGGCATTGCCTACATGACTACTGGCCATGCTTCTCTTGTCGGGGCTGAGGGGGGCTGCTAACTTCAATAGGAGCCAGGGTCCAGGAGACATGAGAGAACTCCTTCTGTCCCATGTAGGTGAATTATCACCACTGGGTCCTGGGGTTCCACCTCAGCTGGACTAGAAACCAGATTGTCTTTGCATAGCCCAGCGCCCCACACAGGCGGCCCTCTTACTTTCTATTTATTGTGGGGTTTGTGCTGTTTTCTGAGTAAGCAATACTTGTGACCTGAGTGGGCCACCTGTTGGGGTGGAGTGGAGCGCAGATGGGTACAGTTATACTTGCATGCTCATGTGCTGCCCCGTGCACACTCATGGATACTCCCTTTGTGCAGAGCTCATGTGCTGCCCCTGTGCACAAGTTTGGAGGAAAGTGGGAGGTGCCAGAAAGCTTTACTCTGCCTGCAGTTGTTTCAGTGGTTCAAATATTTGCCATAATTTTAGCACCTAGGGTGTACATTTTTCACCTCTCTTCCAGTCAACACTTTCAGTAAAACCATGCCTCTTCTGTCCCTGGCTGTGTTTCATTCTTGTATTTCATTACCTGTGTGGCTTTCTGTGCTCCTTTTCTATGATAATAATCAGGAGTCTTACTCATTTCTTGATAACAAATCCTGCCCCATAGAGCTGTGTACATATTTACAAAGTGACAACTGTTACAGGCCAGGACCATGGCTTAGACGCTCCTGAGATGAGAGAGTCCAGTGTGCTAGTTCATATCAGAACCCAGGCTGGGCTGGTAGCAATCCCATCTCTGTGTACTTGCTGATTAGATAGAGCTTATTGTGAGTGTTGAAGACCATCCCATTCCTTTTTTCTAATAAAGTTCTGATTTTTAGTTATTTTTCTTTCACTTCAAATCATCTTGCTGGTTCAAGTTACTCAGATGTTCAAGTGCAACTGTCATATAGTTTCTGAATGTCATCTTCAGACTGCACATTCCTGGGAAGCTGAAGAAGTGGAGGAACAGTGTATGACTGTGTGCAGAAGTGTCCAAGCACCGCTTAGTGGGCTGCAGGAAGGCACCAGAGGTTGCTCAGAGAGAGCTGAGTGCACGCTGGCTTAGGAATTTGCATTCAAAAGGCTTTCAATGCAGATGGCTCTGACTGTGCAACATGGATTGTCCCATGGTGCTTTGCTCTTCACACTTTAATCTTCAAAACATGGTCTTCACTCATTTCCAAGTACTTGTTCCAAGCAGTGCTTAGAGTCCCAGGTCCTGTAGAGAAGCTTGGTAGAACCCATGTTCCCAGGGGAGCAGAGTGCACAGGTGACTCAGGAAACAGGAGGAGCTCAAGTTCACATCCTGCCTGGGCCGCTTAGTGAGATGCTGTCACAAAATAAAAAGATCGGGTATGGTGCCATCTGCCTGAAACCGGCATTCTGTGAAGGCCGAGACAAGGATCCCCATGGCCTGGAACCAGTGAACTGCAGGCACATTGAGTGAGAAACCTTGTCTCAAATGATAAAGTAGGGTATAATGGAAGAATACTCGTGACATCTACAGCTGGCCTCCATGTGCACCCCTTCCACATGTATATATGAACAAGAGCGTGTTCACGCACACTAAGGTAAACAGTGCCTGGCTGAGCTCAGTAGTGGATCACTCTCTTAGCATACATAGGCTCTGGGTTCAATTTCCTGTACCCTTCCTCGGCTCCTCAGAAAGGAAAACTTTGTGGGTTCTTTCTTACCCTGATTTTCCCCTACTCTTCACCCCCTATAAACAACAACAAAGTGAACAATTCTTTTCCAGCCTCTTTTTTACTGACCCTCCTCTTCCACCTACATCCTCACTAGAAAATATCATTTGTGTTTTACTTTAACAACATCATGACCAGGCTTGTGTATACAGCTTTCCTGGAAAAGAATGTTGTGGACTGTGGATGGTGCAGTGGTGTCCAAACTCTTCATGGGCTTCAGCTCACCAGCAGAGTGGAGCCTGCAGCCGAGGCTCCCCTGAGGCCTCCAGTCTGTGACCTGCCGCCTCTTGCATGCAGCCACCAGAGAAGCCTCTTTTGCTTTCCACTTGTGATTTTATTCCATCTCTTTGAATGTAAATGCGGACAGAACATTTGCCCTAGTTAAATTTCATCACCATTTTGAGCCTTCCAGCCTGTTGCCATCTTTCTCTCGTGGCCTTCTGTGGTTGCCTACGTGGAAGTGTCTTTGTGGCCGAGGAGGCTGTTAAGGATGTATTGATTGAATTGGAAACTACTGCGGTCACTCCTCTCTTCTGCATCAGAAAAGGCTGTGACTCATCTAGGCCAGAAGCTTATTAATATGCGTGCCCCTTGCTGTCCTTGGTTTGCAGTAAGTGTATGGTGTGCCCAGAGAGCCCTGCTCACTCCAGTGAAACCCTCAGTGTGTTGGACAGGTATGCTGGGCAGGTGCACTGGGCAGGTGAGCTGGGCCGGTGCGCTGGGCAGGTGAGCTGGGCAGGTGCGCTGGGCAGGTGAGCTGGGCAGGTGCGCTGGGCAGGTGCGCTGGGCAGGTGCGCTGGGCAGGTGCGCTGGGCAGGTGTGCTGGGCAGGTGCGTTGGAAATTATCCTGAGCCTCAGCTGCTTGCTTGCTTCTTATGCTTTCTTCTGCTGGCTCATACACACCACTGGTGTGCAAAAGCCTACTTCTCCATTGGAAGCTGTGATTTGTAAACAGCATCTCAGGTTGACGAACTGTGGCCTGCGGCCCAAAGCTGGCGTTATCACCTGTTTTCTAAATTGTTGGTGTTTGGCTTTGAGACAGTCTCACTATGTAGATGTAGCCCTGGCTGGCCTGGAACTCTCTGTATAGGCTAGGCTGGCCTTGAACTTAGAAAGATTCCCTGACTCTGCCTCCTGACTGCTGAGATTAAAGATGACTATCACCCTGCTTAGCCCTCTTAATTGTTAAAAGGCTGGGAGGGGGGCAGGGGGTGGGAGTCAACAGAAGATGAATACTTCTGGTACATGAAAAATATATGAAATTCAAATTTCAGAGTGTGTCAATAAAATGCCATTGAAACCAAGCCTTTCCCTTCCTGTGGTGTCAAGGCTATTTTTGCTTCAGTAGCCCCAAGAAACACTTCCTGTCTAGGTTTTTAGAGAAAGAGCTGGCCTGTTAGAGCATCACCTACTGAAGCATGTGTGGGCACTCCTGGGTTCCTGAACCCTACCCTGAAGTGGAAATTTCTAGTTTCTTTGGAGACTCAGTTGTGTCATGTGATGTTTTTCTTCTTTTCTTTTCTTTTCTTTTCAGATTTATTATTATATGTAAGTACACTGTAGCTGTCTTCAGACACACCAGAAGAGGGTGTCAGATCTCATTACAGATGGTTGTGAGCCACCCTGTGGTTGCTGGGACTTGAACTCAGGACCTCTGGAAGAGCAGTCACTGCTCTTAACCACTGAGCCATCTCTCCAGCCCCTGGTGTTTTTCTGGAACCTGTCATGAGAGGATTTTTTGCTGAGAACAGACACATGGTGGTTTTCTGGAAGCTGTCTTGGGAGAGAGCACGTGCCATTTTGCTGAAGCGGACAATTGAGAGGTCATGTGATGTTTAGGAAGGATAACCGTACAGACTGTGAGGGGACGCTCTTGCATGGGTGTGCTGTTGTTCTTTGCCGGTCTTTGCTGAGGACAAGCACTCATTGGCTGATTTGCCTTGCAAAGCTCGGCCGACCTCTTGGCTATGCTCTTGCAATGGTCCACCTTCCAACACTTTGCTGGTCTTCACTGGTCTTTGCTTGTCATGGCTCTATGGAGAAAAACAAGGCAAAGAACTTCTCGCGGTATTCTGTTTGCTTCCTGATGCTTCTGTGGACACATGCGAGTTCAGTGGAGCCTTGTGGTTTCTTCTGGAACAAGCCAGGACTTCTGAACCATGTTAATATGTTAAACTGGGCTGTTGATATTCTGATAATGGAGATTAGAGTCACCCCAAAGACCTATTTCTAAGCATGTCTACACCCCTCTTGTGCCATTATCCATCTTTCTCCCTACCTTTGGTCGGTGGACTAGAAGGGAGGTTAAACTGTTTAAGAATCCAATTAGAGTAGGTTTTGAAAAATCTAAGCCAGATGGCACTGTCAGAAACTTTGAAACTGTGCTTCAAGAATACGCATGTTAAGCAGACTCTTGAAACCTACACCCAGATGCGCACTAAGGACCTGCCTTGGTAACCCAAGGACCTGTGAAAGGCAAAGCCGCTCTATATGTCCCCGCCACCTGCTTGCCTCTTAACTCCTGCATGTAGTAACTTGTCTACCCACTGTATGGTTGGGGTCAGATTCTAAGCACTGTTCTGCAGGTTGTGGAGAGAAGGTCACATTAGTTTCTTTGGCCCGCTGTTAATATAATATGAAATACTGGCAGAATAAACAGGGATTTGTTCTTCTACAATTCTGAACTCAGGAGTCCAAAGTCCTACAGGGCTATTTACCCTTCATGCCCAGGCATGCCTCCAGCACTCTGACTCTGTCTCGGCAGTCATACTGTAGCCTCATGCCTCTCTAAGGATGCTTCCCACTAGGTTAATAATCCAAGATGACTTCCTCAAGATGCTTAAGAGTTACAGCAGCAAAAGCCCTTTTCCAAATAAAGTTATTACAGGTTTGGGAATTAGGATGTGCCCATAGCTTTGGGGCCACCCTTCACCTTGCCATTAATCTTTATCCCAATAGCCTGTCCAGTTCCAAGTTGTAAGGATTCTCTGTCTCCATCTCTAGTCCTGCTTGTGCCATTTTGGTTTCATTCTGCCCTGAAAAATCCCTTACTTACACATTTATGAAAAGCACCTGGAAAGCTTTAGAGTGTATGTCTGTGCCAGGAGTTGTGCTCTCTGCAGTAATGTCGCCTCCACACTGTCATTTCTAGCCCCTCTTCTTCCCTCTGGCCACATTGCTCTATGTACCCTTACAGCTCTTGCCCTCCGCCTGAGCCTGCAAACACCGCCCTTCCTTCTGGAGGACTGGCTGTGCCTGCATCTTCATTGCCTGCTCCTACTATTGCAGTCTCCTGATGCATACATACTTGTCAGAGCTGGTTTAACAATGACCTTCCCATGAGACCTCTGGTGCTTCTTTGTGTCGTGTGCGTCTCTGTGCCTTCCACACACCCTTCTGTCCCTGAATGCATTACTCTGGCTCCGAGTGGCCAGCATCTGTAAGTCAGGGACTGAGAGACAGTGTCACATGAAGAGCCTCTAAACCACACCCCGGGACTTTAAGTGGCACTAAGTAAATGTGTGTATTTATTTACTATACTAACTTGTAACAACCTATACTGTATTTATTTATTTCAAACCTGAGACTACAAGTGGCCACAAAGAATTTTTCTCTTCTAATACTGTATTTGGAAGCTCCAATACTTAGGTCACCAGTAAGAATGGCTGTAAATCAGCCAACCTTTTTTCACGGATGTCAGTATTGTTAGAAATCCAGTTTTGTTGGTCTTGAGTATATTCCTTTTCATCAAGCGATGAATTGGTGATTATGAACTGGCTTTATATTTACTGCTTCCTGTCATACGAATTAGCTGTAGCCAAATGCTTACCTACTCTGAGGTTACCACAGAGTGCAGACTTTCTGAAGCCCATTGAGGGGAGCAAGTGTCTGGGAAGAGAAGCAGACCAGGAATCCCACCAGATGGTAGTAATATTTACACAGAAGATTTACCCTGTGATCAATTCCACTGAGAACAGCCTTATGAAGAATCATTTCCCCTGTGACTTGTGTTCTAACAAGTGCTGCTGTGAGGTTGGGACGTTTCTGAACGCATAGATGGCTTGCCAAGACGAAAGCATGTGCCCAGTTCTGTAAGACTCAGGAGGGAGCAGCTGAGGAGGTGGGTACCCTTGGGATGCTAGGCCAGTCTTTCTAAAGATATTTGGAATGCGACTTTCAAAACATGTGATCCTAGGCTTCATGGAGGGAAATCACATGTTATGTGAGCTTTCAAGTCATCAGGTCTACATATCATGATAGAGTCAGTGAGCAGAGCTCAGGATGAGAACCAGTCTGGGATCCTCTCAGGAAGCTGCCGCCCTGTGTCACGAAGCAAGGACCGGCTCCAGTACCGAGCCCACGCTGCTGCTGATCTTATTCTGGCTTTCTCTGTTGAGGTGCAGGCTGTGTTTGCCCTCTGACATTCTTACTATGCACAAACCCACAGCTAACATGTGACTTCTGTTCTTCACTTCCTACCTTGGCTCCCATGTACGCTGTCCCATAGTGTTAGCCTCCAAGGAGTTTAGCTTGTAATATAGTCCACCCACATACACTGCATTATCAATAAAAACAATTTTAAAGACACAGTTGTCTTTAAAATGAGTCTTGCTTCATCCCAGCTGTCCACTGCCTCACAAAAACTGGGGTTTGCTGAATAGATTGTTTTCCTGTCTCCCCAACCTCCCGTCTAATGTAGGCTCTGAGGACCTGCTGGCTGAAAGCCGCTGCTGTCTGGATTTAGGGACTGTGTGATGGAGACTTCTTTGGAAGCGGCCAAAGCTGTGTCCCAGTGTCTAGTATATGACATTGTTTGTTCATCTGATATGGGACCACCCATGCTGAAGCAACAATAACAGCTTTAGAAATAAGAGCTAACTCTTATGTTGCCACATGCACATTTCCAGATGAGCTTGTCCCCTGCCTCTGTTTCTCTGACTCTCTTTCTTACCTGTTATAAGCTAGTAATCGTTTTGCTATGTTTTGTTTTTGTTTTTGTTTTTTTTTTAAGTTTAAACAAGACTTTCCCCTTTATCATTTGTGGTCGTCTTACTAAACACTGGAATTACTTCTGTTGGTTCCAGTCATTTTGTTAACTCCTCTAGATAGGTGTTACAGACAGCTGAACATAGCAGTGTCTGTACAGAGCTTTTGCTCCCCTTTTTAACAGGAGCCAGCTCTGTGTCCCTTGTCCTGACTGCTGCTCGGGCAGTAGGACAGCCGATCCTGCTGGTGCCATGTGGTTCTAACTGGGCCATAGGCCCAGGAGTTTATACTTCTTGTTTCTATAGAATTTCCTGAGATATTCTGAGTCTGGCTAGTGACTGTGAGGAAATGCTGCTGCTACTCTGTGATTCAAAAGAGAGACAGTTTTGATTTATTTACTTTTTATTTTAATTTTCTATCCATCTATCTTATTTGGTTTTTCTTAAAATTTTAATTACCTATTTATCCATTTATTCGTTTGTTATATAAGGATGTATTGAGACAAGGTCTTGCTACATAACCCAGGAAGGATTCAAACTTGTCACCCCCTGATGTAGCTCTAGTTTATAGACTCTAGAATACACCACCCCAGTTTACTTTGCCTGAACTGTGGCTCTGTAGTACTTCTGTTTTATCCAATGCATGTGTAAGGCAAACTCCTGTGTGCTGTGATATAGACTAGGGCACTGGGGAACATCTGTGGAGTGGGGATGGAAAGGGAGGAGCTAGGGCTTGAGAAACATCAGGGCAAAAGGAGCCGCCCTGCGAAGGGTGGACAGTTACATCAGGTTCCAGTTTGAGGTAAAGCCACACAAAGACCAGCAATAGACCCAGCAGTGGAATGGCAGATGATACCCAGCCCCTGGGAAGGGGCTGCATGTACAGCTTTGTTTCCTAAAGATAAAAATATGGCATACAGGAGTCACTAAAGTGGAGTATCAACACCCACAAGGAAGAGTGAGTGACTGGGGCTACACAATGTGGATTGGACCCTGGCTCCTGGTCGCTTACTACCTGTCGTAGACTCTTTACTGTTTTGACTGCTTTATCCACAGATGACGCATTCAATTAGTGATTCCAAAGTATTTCTTTTTTAAGCTAGGAAGTGAATGTTGGGAATCTAAATGTGGGTAGTGACTTGGATGATAGTATAGAATATGATGATGCTATCACAGTCAGAAAAAAAAAGGGCTAGAAAATAGAAAAAGAAAAAAATTCAAGACTTTGGTGAATTATTTCGTGAGATTATAGTAAGTTAAACAGACCACAAAAGAATCAAAGTATTTAACCATATAAAATTATAACATAGTATTAGCAGATATTAAGATACTGATTTGGAATCTCATTTGCTGGGTATTAATTTTATTATCTTAAGGAATTCTTTGGAATTAATTTTCTAAAAATCTCCACATCTCAGAGAAGAAGTGGGCAAAAGTCAAGAGCAGGCAACTCATCAGAGAAATAGAAAAATGTGGCTAAAGCCTCTGCAATTACCAGTGCTGATTGGCTGCCGTGCTCAGGCTTAAGCTGTGCGAGTCTTAAACGGTTTAACACTTCTAAGAATAAATCATAATAATCCCTGACTCTAGAACCCTGCCTTATAGACTGAACTTCAAGTAGGTGAAAACGTTGTATGAAAGACTTGACAATTATGATATTAATAAGAGAGAAACATTGCAGTAATGGGCTACTTAGAAAATTGTGACATGATGACCTTTCCAAAGGACTGTCATGCACTCATTAATGATGATGATGACCCTGGAGGTAGAAAACCTAGGAAAGAGATCAGGACTCATAGACGCTAGCATCACCAACAGAATACAAGAGATGGAAGAGAGACTCTCAGGTGCAGAAGATACCATAGAAAACGTCACAGCAGTCAAAGAAAATGCAAAATGCAAGAAGCTCCTAACCCCAAACATCCAGGAAATCCAGGACACAGTGAGAAGACCAAACCTAAGGATAACAGGTAGAGAAGAGAAGGCAGATTCCCAACTTAAAGGGGCAGTAAATATCTTCAACAAAATTATAGAAGAAAACTTTCCTAACCTAAAGAAAGAGATGCCCATGAACATACAAGAAGCCTACAGAACACCAAATGGACTGTACCAGAAAAGAAATTCCTCCCATTATATAATAAGCAAAACACCAAATGCACAAAAGAAAGAAAGAATATTAAAAGCAATAAGGGAAGAAGGTCAAGTAACATACAAAGGCAGACCTATCAGAAGTACACCAGACTTCTCACCAGAGACTATGAAAGCCAGAAGATCCTGGACAGATGTGATACAGACCCTAAGAGAACACAAATGCCAGCCCAGGCTACTATACCCAGCAAAACTCTCAATTACCATAGATGGAGAAACAAAAGTATTCAATGACAAAACCAAATTCAAACAACATCTTTCCATAAATCCAGCTCTACAAAGGCTAATAGATGGAAAACACCAACACAAGGAGGGAAACTACACCCTAGAAAAAGCAAGAAAGTAATCTTCTTTCAACAAACCTAAAAGAAGACAACCACACACACACACATAATCCCAACTCTAACAACAAAAATATCAGAAAGCAACAATCACTTTTCCTTAACATCTCATAACATCAATGGACTCAATTCCCCAATAAAAGGACATAGACTAACAGACTGGATACATAAACAGGACCCAGCATTTTGTTGCATACAGGAAACCCACCTCAGTGACAAAGACAGATAGATACTACCTAAGAGTAAAAGGTTGGAAAACAATTTTCCAAGCAAATGGTCCCAAGAAGCAAGCTGGAGTAGCCATTCTAATACCAAATAAATTCAACTTTCAACCAAAAGTTATCAAAAAAGATAAGGAAGGACACTTCATACTGGTCAAAGGAAAAATCTACCAAGATGAACTCTCAATTCTGAACATCTATGCTCCAAAAAACCTGCATTCATAAAAGAAACTTTACTAAAGCTCAACGCATATATCGCACCCCACACATTAATAGTGGGAGACTTCAACACTGCACTCTCAGCAGTGGACAGAGAGATCATGGAAACAAACTAAACAGAGACGCAGTGAAATTAAGAGTTATGAAGCAAATGGATCTAATAGATATTTATAGACCATTTCATCCTAAAGCAAAAGAATATACCTTCTTCTTAGCACCTCATGGTACCTTCTCCAAAATTGACCATTGACAAAACAGGCCTCAACAGATACAAGAAGATTGAAATAATCCTATGCACCCTATCAGATCACCACGGACTAAGGCTGGTCTTAAATACTAACAAAAACACAGAAAACACAATGCTCTACGCAGTGATAACTTGGTCAAGGAAGAAAGAAAGAATGAATGAAATTAAAGGCTTTTTAGAATTTAATGAAAACGAAGACACATCATAGCAAAACTTATGGGACACAATGAAAGCAGTGGTGAGAGAAAAACTCATAGCTCTGAGTGCCTCCAAAAGGAAACTGGAGAGGGCTTACTTCTGCTAGCAGCTTGACAGCACACCTGAAAGCTCTAGAACAAAAAGAAGCAAATACATCCAAGAGGAGAAGACAGCAGGGAATAATCAAACTCAGGGCTGGAATCAACCAAGTAGAAACAAAAAGAACTATATGAAGAATCAACAAAACTAGGAGCTGGTCCTCTGAGAAAATCAATAAAATAGAGAAACCCTTTGCTAGATTAACCAGAGGGCACAGAGACAGTATCCTAATTAACAGAATCAGAAATGAAAAGTGAGACATATCAACAAAATACATCTTAAAATAATTATTCTGTTTGTTGAATATTAACAATTGAAAACATTAAATTCATGTTCTGTAAACATCAAAAAAGGGGAAACAGTGAAAATAAATGCATATAGTAATAAAAAAGATAAGATAAAGATTTTAAAACCAATGTTAGGAATTACTCTTTGTCATCTACTCAGATCCCCCTGGGTTTATTGGTTTGCGCCTGAGAAGCCGGAGCAGATAGCTGTGCATATAAGGCCAGTCTGTGCTACTTACACTTAGCAAGCCATTGTTTCAAGTTAACAAATAGTTTCAGTTTAGTGACTAGTTAAGTAATAAATGCAGTATCTTTAATACTCTTTCAGCTTGCTACAGTCTACCTTCTGTATTATGTTCCCAACCCCAGGAGGAAAGATAGTTCAGTGCAGTTTCCCTTCTAAGGCAGATCTGTGAATATGCATTTCTCTGTAGAGTTGTTCACAAAGTACCGAGAAAGAGTGTTTATTGTTGTTGTGAATACAGTCTTCTTTCCTCCCGTTTCCACTTTGTCATTATTACCACACTCTGAGCACACCACGAAGACAAGGACAGGAAGCAACTTCAGTAAAGGATTCATTTCATTCGGGATATTTGGTAGCTGCTCTGAAATTGTTACCTACGTTCATATTCCCCCTTCTAATTACAGTGTGCACAGGTCTACAAGTCTCTATTCAGTGCAAAGTAGCTTGGCAACAGTACTTCACTGTGTGCTTGGCCTTCAAGCCCTCTGTAGGGTTTCTCAGTGGTCACCATTATAGATACAGCCGGTCTGGCCAGCGAGATGGACAGCCATTAGCATCCATGCTGCTACCCAGCTGCATGTGGAAAGCTATTGCATATCTTCATGTAAACAGAAAATGGATCAAAAATCACAAAATTTACAATCTTACTTACATACTTTCTCAAAATTCTTTGCTGTTGATGTACACTGAATTTTTTTTAAAGCAAGATATTTTATGCTTCATAACTATAGCAAGAATATCAACTGCTGTGTTTTTCTTCCCTTCCTCCCTCCCTCCCTCCCCCCTTCCCTCCCTCCTTTTCTTTTTTCTTCCTTGTTATCTCTGAGATGACAAGACCATTCCATTCGGGGAGACTGCGTAGAGCAGTGTTCTCTATAGTTCTACTAACCTAACCTAAAGCCTCTAGAGAGTGTGTGTAACCACGCTAATGAGGTGTAGAGAAAACAAAGGACCGGCCAGAAACCTTGGGTCACAAGTTTCCTTTCGGAATGGTAAATTCCCGGGTGTTCATTTTGTTATGTAGTCTAAGCTAAAGAAGCTTGCCAGCTGAAACTGCCCAGCTCCAGGAAAGTCTGTCTTTGCCAGAGGTGAATCCGAGCGAGGCAAGCTCTTACACAGCATCCACTGTACTGAACACCACAGAGTATGTGTGGGTCCATCCTGCCTGTGCCAGAAGAAAGTTTGTGGGAGCCCAGATGTCTGCTCTGTGAAGCCATGAGGAAGCCTTCCAGCACTCCAGAAGTAAAGCTTCCTGTTTCCTCCCTGCTGGGAAGAGTGGATTCCATGGACCTCACATAAAACTCAAGTCGGCCTCCTTGCCTACTGTTGGCAAGCCTAAGGGGACCTGGGCTTGTGCCCGACCTGGCAGCTACAAGGCGATATTCTCCACTCCCAAGACAGCTAGTTCCGGTTCCTGTCTTACTTCTCTATTGCTGTGATAAGGTAGATTGCCACGACCAAGGCAACTTTTGGAAGAAAAGGCTTATTTGGAGTTTACAGTTTCAGAGGGTTAGGGTCCATACCATTGTCTTAGTCATGGTTTCTATTCCTGCACAAACATCATGATCAAGAAGCAGTTGGGGAGGAAAGGGTTTATTCAGCTTACATTTCCATACTGCTGTTGATCACCAAAGGATGTAGGACTGGAACACAAGCAGGTCAGAAAGCAGGAGCTGATGCAGAGGCCATGGAGGGATGTTACTTACTGGCTTGCTTCCCCTGNCTTGCTCAACCTGTTCTCTTATAGAACCCAAGACTACCAGCCCAGAGATGGTCTCACCCACAAGGGGCCCTCCCCCCTTGGTCACTAATTGAGAAAATGCCCTGCAGCTGGATCTCATGGAGGCATTTCCCCAACTGAAGCTCCTTTCTCTGTGATAACTCCAGCTGTGTCAAGTTGACCCAACATTAGCCAGTACAACCATCATGGCAGCAGGCTGGCAGGCATGGTGCTGGAGCACTAGCTGAGAGCTCACATCTTGACCTGTATGCACAGGCAGAGAGTGATAACTGGGAATGGCATGGACTTTTAACACCTCACAGCCCCATCCTACCCCTTATCCCAACAAGGCCACACCTCCTAATCCTTCCCAAACAGTTCCACCCACAGGGGAGCAAGTATTTAAATACATGACTCTGTATATATCAGTCATCACAGTGCCCATCAGAAGATAAACGGTGGTGTGTATACACAGTGAAATTGTCAAAGAAGAATAAAGTCATGTAATTTGTAGGAAAGTGGATTAAGCAAAATAAAACAACCAGAAAGACAAATACATGTTTTCTCTCATATGTAGAATCTAAATTAAGGGAAAAATAGTGAGAGAATGGTGAGTCATTTGGGAACAAAGTAGACCAGTGGGAAGGAGAGGAGAGATGAGGGAATATGTACAAAAGCATGCATATTTGAAAACTTAGAGTGAAACTCATGATCTTGTGCAATTAAGAGGCACTAGTAGAAAGCCCAAATGAAGAGTTTTCAATGACATTTAGTCTTACAACTTAGTGCAAAAATGGTTTTTAAATAAAACTCACTCATAATACACAAAGCCAGGATGATCTCAGACTGCACAGTTTTGATCAGGACAAACCAACAGTAAAGTATCAGAGATGTGTGAATTACACAGAGATGTGTGTTTTAAAGGTGCTAAAAGGGTTTCTGTTAACAACTAGGAACATACTTGAAACAAAGGAAAGATGGCTCAGCAAGAAAATAACTTCTACTGAGAAACCTCAGAGTCAGGAAAGAGCAAAATATTTCTCATGTGCTCAAAGAACTGTCAATCTGCTCTCCATAGCCAGAGAGCATTTGCTTCAGGAATAATCGCAATCAGGGCATCCTCAGATGGAGGAATGTGTCCCACTAGATCTGTCTGAAGGTGACATCTGAAAGCTATCCTAGAGGAAACCTTGGAATGTCAGGAAATATAGGTTGTGTGGCATGCAAAAAAATGTGTGAATAAAATAGTTTTCCCTCTCTTAAATGTACTAGGCTGCATAGAGAAAACATCTTAAATAAAAGGAAAGAAAGATATGTGAGCCAAGACTTCCATATTTCATTTGAACTAGGAGTAAGCCCCAGATTCTGATAAGGTAGCATACAGTTTTTTGTTTGTTTGGTTGGTTGGTTTTGGTTTTGGTTTTGTTTTTTCGAGACAGGGTTTCTCCGTGTAGCCCTGCCTGTCCTGGAACTCACTCTGTAGACCAGACTGGCCTCGAACTCAGAGATTCACCTGCCTCTGCCTCCCAAGTGCTGGGATTAAAGGTGTGCACCACCATGTTCGGCTAAGGAGCATACAGTTAGTGTAATATCTAGATCATCAAAAATCTGTACAAACTGTGGATAATTAAAAATAAGATTCTTAGCCAGGAGGTGGTGGCGCACACCTTTAATCCCAGCCCTTGAGAGGCAGAGGCAGGTGGATTTCCAAGTTCCAGGCCAGCTTCTTCTACAGATCAAGTGTGATGACAGTCAGGGCTACACAGAGAAACAAAAAACCAGAAAGAAGAAGAAAAAGAAGTAGTAGTAGTAGTAGTAGTAGTAGTAGTAGTAGTAATAGTAATTATACTATATTCTAATTCATAAAACAAACCTCCAAATATTCTAAAGACTAAATTTGCATGCAGTATGTTTCATGACCATAGTATAAGTGGGTTATAGAAAACTGTTGTGACACTTGGAAGCTCGCGCTCTTCTCCATAACCTATGAATCCTCGAGAAATTCTCAAGGGGAAGCTTAGAGTGTATTATACTACATGAACGTGAAAATAGAGCATGTGAAAACTTGCGGGGCGCAGCTAATGCGGTGCTGGCAGGAAGCTTACGGTAGTGAGAGCATGCACTAGAGAAGAGTTCTAGTGTTCAATGAATGATCCATTTCCACCCAAGATCCCAGTGCACAGGGGACTCGGAGAATGTCACAGCAATATGCTTGCCACGCAGGCGTGGGAACTGAGTCCAATCCCTAGAACCCACATTAAAAAAATAAAGATTAAAAATCTAGTCATGGTAGTGCATGCTTGTGATCCCTACATGGTAAAGATAATTTCACAGCCAGCTGTTGCATAAGTTGGCTTCTGCAGGGTCACCAACCACACATTTCATCCTTGTCTTGGTTCTGAATTCTACTTCATTGTACGCTGGGGCTTTAGCACACAAGCTACTGTGTGGTTAGTATGTAGAGACTATGCATTTCAATCTCCAACAAAATCAAAACAAGAAGAAGTTCTACTTATTTGTTTTCACAGAACTTGCTGGAATCTCTTAAGGTTCTGGTTTCATCACAGGCATCTCATCTTGTTGGGAAAGAAATAGATTCAAGGCGGTTGATTGGCTCACATGTTTTAGAGAACTGAGTTTTTTTTTTTTTTTTAATGTGGACTGTATGATGTTCATGGAGTTGTAGGGCTTACCATAATGTCCAGCTAATAGATGTTAAGATTTTGATAGACTTTAGATGGTAGCATGAATTGATGGGATAGTCGTGTGCCCATGTGGAATGGGTAGATATTTAACAGCTCACTACCCAGAAGAAAACCCGAAACCTCCCATTGGATACACTGTATAAGTGTCAACCCCCATCGGATACACTGTATAAGTGTCTCTCAGCCAATTAGCCCACTATCCAGTCGGAATGAGGTGGTAACAGTTGCCTGGGAGGAGCCAGCATGAGCTGGTCCCCATTAGCTGAGGACGGAACTGATTTAAGTAGTCATTAGCTCTGGTCTTTATTTTTCTGATGCCAGACTTGTGTCGTCTGCTTCAAACTACAATGAAGATGCGGGCCTTGGATTGCTGCTCAGCCCCTTTCCGTTGGTATCGGTACAGAGGTCTGGTGAGAATCGGCAGTGGGCATAAAATAAATCATAGCTTTACTAGGAAGGAAGCTAAGGACTGATGTGGTTTATTGCTGTGGGATGGCATAGATGACAGTAGCTTACTGCTGTCTGACTCGGGGTAAGCTGGTTAACTTTCCTTGATCAGTGGTTCTCTTTCCTCTTGAGGATGATTGCTTTTGAGAGATGGACTCTAAGGGCCACCATGTCTAAAGGAAGCCTTACTTTTGTAGGGAATGGGGGAAAGTTGCCAGGGTTTTTGCACCATGGCCTTATTTCTCAGTGTAGACATGTCACTTGGGTCCTGAGGACACAGAAAGCATTTTTCCCTCACTCTGTCTACAGCTGCTACAAAACCAGCCTCAAAGTGGTGCCTCCGCATGTGCCCTCGGGCCAGTCTCCTCTTGCTTTGGCAGGCTTTATTCCAACCAAGGAGTGCTGTGCGGTTTTATTGCCATAAAGATTTCAGGTGAGCTAACCTGTACAAGAAAACCTCAGGGGGATCCAGTCTAGTCTCTTCTATAGCTGCACGTGATCAGGGGTCCCGCATATCCTTACACTCTGTGCAGACTGCACGTGATCAGGAGTCCCACATATCCTTACACTCTGTGCAGACTGCACGTGATCAGGAGTCCCGCATATCCTTACACTCTGCGCAGAGTATCAAGGGGACCTGGCAACGGTGGCCTGACGTGCCCGGCTCCAGAGTATCTTGAGACCGTAGTGTAGAAAACAGGTCAAGGGCTGCCTGGAGGAGGTAGACGGTCTGGAGCATTAGTTAACCCACGGAGGAGTGTTTCCTTTGGGGCATTCGATTGTAGCTGCTCAGTGACACTAACAAGTTTACAAAAAGCAGATGGCAAATTGCTAAATGAGGTCATCATTGACTCCCGTCTCAGACATGAAGGATGACCGTCTCCATGGTTCTGTTGAGTTTTCAGGATGCATTGTCACTTTCACGACTAGGAGTCATGCAGGAGTGGGAAAATGAAGCAGCTTTGTTGACTTTTTAAAAAAAAAATTATAATTTAATCACTTTTATGTGTATAGCAAATACTGTGTAGTCTAGAACTTACATTGAACCACAGTACAATAGTGTCAGTAAATAAACAGCCCCCATAAATGAAGCTCACCTAGTAGTGGTGACCATGGGTTTTAGTGTGGCTATGTTGAGAGCAGACAGACATTTCTATGTGTGAAATCAAATTAGGCTTCATTACTATGAATTATTAGTCAACCAAGTTAATTACAGGTCTTTGAGAAATGAAAGGTTTGTGAGAAATCTTAAAACAATGGTCAAATTCTCTAAGCCTCTGGGATGTTCTGGAACTTTGGGGTACAAGTACATGACAGTGGTCACTGGAACGAATCTGAAAGGCCAGGTTTCAGGGAATCCTGGTGTCAACCTTCATCCTGGAAAAGGACTTCCCTCTGTGGTACAGCTACCTCACAAGTGACATTCAGACCTCACCACCCACGGGCCCTTCTTCTCACTTCTGCGCTCTGAGTTTCAGCAGTCAGCTGAGGGTGGTATAATTTAGTAATTCAATGGTCATTTAAAAATAAATTTTAAACAACTATAAGGGGCCCATATAGTTAAATACACCAACGATGTAGGTCAAGAGTTATTAAGTCTGTTTGATTGGAGGTACCTGAAGGTAAGTTTCTTTCTTCAGTTCCAAAGCTAAGACACAGCAAGGCATGTATGACCCCATAGTGGTGCCCTTGAGTGGGGGCTTATAGAAATTCCATAGCACATCAAAAATCTGTAAGGCTGAGACCCACTCCTCGGCATGTACCTGAGAACTCCAGGTGAGCATGCACCAACTTCCTTACTTCCGTGGTAGCCAGCTTGGGCAGTCCGCCCTGGAGTCCATCAGTGGAGGGGTCAGTGAAGCAGGATTAGTCTATGTGCATAGTGGAGTGTTATTGGGCCATAAGAACAAAATCAGAACATTTGCAGGAATGTAGTCTGGAGTGTAGACCATGTTGAGTAAAGGAAGCAAAATGTATATAGACAAACATCACATTTCCTCTTGTGTGAAAATCTGGGCTTAAAGGAGAACAGACCAGTGGAAGAGGAAGGAGCCCAGTGGGAAGTAGGCAACTAGAGAGTAATGACAGGTCGGGGCAGGAAGTATGGTCAAAGTAAAGAAGTACATGTAAGAAAATACAACAGTTACTCTATACAATTACTGTGTATCGATAAAAGCTGAAGAAGGTCAACATAGCTGAACATTCTGGTTTCTCGGGTACCCAAGGTCCCTAGTGAGCTGCTTCTAAAGCCTTTGATGCCCAGCATTCCAGGCTGTGATGTCAAGTACTGGATGAGTGAGGGCTTGTCTGTCACGTGAAAGTGTATCAGACCGTCTTCCAGCCAGAGGAATGCAGAGTCACACACTTGCTGGGGGCTTGGAGACCGAGTCAGATTCTCCAAACCCGTGTCAACCATTGCTAAGGCTAAGGCGCCATCACATTTAAAACGGCACTGCTGCCCATATGGCTCACAGAGAGGAAGTAGCTGATAAACATGCAGGGAGCTGATTGGTTATAAGATGTGCCTGATTTTAAGCAGATCCAAAGACTGTTGTGTGTGCGTGTGTGATGGGGAATGGACGACGTCTGAGGATGACCTGCCTTGGCTGATTTTTATTTGAAACCCAAGTAAGATGGCATTCCCACAGTATTTGGTACGCAGTACCTTTCACATGACCAGAACCGAGCAAAGACTAGCTAGCTGTGATTGGCAGTTCATAGCTGTCATCCTCAAGTTCCTAAAATGAGCTATAATGTTTTGGGTTTTTTGTTTTGGTTTTTGCTTTTTTGTTTTTTGTTTTTGTTTTGATATTTGAAACTGGATTTGTGGAATAGATGTACAAGGCTACTGTCGGTCTTTGTAAAGGGGCTGGGTTATCAGCAAAATGACTGTATCAAACAGATGATAGATAATGGCCTGCAGTTCTATCTGAAACGCCTGATGAGTGTGCTAACTTGACAAAGGCCCTTTGGTGGAACATGGGCTTCCCACTCTCTATCTCTCAAGTGAAGGTAGAATAAAGGCACAAATTATGCTTAGTAGTCGGGCAGGCTCAGAGGCGCTTTGAATACAGCTCTGTTCAGCTTGCCTGTGCCTATGATAACTGATAATTTGGTAACTGGCTGACAATTGCTCCGCAGTGAACTGAAGGAAGGCCTTTATTCATGAGCATGAGGCTGGCAATCCTTCAAAGGGCAGAGAAGAAGTATTTGAAGCAACATGATACTGATGTAGTTAGAATAGAGCACTGTAGTAAGCCAGAGCTTGGCCGACGAGGATAGCTGCTAACCGGGCTGCAAAGCCTGGTGTGCCTCAGCATGAGGAAGGCCAGCTGGCCACTCATGGAGACCTGAGGGACGGGAAAACACCATCTTGTCTCCCTCGTCGCACACCCTTGCTGCAGTGTTGTTGTGTAGGCAGCCTTGTGAAGTGAGCCGCCTCCCTCCCCTTTTGTCTGCAGAAGCTAGAGCTTGAGAAGGAAGTCCGGGCTCCTCATTGATCGGTTAGATGAACCCTGTTTAACCTTGGATGGAGAGGTAGAACACCGCCAAACTCTAGAAAGGTTTTAACAAAAATTACCTTTCTTGCCCTTGTCAAAACTAAGCCCCATGGGCCATTGTGAACAAGGCAGGTTCTTCTGGGTGGTTAAATTGATTTCCAGATCAGGCATCATGACGCTAGTAGAGACACGGGGACATTGCCCTAAGCTAGATGTTTCTCAGTGTTGCTTTACGTCTGGGCAGTGTGGAACTTCCTTACTTTTAGCTCTTTTCGCACGCATAAGCATGTGTCAGAGGCCAGCTTACTACCCATCCTGTAAAATGGATACAGCAGCTATGCTTCCTCATGAAATTGGTGCACGGCTAAGAGGAAACTGTTTGCAGTACCCGATGATGTTCCCGTGCCTAATGAGTGGTAATAGTGCCATTAATTAAAAATTCATGTGTTCGTCTGCCAAGGTGCGAAGAGACCTGGGCTGCTCTTAGGTATGAGATGTTCAAGGTCTATGAACCTTTCTTTCTGGTACATGAAAGACTTGAGTTTCTGATACAGGTGGTGTGCCCTTGAAGGGGCCCCCGGGACACTGTAGATATTCAGCTACAGTTTGCTACACGGCCTTGCTGATTAAGGGTACAGTGTGCATCATATTTAGGCATGATTCTCAGAGCTGCACGCCATGTCTCCGAGGGAGACAGGGAAGCAGCTGGACACGTGTGCTCCTCTGTCAGGGTCGGACCGTGTGAACACTCGGCGTCAAGAGCTTAGAGAAGTTAGCTGTACGGCTCTCGGCTCTCGGCAGTCTTGTCTGTCCTTCCTCCTTAGCCAGACCTGTTCTGTTCTGGGCTTGTCTGAAGTGCTCTGTGTGACCTCAGGTTCAGGGGAGGTGCTGAGAGGAACTGTGGAAGTCCAGTAGATGAAAATCTCAGACCTGCAGTGACTCACTCAAACTTCTGATGGGATAATTATGTTTTGCTAATTATTACTAATTGATTTTATTTTTTAATTAACATCCAGTCTCAGCAACTTATACTGAGTTTGTGTGCTTGAACAACAGAGGTGTGCTCCTGCCATTTACTTTGTATCCACTGAGAAGTGACAAAAGTGAGGGAAGATAACTGAGCACCAACAATAGAGAGCTGCCAGGGCCTCCTCTCACACCTCACTGACTGATGCACCCCATCTGGCCACAGCTGACTTCAGCAGAGCTCAGTTGACAGTCCTACCTTAGATCTGGGTGCCAGTTTCTGTTGCTCTAACACAATAACCCGAGTTAATGAATAAAGAAAAAAGGTCAGTGCAGGGTCAGCTGGCTCCATGCTTTGGGCTGCAGGTGGAGGGTGGGGTGGAGCAGAAAGGCTCAGATCACCAGCCAGGAAGCAGAAAGGGAAAAGGTAGGAAGGAAGGATAGATAGGGTCAGCATCTCATACTTCTGTCTAGGGCAGACCTGTGAAGAGCCTCCTAGCGCTCATCCACGGCCGTGTGGGCGGCACCTCTCAGGAGAGACACCCAGAGCAAGGATAAGTAGCCAAGTTAATTTTTTGTTACAATTTTATCAGAGCTGTGGATCCATCCGTTCTTCCTTTTGTGTTTTCTTACACTGGTTAAAGTGACTCTGCCTTAGTGTGGAGGAAGTGCCCAGACCACTAAGTACCCACCATGCTTGGTCCCACCTTCATGGGCAGTCTCACCTTGGCACATGTTGGGTGGGGAGTGGTCAGGAGACATTCGATTTGTTTCTGATAACAGTGTGGTGTTGGAGTGTTTGGAGCCGGCAAGGGAGACCTGCAGCAGTTTGCTTTAGGCTGCATGCATCCATGCCTCCTCCGTATGCCATTTCCCTTCCTTATGGAGGACTGGCATCCTGCTGGAGAGCAAGGGCCTGCCCTGGGAGGGGTGCAGAGGCTCTGCAGTTCTTCACAACTTTTCCTATCAGCTCTGTAGCCTGTTTGGGGCTTAACTGTTCTCTGGGGTCACTCTGTCTGGGAAAGTTGACAGCCCCAGCATGAATGGTATTATTCTTTAAAAT
Organism: Mus pahari; assembly: GCF_900095145.1. Lineage (NCBI taxonomy): Eukaryota > Metazoa > Chordata > Mammalia > Rodentia > Muridae > Mus > Mus pahari. Next base: position 5,592,752 of record NC_034593.1, on the reverse strand, counting down.
TTCAAAACATTGTGGCCTCCGTTTCATTGCTTCCTTCTTTAGCAAATGCCCCTTCGAGAGTGAGATATATTTTCCTCTTTAGAGTGAGGGAAGGAAAACATTCTTCAGAGCTACATCCCGTCCCCGCTGCCTTTGCAGAAAGATTGATGTTTGACACAGAAAGGCATCAACAACGAAAGCTACATTTAACTTCGGTTGTTTGGACTGAGCACTGGAGCAAGACCAAACCGGTTTCTCCTGTGTGTGTGTGTGTGTGTGTGTGTGTGTGTGTGTGTGTGTGTGTGTGTTGTCTGAGTGGCACTAAGCCCAGAAACATGTTTGCATTGCCAAGAGATGGCTCTAAATACAGTGTGCTGGGGAAGATCGCTTCCTCCTGCAGGCACTGCTGTGTGGTGGCGCTGGCCAGCTCCAGGAGGCGGTTTGGCTGAGCTGCAGACAGCACTGCGGACTGGAGAAACGGGAGCCCGGATGAGAAACGGGAGCCCGGATGGCTCTGCACAGGCAGAGTCTCCAAAGTATGCAGATCAACCTTGCTGGCTGTTCTGATTTTTTCAGATTTAGGAGTGTAATTAAACACACAACAATGGCCAGCTTTGAGAGGCTGGGAAAGAAGCACTGTATGCCCCATGTTTAAACACAGCCTGTTTGTAAAGGTGTGAAAACACTCCTGCAATGCTTGTGTTAGCGTGTGTCTCCCAGCCAGCTGTGAAATTTGAGCCCTTCTCACCTGTCCTGCAGACAGCGGTTGCTCTTTACCAGTTTTATCTTCTGGAAGTTGAACAGCAAGGGGCCTGTGGGGCCTGTTTGAGAACGCTGACTTTACAGATCGCTTTCTCCAGAAGCAGAGCTGGGGAGCCACAAAGAAGGAGGTTCAAACCCCCCTACTGTTCTCTTGCCTTTAGCAATTAAGTAAACCAGACTCTGAAACCCCAGCTCATAAATCAGATTGCCCCAAAGGGACGGAGTGAGCGGCTTTGATTTGTTGTTTTGGTTGAGTTTTTTGGTAGAGATTTGCCTTATTTCAGTTTGTTTCTTCTTTTTATCTTTTTTCCTTAGCAGTGCATATAAAGTGACACCGTCTGCAGAGTAATGTTGATTTGATTTTTATGGTAAAAGCTTACTATGCCTCAGAAAATACTGCAAAGTGGCCAGTCCACATTCCATAATGAAATCATCTGTGCTGAATGAATTACTGAGGAGCAGTTAAACTCAGCATGGAGTTGGTTCTAAAACTCCAGGCTTCATAACAAGAGACTATTAACTCAGTAACAAAACTGCATTGCAGGCTAGAAACAGTGACGTGTGATGGTTGAGCAAAAACTTACAATTCTGACCACAAAGGGATAACAGCTTATTCTGTAAACAAATATGAATGAGCATGGCCCGAGCATGCTAACACATTTAGGTTACCTCATATTACTTGTTCTCACATGGAAGCAGTTTAACAAAGCCTTTACAGTAACAGAACAAAGCCATAAATCAAGACACTTTTCACAGACATTGGTGGAAACATTAGGTGGGCAGGTTGAATCAAAGTGGAGTTACTTCTGCTGGAGGCCTCAGACGTTAATGACACTATTAGCCTTTTGGTTGGTGTCTTAGTCAGGGTTTCAAGCGCTGTGAAGAGACACCATGACCACAGCAACTCTTATAAAGGAAACCATTTACTTGAGGCTGGCTCTCAGTTCAGAGTTAGCCCGTTATCATCACAGGGGTAAGCCAGGTAGCACACATGGTGTTGGAGAGAGAGATAGCGGAGAGTGTTCTACGACGCCTGAAGCAGCAGGCAGTAGGAAAGCCCACCCCTGGTGACGTACTTCCTCTAACAAGGCCACACCTACTCCAGTGAGAGCACACCTCCTAACCGGGCCACGCCCTGTGAGTCTATGGGGCCGTTTTTTTTTCATTCTTTGCAACGTAGAAGATGCAGCTTCTTTTCAGTAGAAGATGCAGCTTCTTTTCTAGAACCTTCTTTCACATGCTGCATGAAGCAGCATATTTGAGCATGAATGTCAGGAGTCTTCATGTATACTACTATTATCTTCAAGACATTATTTCGAAAACAATAGAAATACATTAAAGGCCTTTTCTCCATCCATAATGATTATGTGATTTATTTTATTTGTTCCTTGGATCTATTGATATACTTGTATTGACAAGTCATCCTGTATTCTTTTAATGTTTTAAATTCAGTTTGTAAATATTTTTATTGGGGTGTGTGTGTGTGTGTGTGTAGATCACAGGACAATTTGGGGGAGTGGTTTCTTGGAGAATGAGCATATTGGGGATCAAATTCAAGCCATTAGATGTTTGATAGTGAGTGCCTTTACCCCTGTACTGGCCCTGCAGTCCCTTGGTTTGCTCATTTGTTGAGGACTTTTGTATTTGAGTACATCAAGGAAATTGGACTATAATTTCCATACTGGTTTTCATGTTAGTGTAACACTGGCTTTGGAAAGAGAGTTTCAAAGCCTTCCTGTTTGATAAAGCATTTTAAGAACTATGTCTACCAGTTCTTAATCTAAAGTTTGCAATGTAGAGTCACCTGGGACGCACAATCCTCAGTTGAACTGCCCGGATCAGATTTTCCATGGCCTTGTCTGTGAGAACTTGTCTTGACTGACGGTTGATGTGGATGGACTTAACCTCACTGGGGCTGGTATCAGTCCTAAGCCATGGGCCTGGGCAAAAAGCTGGCTGAGCATAAACCCGGGACAGCAGGGGAATAGGATTCTTTCATAGTTTCTGGTTTAGTTCCTGCCCTGATTTCACTCAGGATGGACCATGACCTGGGAATGGAACCAAATAAACCCTTTCCTGCCTCAAGCTGCTTTGGTCATGATGTTTATCACAGCAACAGAAAGGCAAACTAGAGCACAGTCCGCTGTAAGTTCTTCCTACGGGGGCTGGTGACTGGTAGTCGGTCTTTCGGACCCAGGGTTTCCTTTCATCAATCCAAGTTTCTTTTTCAATTCCAATGCTCACCTTAGATCACTTCCTGTTGTTTTATATACCTTTGGTCCACACGCTCTAGAATTGCATCAGAATTACTTTTCTAGTATTACTTTCTCTAGTGATCTTCTAGATTTTGTTGGTATTTGTTTTAATATTTCATTAGAGCCCCTGAAAATACACTTGCCTTATAATTAGTAGCCAGTTAATTGTTCTCACTGAAAAGTAAACATCTCAGTCGCTAGATGGTCCAGTGTCCAAGTAGGCAGGCAAGACAGGTTCCCATGCTGGGAACCAACATGTTATTTCTGTGACTCTTCTCAAAGGACTCTTGTTCTGCCACTGTGGGTAAAATCCAGGCCAGCAAGAGCAGCCTGACCCAGGGACTGTGCTCTGCAGAGGGCACAGTGCTCCAGCCACCCACTCTACCTTTGTGATGTGATCATTCCTTCAAGACCAGAGGGGAGGTTTTAAAACCCCTGCTCCCCCCTCCCGCCACCTTCCTTCTACTGTACATCAACAGTAAGATCTAAAGGAAGCAAAGCTATTTTATTAGTTATATGTTGTAAGATAAATACTTGCTCATGCAGGATTTGTTGGCTGTAGTTTGCCAATACAATAGTATTTTTCTTGAATTATTTTCAGAAGGTTTATTTTGGAACAGTCACCCAAAATGTCCTCAGGGATTCCACTTAGCCCCTCAGGGGAATGTTTCCTCCCTACAGTGGTGGCCTACAGGTACCCGATACATGTAGCTGTTAAGGCTGGGACTTAGAATTGGGATATGATTAAGTTTAGAGTGGAAGATAGGTTTTGACAATGTGGAGAAAATGAAGTAAAATACAATGTTAGTAATTTTATATTGATTTCGCACTGAAGTGAAAATGTCCATATCTTGTGCCTCTTGGGACTGACTGTTAATATTTACTGGTCTTTCCCTTTTCTTCTGCAGAGTGTCGGCTAGAGCTTGCAAGCCTTGCAGTGGCATGGCTTGAGTGATTTCTCTTGGTCAGGACTGTGATATCCTGCGTTCCTTTGTCATGAGTGGGAAATAGCACTGGGCCAGCTCTATTGGCAGTACCTGTCTTCTGAGTAGACTCCATTGATGTCACAGCTGCCTGGGAAATGTGCCAAGAAGGAATCTGTTAGGTGGGCCTAGTCTAAGTAGGAAAGGATCCCCAGACCCATGGTCTGAGTGGGTCTTCTGTGCCCTCCTAGGGGCATAGAAGTTAAGGTCATTGTAGCAGAAAACTTTCTTCTCAAAGCCGTTTGCACATCTGGATTGTTAAAAGCACTCTGCTGGAGTTTAGCCTTAGAAGTCACCCCAGGTCAGATGGAGGTCTGCCCCTGATTCTGTTAATAGTACCATAGGGGTGGGTCATTGGTGCCTACTTATTGCCACAGTCTGCAGGCAGTGGTGGCGCACGCCTTTAATCCCAGTACTTGGGAGGCAGAGGCAGGTGGATTTCTGAGTTGGAGGCCAGTCTGGTCTACAGAGTGAGTTCCAGGACAGCCAGGGCTAAACAGAGAAACCCTGTCTTGAAAATCCAAAAAAAAAAAAAAAAAAAAGATTGTTCCTCATAAGGCATTTACTAGATGCTAAGTGTGAATTTGTGAAATACTAACTCTGGGTCAGATACTAGGTTTTCCTTTGCGTTTAAAAAATAAATACAGTTCCTGCCCTAAACAAATAAACTCATAATCTAGCAGACGAGTGAAGGGCGTTTGTCATATGATGATAGAGTCATACACACCCAGACTCCTGGCATAGCATACACACTGTACCCATGAACATTCTCCGCTTGAGAACCTCCAGATTCCGTGTAGTGCATAAAGGCTGGGGTAATAAATAGTTGCTCTCCTGAGTTATTCGGGGACTAATGACAAGGAGAAGGTCTGCCCATGCCACACGCAGGTCCAGTTGTCTTTCCGGATGTGTCATGGTTAGTTAATTCCATTGTTGTGGAGCCCTTAGTAGAGAGTTGCCTGGGGTGAGCGAGCATCCTATTCATTAACCCCCAGATACTGAATTGCTGGAGCTTTAGTTTTTGTTTGTGAGCTGCTGTGGCCCAACCTCCAACAGTGGTTCTAAAAAGCATTAGTTTCATGCTCCTGACATGGGCTGAATACTCCCTTCTGTCCCTAACTGTGTCTTCCAGAGGATTCCTGGAAGCTGGAAAAGATGTTTTCAAACTCCCTAGCCTCCTCCTTGCTTCCAGAGTTTCATGACTTTCCCAACTGACACATGTTGCCCTTGGGACTCAGTGTTCATCTGGAACTTTCTCCAGCTCGTTCTCTAGCCAAGCAAGCTTGCTTCCTCCCTTGCTGCTTGTGACAGTCACTCTCCATGCCCCAGCTATTTCCAGTCGTCTAAAGATGTACATTTTACACAGTGGTTTCAAATATTGCTGATGAACTGGTGGGTATGTACTGGACTCCAGGAAAACCTTCCAGAGCCCAGTTAGCACTCCTGAGTCAAATGGCCCACTGCCTGCAGTGGTGCCGGGGTTGAAGACGCCACTGCCTTGTTGATCTGTCTGTTCAGGGAATCCATTGTTCTCTTTTCACTAGACATTTCCTCGTTCAGACGGGGCTCCTGGGTATACCTGAGTTTCCACTCTGCCCTACAAGGGGTCACATTTATACAGCTGTGACCTTGTCCTGAGGACAGACACATTGTGATTTTGGGAAGGGTCATCTCTCTATTATCGTCTGCTTTTTGACAATCCAGGAAATACCACTGGCATCTTGCTGTCATTGGGATGTTTCTGAAAATGGAAAGTGAGATTCACATAAGCTGTGCAGTTTATAGAAGTTTTCTATTGAACACCTTCTGACAGCCCCTACAAGTGGACGGAAGGCTTTAAACATCCACTCCCATCCACTCCCATCTTCTGAGTTCTGATGTGGGACAAGGCCCGTTAGAGTTGGAGGAACCCTTGCTATTGAGGCCACATGAAGGATTTCCGTCAGCCGGAGTAGTTCTCCGACGACATCTAGGTCTCTGTTCATTCTAATGACATACACGGGAAAAGCCATTTTTAACCCTTTGCCCTCGGTTCTACTCCACACTCAGACTGTGTCAGAAGTCTTAAGGCAGGTAAAATAAAATGGCAGGGGCCAGCTGGGAAGCTCAGCAGGCAAAGGTGCTTGTCACCAACAAGATGCCAGCTTGACAAACCTGAGCTTCAGCCTCAGAGGCTCCATAAGTGCAGAAAGAGAAAGTTTATCCACAGAGTTGTCCTCTGACCTCCACATTGCCTGCTATGTATGGTGTCCATATTGTGTGTGTGTGTGAGGGTGTGTGTGTACACACCCTCTCACACACACACACACACCAAACCTTTTTAACAAATTCAGACTCTTTCAACAGAACTAATGTGAACTGAATCATTTTACATGCTATTTGTACTAGAGTCTCTATTTAAGTCTCACAAACAGAACTTTTCAATTAAACTGAAAACAAAATATTATGAAAGCTTTGTCATGTTCCAGAGTAGCAAACATCTTGGTTTCTTCGGGAGGTCTGGTTCATGCTCTGAGGCCAGTGTGGCCTACCACAGAACTAGGCCACAAAATGGATTTAGCAAGCCCCAAAACTTGACTAGACGTCAGAATTGGCCCCAGGTGGCTAAAAGCAATTCGGTCAATTACCCGCTTTTTTCAGGCAGAACCTTAGAAGGACTGGCATCGAGGAAACAGATGTGGAAAGCCCGAAGCGAGTATATGTGTTAGGAAGACAGCATATTGTCAAATAGTGTTAACTAGATCTAAGATTTCACAACAGTTTCCCAACTTAAGTCGCTTGCCCTTCAAGTGAAGCAAGCACGGCTTCATGGCACGAAAGCCTCCGTGGGCTGCAGGCTACCTTCTGGGCAATACTGTCACTTCCCAGTCCCAGGGACGTGGATTCTGATACACTGATTCCTGTGCCAGATGCAGCTCTAAGGTCTTCCTTCAGGAAGTTTTCCCTCCCTCCCTCCTATGGCCATCCCTGCTCCCTTGGACATGAGAGCAGTCTGTACCCAGTGTGACTCAGTGTACACTGTCACAAGTGCAGAGCTGAATAGAGCGGCACAGGCAGAGCCAGGTTCAAGTTTTCAGCATCTTGCTAAAGGCTCTAAACTGCTCAAGAGTGAAGATGGGGTGCTCAAACCCAGTGCAGCATTTCCAGCGTTAGAAGAGTGCTTAGCTCAGCAGAGGTTTCAGAAAGGTTGACTCAGGAATGAGTAACTAACGTGAGTTTACTGTAGAGTCATGGCATAAACCAGGGCTCAGCTGGGCGATGGCTCACTGGTAAAGTGCTCGCCGTGCAACTACGGTGTCCCAAGTTTGGGGAATCTTGTAAGAAAAAAACTAGGTGTGGCAGCTCAGTGCCTTGGGGAATAAACAGGGCGGTCCCTGGGACTTGCTGGTCAGCTGGTCTAGCAGAAATGGTAAATTGTAGGTTCAGTGAGAGGCTCTGTCTCAAAGCATTGAGGTAGAGATTGATCAAGGAAAATAACTGATGTCTACCTGTTCTACACACAGTTGTGTGCTTGTGTACACACACCAACACCCCTACCATGTATGTACTTTTGAAATCCCGTGGTCTATCATGCTTTACTTACCATGAAAGAAGATCACGTTTCACTTCCCTCTCCCTGAGTGCACAGCTCCTCCAAGCCACTGTCATGTTCCAGGATCGTCATGACCATCCTAGAGCACATGTATGTGCGTTACATTCCTTCTGAGTGGAAGCCTAAGAGCATCGGGTCGATCTGCTCTGAGTGATAAGAGGCTGCCAGGCTCTATCCCAGGGTTACTGCCCCATTTACACCCAGGCTTCAGAAAGCTCAAGTTAGGAAAGTGAGCTATAAAGAAATTAAATCTGCTTTCCCTCCGCAGGAACACATTTAATCAGCGGAGAGCACTTGAGAGGACTTTGATGTTTTCTGTCTCTTTCCAACGGGCTCTCTGCGTCTGCTCGTCAGTGAGGAGCCTCTCTTGAAGCTGTGAGATGGCAGTCTCAATACTTGAACTTGCCCATGTTCTTGTATGTTGACCGGAATCCAGATGCAAAAACACAAGTTACAGAAAGAGATCTATCTGCAGAGTAGATTTTTTTGGTGGGCACACTCTCATTTTAGGTTCTGATATGACATGCACACTTGCTGACAAAATTAATTACGAAGTTTGTATGTATTTTTTAAGCAGTCTTAAGATACATCCTTTATTTCAAACATTGGAGATAGGCAGCCAGTCTGTTGATCCTGGGTGTTCTCAGCCTCTAAAATTACTTCAGCAAGACGCCAAGTCTCTCTACAGAGTTCTTTCTAGAGCGAGGGTTCAGCTGTGTGCTTGGCCTAGTGTCTAATCCAAACTAAGGATTTCTGTCTGTGCTTGGCATTTCTGAGAGTAAACACACATACTCTCTTTCTTACCCCCCCCCCCCCATATCTTGACTGTCTTTATACAGTAGAAAATAACGCAAGAGAAGCAAGAGCTGCCATCAAAACTATATTTTAACATGGCTTGAAAACCCAGCACTCAGGAGAATAAGGCAGGAGGGTCATGAGTTCAAGGCCAGCCTGGGTTACATACCAAGACCCCTGTCTGAAAGAAATAAAAGTATATAATGAAGTTTAAGATTACATTTTAAAAAATAGACCTAACTCCATAGAAGTCCCAAAATGTAAAACTAATTTAGTTCCTAACTTGTGAAATTTGAAATATCAAGTTTTTATGTCATGTATATTGAATTTTGCTATACATATTACAACTATATATACATATACAAATATGTCAAAGTAGGAGTAGAAAAGGAATGTGACAGAAATGAAAAATAGTGCCCTCTCAACACTGAAGTTTATCAGTACATGCAACTGTTTATTTTCATTTATTTATTTGTTTATTTAGTTTGTTTGAAACAGGGTTTCCCTGTAAAAGAACCCTGACTACCTTGGCACTTGCTCTGTAGGCCTGGGCAGCCTTGAACTCATAGAGATCCACCTGCCTCCACCTCCGCCTCCGCCTGGCCTCCCAAGTACTGGGAATAAAAGGCATGGGCTTTTTACTTATTTTTTTTTTATAATTTAGATTTTTTTTTAATAGAAATTTGCTTTTGCTATGGAATAAGTGGACATTTAGAAGCTACCCAGCTCAGAAGACTGTAAGGAACTAAAGAAACATCTGTGTGTCTTCCAGTTTAAACAAAACATCAAATTAGCTACTTGAGTGTTCAGTACTGGTTAGTTTATATGTGTCTTATTCAGTACTGGTTGGTTAGTTTCTGTGTGTCTTCTCATTGCTGTTGAACTTGCCACTGGCCAGTGGGATAATCCATTAGTTAAGCACACTGGGAGCTAAGATCACTCTTTCCCCAGCGCTGTGAATAAGTAAGGGCATTTGTGCCAGTTGACTGCATTCTTGAATTGTGAGAAAAACACTGAGCATTACATTGCACCCATATTAGATCATGACAGATTTGGCAGGGATGAGAAGATTCCTTGAATGGGTGTTTGCAGTTTACCCAAAGTCCTTGAGCCCTTTGCTTTCATAGAGGATTACAGTCCGCATCCAGGGAGACTGTCCTTAATGATGCGATTAGCAGTTTGCAACATGTTTTCCTTTGTGTTCTCATGTGATTGAGTACTCTCAGTAGCGCCTTGGGGAGATATATTAGCTCTCTGAGCCCTGAGGCAAAATTCAGTGAAGTAATTGTCTTCCACTTCAACGGCCTATAGTAGTAAAGTCTAAAAAATATTATGAGCCTCGAGTAAGTACATTTCCTAGTATCCATGCTTTAAAGAGCAAAACCACACTGGTGATGCTGATTTCCTGTGTATGGTGCTGGGCACTGAACCAAGGGTCTCCTGCATGCTCGCTGATGCCTGCCATTGAGGGCACCCCAGCCATGGTAATAGTAAGTTTATTTAACTCATTTCTGAAAAAATCACTTCAAAATGATCAGTATTTTAAAATACTATTTATTTTATATTCCCTTTTAAATAAATCTTGCAAATCTCTAAAACCAACACTTCAGAACATCTCAGTTTATATTCAGATACAGAAAGAGCCTCTTAGTGACGTTCTGGAAGTCACGCACTGGGCTGGGGAGGCTTGGTTATGAAGGCCAGCACTGCCTGACCACCCACACTTCGTGCAGCTGGCCTCGTGTGACTTTCTCTCGTGGGAGCAGAGCTGGCTGGCAGACTGAGCTGCAGACCACATGGGTAACAAGGTCTAAATCCAGGTCTGCTGGACATACCCAGCATGTTCAGCGAAACATCTCTTTACTCAGAGTTAGACACTTTTTAAAAACTTGAGTCTTTGTGAATTTCATATCGTGCACCCCAAACCCTTCATCTCTACCCTTCACCCTTGCAACTCCCCCTCTCCAAAATAAAAGTAAAAATAAAAATGAAAAATGAAAAGAAAAAAAAAAAAGCTCTCACAGCATGTCATGGTGTGTGTATCACACAGTAGGGCCTCTGTCCGTACAGCTTGACTTGTAAATGTTCACTGCACTGAGTCATAGATCTGTTCCAGGCCTCTGGCTATCTGCTACAGTGTCAATACTGGCTCCACACCAGACTCCTCCGAGATGTCCTGTTGTTGCCCTGTGTCAATGGAGACCCTGCAGCTTTGGATCTGGAGGACTGGCCCCTTAACACGCCCCAGCAGGTCATGGATGGGGAAGATGTTGGAGTGGACCTGGATCTTGGGTCTGGGTGGTAGCTGAGTTGGTCACCCTGCCAGCTCTCATTCTTTACCCAGGGGATGGGCAAGGCCATCTCTTCCACTTTCACCTCAGACAAGTGGGGGGTGGGCCAGGTCTGTAAAGCCCTTGGCCATCATCATGGCCTCAGGTATTAGCCCAGACCAGGGACTTCCCCGTGGCCTTTGCTGCAGGGATGCAAACCCAGACATGGCCCTAGATGGCAGCATGGACAGAACATCCCATGGCCTCGGGTAGCACAGGCCTCTCACATCGGACAGTCGTCACCACCCTCAACTCCTAGGTCTGCCTCTCTTCATAGAGCTCAGACCATTCTACTTCTCTTTTTCTCCTGTCTCTCCACCACACACTCATAGTGGTGCCCACCCAGGATATTCTGGATTTCTTCTGCCAGCCATCACTGCAGAGCAGCAGGTGGGCCTCCCGGGACAAAAGTGTGTGCACGAGCATGCATGTGCAGATGTGTCCCTGTGTGCCCAAGTGTATGTGTGGTTTGTGAGAAAACTCTGAAGATGTGGCTAGCCTAGCAGTTGGGGGATTCTGACTAAGGGAAGAGTACTGTAGAATGCTCTGTGGACTTTGAGTAAACTTAAACTTTAAGAAACGAGTGACTTCCAACTCAATTCTTCATAGAGTTAGAAATAGCAATTCTCAAATTCATTAGGAATAACAAACCCGGAATATCAAAAACTATTCTCAATAATAAAAGAAATTCTGGAGGAATCACCATCCCTGACCTCAAGCTATATATTACAGAGCAATTGTGATAAAAACTGCATGATATTGGTACAGAGACAGGCAGGTAGGTCAGTGGAATAGAATTGAAGACCCAGAAATGAACCCATACACCTATGGTCACTTGATCTTTAATAAAGGAGTTGAAACCATCCAGTGGAAAAAAGACAGCATTTTCAACAAATGGTGCTGGTTCAACTGGCGGTCAAAATGTAGAATGTGAATTGATCCATTCTTATCTCCCTGTACAAAGCTCAAGTCCAAGTGAGTCAAGGACCTCCACATAAAGCCAGAGACACTGAAACTACTAGAAGAGAAAGTGGGGAAGAGCCTCGAGCACATCAGCACAAGGGAAAATTTCCTGAACAGAACACCAATGGCTTATGCTCTAAGACCAAGAATTGACAAATGGAACCTCATAAAATTGCAAAGCTTCTATAAGGTAAAGGACACTGTCAATAGTACAAAAAGGCCACCAACAGATTGGAAAAAGCTCTTTACCAACCCTACATCCAATAGAGGGCTAATATCCAATATATACAAAGAACTCAGGAAGTTAGACTACAGAGAACCAAATAACCTTATTCAAAAATGGGGCACAGAGCTAAACAGAGTTCTCAACTGAGGAAACTCAAATGACTAAGAAGCACCTAAAGAAACATTCAACATCCTTAGTCGCCAGGTGTCTTAGTCAGGGTTTCTATTCCTGCACAAAATGCCATGACCAAGAAACAAGTTGGGGAGGAAAGCGTTTATTCAGCTTACAACTCCATCCTGCTGTTCATCACCAAGGAAGTCAGGAACTCAAGCAGGTCAGGAAGCAGGAGCTGATGCAGAAGCCATGGAGGGATGTTAATTACTGACTTGCTTCCACTGGCTTGCTCAGCCTGCTATAGAACCCAAGACTACCAGCCCAGAGATGGCACCACCCACAAGGGGCCCTTCCCCCCTTGATCACTAATTGAGNANATGCCTTACAGCTGGATCTCATGAAGGCATTTCTCCAACTGAAGCTCCTTTCTCTGTGATAACTCCAGCCTGTTTCAAGTTGACACAGAACTAGCCAGTACACCAGGGAAATGCAGGTCAAAGCAAACCTGAGATTCCACCTCACACCAGTCAGAATGGCTAAGATAAAAAACTCAGGTGACAGCAGATGCTGGTGAGGATGTGGAGAAAGAGGAACACTCCTCCATTGCTGGTGGGATTGCAAGCTGACACATGCTCCACTATGTTCATAGCAGCCTTATTTATAATAGCCAGAAGCTGGAAAGAACCCAGATATCCCTCAACAGAGGAATGGACACAGAAAATGGGGTACATTTACACAATGGAATACTACTCAGCATTAAAAACAATGAAATTCTTGGGCAAATGGATGTATTTGGAGGATATCATCCTTAGTGAGGTAACCCAATCACAAAGAACACACATGGTATGCATTCACTGATAAGTGGATATTAGCCCAAAAGTTCAGAATACCCAAGATACGATTCACAGACCACATGAAGCTCAAGAAGAAGGAAGACCAAAGTGTGGATGCTTCAGTTCTTCTTAGAAGGGGGAACAAAATACTTACAGGAGGAAATATGGAGACAAAGTGTGGAACAGACACTGAAGGAAAGGCCATCCATAGACTGCCCCACCTGGGGATCCATCCTATATACAGTTGCCAAACGAAGATGCTATTGTGAATGCCGGGAAGTGTTTGCTGATGGAAACCTGATAAGGCTGTTTCTTGAGAGACTCTGCCAAAGCCTGACTAGTACAGAGGGGGATGCTCACAGCCGACCATCGGACTGAAGGAGCTGAGGGGGTTTGCAGCGTCATGGGAGAAACAACAGTGTCAACTGGCCAGATCCCTTGGAGTTCCCAGGGACTGTATCACCAACCAAATAGTACACATGGAGGGACCCATGGCTCCGGCCGCATACATGGCAGAGGATGGCCTTGTTGTAATCAGTGGGAGGAGAGGTCCTTGGGCCTGAGGGGATTCAATGCCCCACCATAGGGTAATGCCAAGGATGGAAGGTGGTAGTGAGTGGATGGGTGGATGAACACCCTCATAGAAGCATAGGGAGGGGAGATGGGATAGGGGGGTCTCCAGAGGGGAGACCTGGAAAGCGTATAACATTTGAAATGTAAATAAAGAAAATATCCAATAAAGGGGAAAGAGAAAAAGAAAAGAAAGGAGTAACAAGCATGAATCGGAGTATGATAGTGGTCACAGTGTGCGGTCACAGTGTGTGGTCATTTGCCCTTAACTATTGAGTTCTTGTATAATTTGGTTAGGCGAGCAGAAAGAAATCCATGGACGCCAGGAGGGACCCAAAACCCAAATGTGAAATGTGAATATTAGCTGTGCATAGTGCTGTGACTGAGTGATGTGAAGTGAGGCTCTTTGAAGACCAATGGAAAGAGACTGGTATGTTAGGACCAGATACCTTGAAAGCCAGGGGGAAAACCCCTCTCTATAGAAAATTATCAAGCAATCCAAGATGGCTGCTGTTTGTTGAGGCGAGGATGGGAGGAACACACTGCTTGCAGGGTGGTTTGGAAAGAGTAGACGTTGGAGAAATGGACAACTCTGCGACATGCAGATAAAACTCAGAAACATGAGTCATTGGATAAATAGACACCCTGCCATGCCCATAGCTTAGCTGAGGGCCAGCTCTGGGTAGGGTGGTGGTGCACATACAACCAGGACATAACTAATTTTAAATATTTATACCCCCAAATCGAAAAATAAAAAAATTTAAAATGAGCTATAATTTCTGTAAAAATCTATTCTTTGAATAGAGTACATAAGAAAACCTTCCAAGGCATTGTGACAAATTGCTCATTTTCCTAACTTAGATGATTCAACCGCATTGCCATGGGAAGTAAAGTTTTTGTTTGTAACACATTTAAAATATTCCCTTTAAAACCATGCTGTTAAATTGAGTGACTTGTTTCCTTCATTTTAAAAAAACATTTAATTATTTTTATCTTATGTGTATAAGTGGCATTTTTGCCCATGTATATGTTTGTGTACCATGTAAATGCAGTGCCTATTGAGGTCATGAAGAGGGTATTATACCCCCTGGAGCTGGAGATACGGTTCTGAGTCTCTGTGTCAATGCTGGGAACCGAGCGTGGTTCCGCTGGAAGAGTGGCCCATGCTCTTAACTGCCGAGCCATCTCTCCGGCCCTGATTCCTTCGTTTTATAATTTAAGATACCTGAAAGTTTGAATTCTAGCTAGTTTTATTACTCATCTTTATATTACTAACTCCAAGGTAACATTTCCTGGTCTGTCTGAAATCTCTCTCCCAGTCTTCCGGCTCAGTAAGTAGCCTTGGAGTTGGTGTTTGGGTGTAATGGTAGTATTAGTGAGTCAGGAAGTGCTGGAAAATATTCTGCGTGACCTGCGCACCTTTCCACAGGGTGTGTTTTGAGTGCCATCACAACATAGAATCTAGTTTCCCATGGAGCTAAGTCCTACCTGTTTCCTAAAGTCTGACTATGAGAAGAAGCATTCTGACATAGTGGTCTTGCAAATTCGACATTCTCCATAGAAAGTCAAAACCTATAGGGTTTTGACATTCTGCTGTGAGAAGCTAAACTAATGATATCTTGAGTAGACTGGCAGATCTTTGTTACTTCATTTTAAAAATGAAGGTTTCTACCTGGGAATGGTGGCACACACCTGTAATACAAGGACTTGGGAGCAGAAGGATCAGGAGTTCAAGGCCATCCTAAGCTACATAGTGAGTTTAAGGCCATCCTGAACTATATGAGACCCTGACTATAAATAGACACCAAACAAATAAAATATTTATCATTCCTCTATTATGGGAGTGGTTTGTAGCAATAATGAGATCAGACTCTTAGCAGATGGTCTTCTGTATTTATTCTCTGAGGTGCCTAATTCCACATTAGCTAATAAAACAAAAGGACTTCTTGGAAAGTTCACAAGTTAGACCAAACGTCCCACCAAGAGTATTAAAGACTGGATGGAATATGTGGCTCAAAGGCATTAGATAGCAATACGACCACATTATGGGACACGTGGAAAACAAAGAAAAACTGAGAGCAGAGTCCACCCTATAAGGCCACTTCCCTTAGAATATGTAATATGTAGGCCAAGGAAGTTGACAGAACTTTCAACAGCCCTGGGAACCAAGAGAAACCATCTTACAGCCCCAAATACAGCAGAGTCCGGGAGAAGACAGTAAATGGTCCACACTGTGGCTGAGAAGATGCTGGGTGGTTACTGTGGCTGAGAAGGTGCTGGGTGGCTACTGTGGCTGAGAAGGTGCTGGGTGGCTACTGTGGCTGAGAAGGTGCTGGGTGGCTACTGTGGCTG
>NC_034593.1:5573351-5576223 GCF_900095145.1 Mus pahari | reverse complement strand
TGGCTGAGAAGGTGCTGGGTGGCTACTGTGGCTGAGAAGGTGCTGGGTGGCTACTGTGGCTGAGAAGGTGCTGGGTGGCTACTGTGGCTGAGAAGATGCTAGGTGCCTATCACCAGTGAGAGAATGAGCTCTATGTAGCCATGGTAGCCTGGAGTTCAACTTCAAGTCATTTTTAACACCCAATAGCTATCCAGCATCATCTCGGCCCCATTAAAACCCTGGACCGCTGGATTTTAAACCTGTCAGTAATAGCAAGGTTCTCTCCAAGGAAGAGCAAGTCATCAGAATTTCAATTTTTTTGTTTCTTTTTGAGATTAAAATGTAATTACGTCATTTCTCCCATCCCTTTCCTACCTCCAGACCCTCCCACCCAACCCTCCTTACTCTCTTTCAAGTCCATAGCCTCTCCTTTTTAATTGTTGTTACATGCATGTGTGTGTGCGTGTGTGCATGTGTGCATGCGTGTGTGCATGTGTGCGTGTGTGTGCATGTGTGTGTATGTGTGTATGCGTGTGTGTACGTGTGTGTACGTGTGCGTGTGTGTATATGTGTGTACGTGTGTGCATGTGTGTGTGCGTGTGTGCATGTGTGCGTGTGTGTGCATGTGTGTGTACGTGTGTGCGTGTGTGTGTGCGTGTGTGAGCGCGTGTGTGTGCGTGTGTGTGCGTGTGTGTGTGTGTGTGTGTGTGTGTGTGTGTGTTCCTAACTATAAACATCTCAGTCTGTAAGTTAGCTGTGTGTGTCTTTTCAAGGCTAACCATTTGGTGTGCTTTTCCCTGGGAAGCCTAGTTCTCCCCTCTCAGTATTCCTAATTGCCTGGAATTTTTGTTAGTATTGAGGCATTGTGGACATAATTATTTTAAATATTTCTACATGCATGATCTATACCCAGCTAATAACCAAGATCACGAAGAGAACAGAATAAAATGGAAGGGGTGTTGGGAATTATAGATAATAGGAATGTAACTTTCTATAATAGAAAATTTGAGTTTCATATCATTTATGAGGCAGATGTTTTAAAAATTAATACTTACTCTAAGATATTTTGGAAGACTAGACATTTACAAGTGAATTGGCAGCCATCAGAATGAGCCCCTGAAGAACAGAGAGGAAATCGTACTGGGAGAGGCAGAGCGCTGCATTTTCCTGTGGCAGATGACCCGCCACGGTCACCATCCCACACACCTGTGTGCCCTCAGTCACAGTCGAGCAGAGGACAGCCAGCAGAAGGAAGCCCGTGCACATGGATGTTAGACTGGTTCCTGGCAGTAGCAGCTTCTCAGGGACTCGGGCACAGGTTTGCATCCTGGTGCCACCTCAGCACAGGCCCAGTGTAATGAGGCTAAGCAACGTGAGCTGCAGCCTTCCACAGAGACAGAATTAATGTTTGCTCTCTACGAGCTGATTGTCTTCGGGATTTTATTATAATGACACAAAGTGGCCTCGTGGAAATATTTTAAGGCTCTTAAAAGTCCCTTCTAGGCCGGGCAGTGGTGGCGCACGCCTTTAGTCCAAGCACTTGGGAGGCAGAGGCAGGCGGATTTCTGAGTTCGAGGTCAGCCTGGTCTACAAAGTGAATTCCAGGACAGCCAGGGGTACACAGAGAAACCCTGTCTCAAAAAACCAAAAACCAACCAAACAAACAAAATCTCTTCTAGTTATCAAATTATGGTGCTTTTTGTTTCTTCGGAGTTTACTCAGAACTTGAGCATGTGAGATACCAATGTCACACTCTTTGTTTCCCAATCTGTAACAAATGTTACAGGTTTGCTGGAGTCGCATCAATGGCCTTTGGAGGATGTGCAGCCTGGTAAAGTGGAGAAGGAGCTGTTCTCACTGTTAGAGGAAACGACTCATCTCCTAGAAACTCAGACGTGTCACTGGTCGTGGTGGTCTCTATTGTATCCCGTCAGGCACTAAGTCCACAGCCATTTGCTAAGATTGTTCAGCCTAGCAGCATGACAGGAGACGGCCCTGTGCGGTTTACTAACCACATTTCTGGATGCTCACCTGTCTCTGCCTTTAACAATAAGAAGAAATCATTTCACCTTTTAATCTAGTTCCTTGCCATGTGACTGGAGTTTGGCACTTCTTTCTTGGTACCACTATAGCCTGCCTTCTGGTGCGGTCTGCACCTAGCATTTGTGTCTTGTCAGTTTGTTTAGTGCGTGTGAGAACTGGGTATGTAAGCCGGACATGGGGACATGCTACAGTCCCAGCACTCTAGCTCAAGGGCAGCCAGACCTTTGTGCCTGGACTCCGTTGAAAAGCACCAAGAGCTGGATGGGCTCGAGATGTTTCCTAGGGTCAGAGCCACACTACTCTTACAGAGGAACTGAGGCCGGTCCCCAGCACCTTATCAGGTGGCTCAGAATCACCCATAACTCCAAAGCCACAGGATTCTATGGGCACCTAAGCTCCCCATACACGTAAAGACACATAATTTTAAAAATTCTCAAATGTGGTTTAAAAAAAAAAAAAAAAGAAAGAAAGAAAAGAGAAAATACAGAGACTCAGAATACAGCTTAGTCATAGGGCATTTGCCTAGCGTGTGACTCTCTGAACATCTTATTGAGAGGCAGCAAGCACTGGAATGATAATGATTTTATTCTCCAGCATGTTACCATCACAGTATGAGAAGTAAGAACCAAGCCGTCCTGGACTACATATCTAGCCTGTCCCTGTGTGGGAGCTTCGTTGTGGTGAGGCCAATCAAAAACCTGGTCCTGGCCAGGCATTGTAGCACCCGCCTTTAATCCCAGCACTTGGGAGGCAGGGACAGGGGCAGGGGCGCAGGGGCAGAGAGGCAGAGGCAGAGGCAGAGGCAGAGGCAGAGGCAGAGGCAGAGGCAGAGGCAGAGGCAGAGGCAGAG
>NC_034593.1:5569045-5573335 GCF_900095145.1 Mus pahari | reverse complement strand
CAGAGGCAGAGGCAGAGGCAGAGGCAGGTGTATTTCTGAGAGTATGAGGCCAGCCTGTTCTACAAAGTGAGTTCCAGGATAGCCAGAACTATACAGAGAAACCCTGTCTCAATGAATGAGTGAATGAATGAAGTCTGTCCCTGGTTCATGAGGGTTCCAAGAAGCAATCAAGTTCTATTTTCCGTGGGTAAGATTTTATTACCCAGACATCTTTCCTGAAATCTCACATGTGGACGACCGAGTCTGTCTCCAAATGGTCTTCCTCAGAGCCTGGATCCTGCACTTCTGACCGTAAGCACCAGAGCTGAGTCGACAGAAAGGGCTCAGCTACTTACACCACACGTACACCCCTAGTTTATGACCAGGCAGGACTGTATCTGACATGCTCCGGAGAGAGGCTCGGGAGAGCGCGGCGGTGCTGGGCCGTCTTCAGGAAGAACACAGAGCATTGGCTCCTGTGCACTCCAGCGAGTCTGCCTTATCCCGTGTGAGTTGGGGTGCTAGGTTCAGAGGCAGGCAAGGACTCGAGGCCCAGTTCCTGCCCCATCCAGGCTTCCTGTGCAGCACAAGCTAGGCCAGAACCGCTCACTCTCTGAAGTGTCTCAGGGTGTCGTGAAGATTTGTGGTCCACCGCCCATGTGCCTGAAGCTGCCCGACTTCTGAGCCTGTGCCCACTGTCCCTTCTTCCTGTCCTCCCTTTCTTTGCCTTGTTATGTCTCTCTCCTTTTCACAAAAGCTCTGGTTCCAGTGCCGAGTTTGACAAAGGCCATTTGAAGCTATAGGGCGAGAATGTTGGAAACTATGGGCAGTTCATTTTGGCCCCTCGTCTTTCTTCAAGTACGTCACAAGGTGGTTTCTGTTCACGCACAGGAGGATGAAGTGTCTTGCTCCGTAGTGTGGCCGTGTTTGTGTGTGTGTTTGTATGTTCTCAGTGACTAATCTCTATGTCCCTTATTTCTGCTTCTTTGATGAGAAAGCTGAGGTTCCAGATGATTCATCTCCAGCATTATAAAGTAGTCACAGGGCTAAGCAGGTATAGTGGCACATGTCTATATCAGCCATGGGGTCGGTCTGGAGGCAAAGTTCAGCGAAATAGTGAGATGCTGTTTCAAAAAACCAGGGCTGTGGACATAGGTCACTAACATAACATTAGTCTGGTATTTGTAGAACCCTCAGTTCATTGCCCAGTACCAAAAAAAAAAACCAAAAAAAAAAAACCATTAACCTTGAAACATAATAACTGCAGATGTGTTGTTTCCCAAAGCTCTGCATGCTTTACCTCAGCGAGCTGCCTCAGAGGTAAGCTGCCGGGGGGGGGGGCACACCGGACTCCCCAGTCAGTCTGCACCTTTTAGGCAGTTACTTCTTTGATTTTTGTTTTGTTAACAAGGTCCCACTATGTAATCTGTTCTGATATGGAACTCAAAGAGATCCACCTGCCTCTGATTCCCAATAGTGGAGTTAAAACTGTACACCACCATGCCCAGCTTGGTCGATTCTGTGTGTAAGCTAGGATAATTGGTAACTACATTTATCCTGTCACATGGTTGCACCACCATGCAAAATCCCTGGCTCATAGTCAGCCTTAGGAAGTGTGCTCTCACCCACCCATTCTCCCTGGCATGGGGAGACACACCAGACCAAGTGTTCTCACTCTCATGATCTGAGACGTCATGGTCAAATGGTCTCTTTTCTGTGTTTTATTTTATTTGTGAGACAGGGTCTTATTCTATAGCCAAGATGACCTCCAACTTGAAGCAATGCTCCTGCCTCAAGTTCCTCCAATGTTGGAATTACTGACACGTACCACTATATCTAGCTTCGTTCCTGTTATTTGAGTTGTCAATAAAAAGAGCCATGCGGCCCACAGAAGACTGTGATCCACAGTTGTGAGCTGGCGGCCGGGGGCCTGGCTGTGTCCTGGTGTCCTGTCTGTAAGGTATGGGCAGCTGTGAGAAGGGCAGTGCTACCTCTTTGCCTAAGAGAAGGATTAAAGTAGTTAATACATGTTCAGCATTCCGCATAGCTCCCAGCTTAAAGCAAATGCTGCATAAGGGCCGTGGAGAACTCCCATCCCCAGAACATGAGAAACTGGGAACACTGAGGTAGAGGCAGGAGGATTTCAAGGTCATTTGCTGCCACATAGAAAGTTTGAAGCCAGTACTGGGCTCACAAAGACCCCTGTCCCCACACAAAGGAGATGTACATAGATGATGATCAGTACTGGTTCTTAATACTATTGGTGTGGTAATTTTTCATACTCTTGTGATAAAAGTCTTTGAAGAGGACCTTTCCTATTTAGCCTGTAAGTGCAGCGTTTGTGAGTTGCTTACTGATAGGCTGGGAGCTGATAGTAAGCAGGCGATGTATTGTGCATCCCACAGCACACTGAAATAAAATGCCACTTCCTTAGGAGCAGCTAGAAATACTGATGCTAATTTTTCCTGTGCTCAGGAAAAGCAAGCATGCTGCGCCGCCGCCGCCGCTGCAGTAGGCTAGAGAGAGCTCTCCAGAAACATGATGTCATCCTAATCGGTGCCGCCAAGGGATGAGCTCATCCAGGCGGGGCCTCTCAGGGCTGCAGCTGTGCCAGCTCCTGACTTACAGGCTGGCTCCCCCTCCCTACCCTACCTTACACCACCCCCTGCCTGCCTGCGCCAAAGAGACACTGAAGGATGAATTATTTAAGACCCAAGGTGAACTCCTGCAAAAGATAGCCAGGATTCAGAAGGCACTCAAAAAAAAAAAAAAAAAAAAAAAATAGACCTTCATGGTCTTTTTTTTTTATTAGATATTTTCTTTATTTACATTTCAAATGTTATCCCCTTTCTTAGTTTCCCCTCCTAAAATCCCCTGTCCCCCCCCCCCCCGCTGCTCCCCAACCCACTCCCATTCCTGGTCCTGGCATTCCCTCCCCTATGTTGGGGTATAGAGCCTTCGCAGGACCAAGGGCCTCTCCTCCCATTGATGGTCTTATAAAGGAAAGTACTAAGCAGTTTGCAGAACTGCTGTCATCAGTGAGAGGACAATCGTGTTGGTTCTCTCTGCCTCTGCTTGCTCTAGCAGCAGTCTATCCCTCTTCTACTTAAATAACAGCTGAATCTGTGACTGAATTCAGTGCTGGAACTGAGCGCGCACAGATCTGACCCTGAACCCCACAGCTGTGGCAGTGACAAGCAGCTTCCTACACTTTTCCCGCTGTACATTGCGATGACCTTGGTTTATACGCTGTCGTCCTACATGCCAGCAGTGTAGGTCACCACGGGAGCAGGTACTGTGACCACGAAAACTGTCACCTCTGCCGACCTTAGTTTCTCCATCTATAAAGTAGGGTAATGCAGCCAAGCCTAGATGTGGAAGTGGCTGTGAGCACGGTGAAGACTGGGTGGCTATCACTGACCGCGGTGCCTGGCCCACACCCTGTCCTGAAGCAACCAGTGCTCATTAATCAGAAAATCAACTGCTGGGGGAGGGCCGGGGGAAGGCGTTAAAAGGAGAGTGTAAAGCTGTCATATGGTATAGTTTTGAGAAAATTATTTACACATAAGAAAGTCTGTTTGTTTTAGATTTCGTGGAAATGTTAAGAATACAGTGAAGTAGACGCAGAGGGAACCCCCACACCTCCCGTCCCCCTGCAGCAGCAGCAGCTTCTGGCAGCTTTGTTCATCTGCTTCCCTTTTTTAAGTGCAGTATTTTAAGAGCAGATTCCAGACATTATATCATTGTTCTCTTAATACGTGAATGAGTTCTACCAAAGGAAAAGCAGGCTTACCCACAGCTGTGATGATCCCCCCCCAGCACTGGAATCTGTGCTTACCCACGGCTGTGATGACCACCCCAGCACTGGAATCTGTGCTTACCCATGGCTGTGATGATCCCCCCAGCACTGGAATCTGTGCTTACCCATGGCTGTGATGATCCCCCCAGCACTGGAATCTGTGCTTACCCACTGCTGTGATGATCCCCCCCCAGCACTGGAATCTGTGCTTACCCACGGCTGTGATGACCCCCCCAGCACTGGAATCCGTGCTTACCCACGGCTGTGATGATCCCCCCCAGCACTGGAATCTGTGCTTACCCACAGCTGTGATGATCCCCCCAGCACTGGAATCTGTGCTTACCCACTGCTGTGATGATCCCCCCCCAGCACTGGAATCTGTGCTTACCCACTGCTGTGATGATCCCCCCAGCACTGGAATCTGTGCTTACCCACTGCTGTGATGATTCCCCCCCCCAGCACTGGAATCTGTGCTTACCCACGGCTGTGATGACCCCCCCAGCACTGGAATC